>NC_083792.1:1150412-1450337 GCF_015708825.2 Lethenteron reissneri
ACACAGTGACACTACAATTCACTACACACAGTGACTCTACAGTTCACTACACAAAGTGACACTACAGTTCACTACACACAGTGACACTACAGTTCACTACACAGTGACACTACAGTTCACTACACACAGTGACACTACAGTTCACTACACACAGTGACACTACAGTTCACTACACACAGTGACACTACAGTTCACTACACACAGTGACACTACAGTTCACTACACACTGTGACACTACAGTTCACTACACACAGTGACACTACAGTTCACTACACACAGTGACACTACAGTTCACTACACACTGTGACACTACAGTCACCACACACACAGTGATACTACAGTTCACTACACAGTGACACTACAGTTCACTACACACAGTGACACTACAGTTCACCACACACAGTGAAACTACAGTTCACTACACAGTGACACTACAATTCACCACACACAGTGCCACTACAGTTCACTACACACAGTGACACTACAGTTCACTACACACAGTGACACTACAGTTCACTACACACAGTGACACTGCAGTTCACTACACACAGTGACACTACAGTTCACCACACACAGTGACACTACAGTTCACTACACACAGTGACACTACAGTTCACTACACACAGTGACACTACAGTTCACTACACACAGTGACACTACAGTTCACTACACACAGTGACACTACAGTTCACTACACACAGTGACACTACAGTTCACTACACAAAGTGACACTACAGTTCACCACACACAGTGACACTACAGTTCACCACACACAGTGACACTACAGTTCACCACACAGTGACACTACAGTTCACTACACACAGTGACACTACAGTTCACTACACACAGTGACACTACAGTTCACTACACACAGTGACACTACAGTTCACTACACACAGTGACACTACAGTTCACTACACACAGTGACACTACAGTTCACTACACACAGTGACACTACAGTTCACTACACACAGTGACACTACAGTTCACCACACACAGTGACACTACAGTTCACCACACAGTGACACTACAGTTCACTACACACAGTGACACTACAGTTCACCACACAGTGACACTACAGTTCACTACACACAGTGACACTACAGTTCACTACACACAGTGACACTACAGTTCACTACACACAGTGACACTATAGTTCACCACACACAGTGACACTACAGTTCACTACACACAGTGACACTACAGTTCACTACACAGTGACACTACAGTTCACTACACACAGTGACACTACAGTTCACCACACAGTGACACTACAGTTCACTACACACAGTGACACTACAGTTCACTACACACTGTGACACTACAGTTCACTACACACAGTGACACTACAGTTCACTACACACAGTGACACTACAGTTCACCACACAGTGACACTACAGTTCACCACACACAGTGACACTACAGTTCACCACACACAGTGACACTACAGTTCACTACACAGTGACACTACAGTTCACTACACACAGTGACACTACAGTTCACCACACAGTGACACTACAGTTCACTACACACAGTGACACTACAGTTCACTACACACAGTGACACTACAGTTCACTACACACAGTGACACTACAGTTCAAACAGTGACACTACAGTTCACTACACACAGTGACACTACAGTTCACACAGTGACACTACAGTTCACTACACAGTGACACTACAGTTCACTACACAGTGACACTACAGTTCACTACACACAGTGACACTACAGTTCACCACACAGTGACACTACAGTTCACTACACACAGTGACACTACAGTTCACTACACACAGTGACACTACAGTTCACTACACACAGTGACACTACAGTTCACTACACACAGTGACACTACAGTTCACTACACACAGTGACACTACAGTTCACTACACACAGTGACACTACAGTTCACTACACACTGTGACACTACTGTCACCACACACAGTGATACTATAGTTCACTACACACAGTGACACTACAGTTCACTACACACAGTGACACTACAGTTCACTACACACAGTGACACTACAGTTCACCACACAGTGACACTACAGTTCACTACACACAGTGACACTACAGTTCACTACACACAGTGACACTACAGTTCACTACACACTGTGACACTACAGTCACCACACACAGTGATACTACAGTTCACTACACAGTGACACTACAGTTCACTACACACAGTGACACTACAGTTCACCACACACAGTGACACTACAGTTCACTACACACAGTGACACTACAATTCACCACACACAGTGACACTACAGTTCACTACACACAGTGACACTACAGTTCACTACACACAGTGACACTACAGTTCACTACACACAGTGACACTGCAGTTCACTACACACAGTGACACTACAGTTCACCACACACAGTGACACTACAGTTCACTACACACAGTGACACTACAGTTCACTACACACAGTGACACTACAGTTCACTACACACAGTGACACTACAGTTCACTACACACAGTGACACTACAGTTCACTACACACAGTGACACTACAGTTCACTACACACAGTGACACTACAGTTCACCACACACAGTGACACTACAGTTCACCACACACAGTGACACTACAGTTCACCACACACAGTGACACGACAGTTCACTACACAGTGACACTACAGTTCACCACACACAGTGACACGACAGTTCACTACACACAGTGACACTACAGTTCACTACACACAGTGACACTACAGTTCACTACACAGTGACACTACAGTTCACCACACACAGTGACACTACAGTTCACCACACACAGTGACACCACAGTTCACTACACAGTGACACTACAGTTCACCACACACAGTGACACGACAGTTCACTACACACAGTGACACTACAGTTCACTACACACAGTGACACTACAGTTCACTACACACAGTGACACTACAGTTTACTACACACAGTGACACTACAGTTCACTACACACAGTGACACTACAGTTCACTACACACAGTGACACTACAGTTCACCACACAGTGACACTACAGTTCACTACACACAGTGACACTACAGTTCACTACACAGTGACACTACAGTTCACTACACACAGTGACACTACAGTTCACTACACACAGTGACACTACAGTTCACTACACACAGTGACACTACAGTTCACTACACACAGTGACACTACAGTTCACTACACACAGTGACACTACAGTTCACTACACACAGTGACACTACAGTTCACTACACACAGTGACACTACAGTTCACTACACACAGTGACACTACAGTTGACCACACACAGTGACACTACAGTTCACCACACACAGTGACACTACAGTTCACCACACAGTGACACTACAGTTCACTACACAGTGACACTACAGTTCACTACACACAGTGACACTACAGTTCACTACACACAGTGACACTACAGTTCACTACACACAGTGACACTACATTTCACTAAGCACAGTGACACTACAGTTCACTACACACAGTGACACTACAGTTCACCACACACAGTGACACTACAGTTCACCACACACAGTGACACTACAGTTCACCACACAGTGACACTACAGTTCACTACACAGTGACACTACAGTTCACTACACACAGTGACACTACAGTTCACTACACACAGTGACACTACATTTCACTAAGCACAGTGACACTACAGTTCACTACGCACAGTGACACTACAGTTCACTACGCACAGTGACACTACAGTTCACTACACACAGTGACACTACAGTTCACTACACACAGTGACACTACAGTTCACCACACATAGTGACACTACAGTTCACCACACACAGTGACACTACAGTTCACCACACACAGTGACACTACAGTTCACTACACACAGTGACACTACAGTTCACCACACACAGTGACACTACAGTTCACCACACACAGTGACACTACAGTTCACTACACACAGTGACACTACAGTTCACTACACACAGTGACACTACAGTTCACTACACACAGTGACACTACAGTTCACTACACACAGTGACACTACAGTTCACTACACACAGTGACACTATAGTTCACCACACACAGTGACACTACAGTTCACTACACAGTGACACTACAGTTCACCACACAGTGACACTACAGTTCACTACACACAGTGACACTACAGTTCACTACACACAGTGACACTACAGTTCACTACACACTGTGACACTACAGTTCACTACACACTGTGACACTACAGTTCACTACACACAGTGACACTACAGTTCACTACACACAGTGACACTACAGTTCACTACACACAGTGACACTACAGTTCACTACACACAGTGACACTACAGTTCACCACACAGTGACACTACAGTTCACTACACACAGTGACACTACAGTTCACCACACAGTGACACTACAGTTCACTACACACAGTGACACTACAGTTCACTACACACAGTGACACTACAGTTCACTACACACAGTGACACTACAGTTCACTACACAGTGACACTACAGTTCACTACACAGTGACACTACAGTTCACTACACACAGTGACACTACAGTTCACCACACAGTGACACTACAGTTCACTACACACAGTGACACTACAGTTCACTACACACAGTGACACTACAGTTCACTACACACAGTGACACTACAGTTCACTACACACAGTGACACTACAGTTCAAACAGTGACACTACAGTTCACTACACACAGTGACACTACAGTTCACACAGTGACACTACAGTTCACTACACACAGTGACACTACAGTTCACTACACACAGTGACACTACAGTTCACTACACACAGTGACACTACAGTTCACTACACACAGTGACACTACAGTTCACACAGTGACACTACAGTTCACTACACAGTGACACTACAGTTCACTACACAGTGACACTACAGTTCACTACACACAGTGACACTACAGTTCACTACACACAGTGACACTACAGTTCACTACACACAGTGACACTACAGTTCACTACACACAGTGACACTACAGTTCAAACAGTGACACTACAGTTCACTACACACAGTGACACTACAGTTCACACAGTGACACTACAGTTCACTACACACAGTGACACTACAGTTCACTACACACAGTGACACTACAGTTCACCACACAGTGACACTACAGTTCACTACACACAGTGACACTACAGTTCACTACACACACCACACAGTGACAATGACTCGAGAGCAGCAGTCGCAGAAGTGTTCTGTATTGCCAGCACGCCTGCATTGTAAACTGTACACGCATGTGTATGTCCACATGACCGTGTGGGTGGTAATCTGATCACCATGGCATCCAAAGCAGCTACCTTGAGGTCTGAGCCGCAGCAGCGGAAGTTGTAGCGGTGACGCGTGAGTGTTCGACACCCACCCCAGGTGTTTCATTCGCCTCGCACTCGTGCGAGTCAGTGGCACTCACGTGGATAGAGGACTAGCCCGTACTGTAGTTGTTTAAATAAATTACTAGCCCGTACCGTAGTTGGTTAAATAATGGAATGACTGGTACTGTAGTTGGTTAAATAAGACATGGCTGTTACTGTAATTGGTTAAATAATGGGCTGGCTGGTACTGTCGTTGGTTAAATAATGGAATGACTGGTATTGTAGTTGGTTAAATAAAGGGATGGCTGGTACTGTAGTTGGTAATAATGGGCTGGCTGGAATTCTAGTTGGTAAAATAAAGGACTGGCTGGTACTGTAGTTGGTTAAATGAAGGTGTTGCTTTGGCTCTTATGTAGTGTGAGGTGCTGGGTAACGGGAATTAGAGTTCACTTTGAATTCCGCATGGAGGCTTCGAGGATAACCTAGTACAGTAATTGCACCTTGTGATGTTTCTATGTATCCATTGTGTTACTTTGGCAAATTCAGCGAAATGCTTCACCGGGAAAAGCAGTCGAGTGGAAATTCAGTGGAAATTCTTCAATGTCAATTCATTGGAAATTATTTATTGGAAAATCCATTGCAACTTCAGTGTCATTGGTGCTGTACTTTTAGTCTAAGTTCTCTGTTGGTCAGTGGCAGTGCTGTTATATTTTTTGGTGGGCGAGGCATTTGCCGTTGGGGGGTTGAGCCCAAATTTCCAGCATATCAGAGGGGTTATGGGTTCCCTTACAGGCACAGATCAGCGGTGGCTAGGAAATGTTAACTCCCTCTCCTGGTATGCAGGAGGTCGTTGGTTCGATTCCGACCTGATGCCTGTTGTATATTTAGAGTTTGCGGTGTGTTTCTCCCCGTGGTTGCTTGGATTTTTCTCTGGGTACTCCGTTTTCCCCCCTCCGCAATTGGAATCAGCCTCACGCGTTTAAAGTATTTGGCTGCTATAAATTTCCACATGATGATAAGCTACTTGGTTGAGGCTAGCATTTGTGATGGCCAAGTCGCTTCTGAAAAAGAGTTATGCAGCTCAGTGGGCCCTTACTTGGCAAACTAAATAAAAAATAGAGTCTCCGTAGAGAGACGCCTTATTCAAGATCTCTCTGCCTTCATTCACCTGGCCCGGCATAAATGGTGATTGCGTCGGTGATAAGAAGTTGTGATGACTCCACACATGGATTATGTTGACGTGTTTTAAATATTGTTGTTTTTTTAACACCGAGTTTGAAAGTCTAATTTCAACCTGTTTTACTCAAGCAGTACTGTGTGTGTTTTGTTCAGTTCGTGTCAATGACTGTGAAGTGAATGTTAAAAAACCCCTCTGGCTCATCTGCAAGAGTGGACGATTGTGAGCCTCTGGTATCAGCTATGAATCGTACATGTTGAAAACAAGCAACTAAGTTATGTACCCTTTAGTTCAAAGACATAATGTCTTGACGATGACATGATAAGAGATTGGTGCTAAAAAGACGTGGCACTACTTGAGCATATTGGCACAAGACAGAGGAAAGTGAAATCAAATGATGAAATGTGCATTGGACACCTACGAGATATCAACCCATGGATCATGATGATGAGTTCAAAGACAGTGCTCTGGAAGCAGGGTTAGTGGATTGAGATTGTTGTGTGAGATTCGTCTGGGCACTCCAGATTTTTCTAATTCGATGTGCCGCGGCTCAAGCAACCATTGGTGCAGTCCAAGTCTCCATTAATGATGCCAGTGGACCAGTGATGGAAAGTCAGTTTTCTCGCCAGGGAAAGCAGTATGTGCGCCGAGGATGGTCTCGTCAACTTTACGGAGCATTGTAACTGCACTAATTACACCGTAACTAGCTACAACGGACCGGACCACAGCTTGGGTCCAGGTTCACGTGTTGGTGACTTCGTGTTGGACGTAGAACGCATATTCTTGAGGATGAACAACAGCAGCCAGTCCCTCTGGGGGACCTGGCTTATATCCTCAGCGGCGTGGCTGGCTCCTCCCTTGGCCACGACCACCTTCGAGAATCCTCGAGCAGGCCCTGACACGTGACCACCCCTAGCCCCCACTTGGGGGCCCCGTGTAGACTTCACCGGTCACGTGTCCTCTGGCGTCAACAAGAGTGCCACGGCCTATAGTCACTCCATTCCCGTGGCCGGCACTCTCACACCCTATCCTGTAGGGGCCGGCACTGCACGCAGAGCGTGGTGCCATCCAGCACTGTCAGTCGGCGCTCACCAAGCCCCTCCAGGGCTGGTACTGCACTCACATATAAGTGATGTCCTCGATGTCAATACATTGCACGCCGTGCCTCTCGGTCCGGCATTACACAGTGATATCCGCGATGTCACTACACTTGTAAAAAACATGGGCTTAAACTCAATGAGTTTCAAGTTTATTTAGTTGAACAAAGTGACAAACTCAAGATGCCAGGAGAGTCCCATTGGCAAGAGTGTCTGGGACATTAGTCTACCAACATACGGTGAGAAAGACGTTCAACGTGCATACTGTTGTATACTAACCCTTCTTCCAAAATTGAGATTAATAATATTTGATGATATTTTTATATATTATCTTTTTACTTGTTTTTTTAATGAATGAAACACCAAAGCGCAGCAAACTGCAAAACACCAGGTGTTGTTAAGTAATGAACTGGAGGAGGGCTAGGATGGCAGAATTTGCAACCTTGCTTCAAGGAAAGATAAGGCCTGATGAACGGGCACATGTCACCCGTGCAGGCGGCAGAGACAGTGGGAGTGTCAGCCAGACATAGTTAAGGCAAAAAGCCCAACCATCCTGCATGGTTTTAAAGTAACGTCAAAATTCGAAATTCAACAACAGAGTAGGCTAAATTATCGATCCTCGCGCTCGCTCAAATTGGAGACCAGGCTGCGAGCTACATCAATGAACCATTGCCCATTTGCTAATCCAATACTGAATGTTAATATTACTGAAGTCAAAACGAATTCTATGACCTCAGCACATGGGCAAATAATAGGGCAGTGTCGACTCAAAGGCAATGGAAGAAAGCAGAGGCGCCTTTGTCTAAATCACAACCACAGAAAGCCAGGAATCATCACTGATTGTGTGTTTAGGGATTCCGAGCTAGTTGGAACACGTGCACAGGGGAGGGAGCTGATTTAAACAACCCTGCACGTCTGAACGTGAGGGGGCCTTTGACCTGAAATTAAGAATAACACTCCCAGAGCAGAAGGTTGGATGGCCACAGTGAGAGGAGAATAAGAGTGGTGTATATCTCTCAAGGAGGCAGACCCAGCTGAACAACAAGGCTGCGGGGGTCACCAGAAGTTCGCGTTCGCCTAGTTAAGACAAAAAGCTAAATTATTCTGTATTGCTATTAAAGTAACGTTAAAGTCGGAATTTAACAACAGGGTAGGCTAAAGTTATTGATATTCACACCCACTCCAATTAAACCAGGCCACAAGTTACGCCTACTGAACCATCACCATCATTAAGTCAATATGAAATGTTATTTCCATACTTTAATACTTTCTATACAACTCGACCCGAAGCATATGACAATCAGAACCTTCCTAAGTCAGAATTGAATCGCACCCAGACAGGAGCGAATAGTCGATATAAGGTTGAAGAGGGAAGGAAATTAAGAGCACGGCGAACTGCAAACGTAAGCAAAAAGCCGGGAACGACACCAGCCCAGCAACAGCGAGTCGGGCTTCGACAGGCCATAAAAGTAGAAATAATAACTCCCGGGGTCAGGGGACACAAGAAGAAGCAGGCAGACAAAAACCAGAACTGACTCCAAGGTTCAACCGCCCTCACACACAAGGAGTGACGGAAATTAATGAGGCCTTGAGTTAACGGCGTCAGCTGGACAGCAACAACCACGGCGAGCAGAGATAGGGTGGGGCAAAGACTGCGGGGCTATGGAATGCAACTTCGTGTCAGTAAAGCCCTGACAAACAAGTTAAGTTAAAGACATCACAATACATAATATCGTACATAACATCAATGTTAACGCTATTCACCGTAAACTATATTCCGCTTATATAACCATGCAGACACCAAGGAATACGAATTCCTAGGATCAAGAAACTTACCCCTTAACCTAAGATATCGGAAATAAATTAATAGTAATAAGCATATGCATGAAAAGACAAAAGTAAAACTTATGGAAAAGCCAGGATAACGGGATGAATCACCACCAGGTCGAATATAAATACATAATAAAAAAAAAACGATGTTAAACCCAGGGTCGGAGAGAAAGGGAGATCCCGGCCGTCTTTGTATCCCCGCAGCGCGGGATAGGAGTGTGTATACGCTCGGGGAAACACCTCCACTTGAGTCAAGCACCACGATGGGAAACGACAGACCTTAGGTTACATACAGAATCATAACTGTGAAATAGTAAGGGACAAATGTTAACTTAAAACTTCTTAACCATTTCTTTGTGCGCCGGGTCGGAGAGAGTGTTGCCCCTCCCTCCAGGTTGTGCAACACGAACAAAGACGCCTATGAGACGATTTGTAACGTCTGTGTTTTGGGTTCATGAAGAAGGCCAGACAAGAGATAATATTGCACCCAGACAGAGAGACGACTTCGAGGCAATTTGTAACATCTGATTGTTTGCTCGTGGGTTTTATGGAGGGAGTGTGACAACGGAAATACCGTGGGTGATGCACACAAGGACATACGGACGTACGGACACACACATGGACACACCTGCCTACGGACAGATCCTGACACAGCAAAAATCGAAAGAAGCCCCGCCTTGTGGGCGGGATCCAGGGGGATTTTTCGGCATAAAGGAAAGGATCCTGAGCATTGGAAACTAGTGCGACCAGCGGGTCGGCTCACGTGGGGGGTGCGACCAGCGGGTCGGCTCAGGAGCGAGCTCGACCGGGAGGGTCGGCTCAGGAGCGAGTGCGACCAGCGGGTCGGCTCGACTCATCTTCAGCTCGTCTGGGACTCAGCCGAGTTCGATCGGCTTACCAAAGCCGGCTCTCGGGGCTCGACTCAAGCGGCTCCCCATCTCCTCTGCAGGCGGGCAAGACCCGCTTGACAGCTCAACTCGGCCTGCGTGGGTCAACCTCTGCCGAGTCGGAGGTCTCTGCTGCCGCCGGAGTGGTGAGGGTCGCGGTTTGGCGACGAGGCTCCGTGCACACAACGACCCAACACTGCACGCTGCGAGCGAGTTGTGGGCGCCACCTACCGACCGGGTTCCGAACTGCGACAGCGTATCAACGGGCATCCGAACCAGTTCACCACGGTGACAGGGGAGCGACTGATACGTATGACGCGCACCGCCCCCTCACCACACGACCACCAGGCGTCTGTTTGACATAAAGAATCGACTCCGAACACTGACTATTCAAGACAACTCTTACCACTCAAACACACTCGAACCCATAAGCCATCTGTGGCTGGGAAGGCATCACAACGAGACCGAGTGATGGCCATCCGTCGTTTATAAAAGTATTCGTAATTTTTATCTTTAATATTTAGTGGGCTGTACTCTTAATCGCATAAATTCCCAACAGATCCATCAATACGAACTGATTCTTGGCACCTCCTTCCGCCGAGCCACGCTCACGTGGGGAGTGGTGGCCCACCGGATCCTTATCAGGTGATCTGGTCCCCAATTAGTAAACTTGGTATAAGATAACGATCTTCGGAAAAGGAGCACCGTCGCAGGCCTTACTCCGAGCCGTTCTGTTGTCAGATAACCTGCCGATGTATCTGTTGAGATTGATGCCTTTAAGAATAATAACTGTTTTTGATTGTGTTTTGTTTATCGCCGTATAATCTTTCAAGTATCTTTCAGTCATAATCGCCGCACGTACTCGCATCCTCTACAGAATATTCAACTGTCCCGTGACCCAAGGTGCTAACAACGTCATAAGGGTTGCGTATGATCAATAAGGAGTGCGGTACTGCGTGAACAATATTGAGTATAATCATTCATTAACGTTAAGGTTTTCTTAGCATAGTATTTGCATATTTTAACGACTCTCTCACTAACAACCATCGCGTTATGCGGGATCCATGTGCCGTTGTCAAAGTGAAATCAGACAATCGTTGATGATACTGTATTGATGCCGTGTTGACGTTCCGGGATTGAGAGTTCGCATACTATATCATAGTTAAGGTTGAATTAGTAATAAATTGATCAATACAGAAGTGGTTGTGTGATTCTTTCCTGAAATCTATGCATAAGATCTGCTTCTGCGTTGAGATCTGAACTTGGTGACCTTAATAAACACACTAATACATACTCAGTAAATGTTAAAGCGATAACGGGGTGAACCGGGGACCTAAAATATAACCACGAATACACACTCTGGGAATGTTAAAGCGAGAATGAGACGAACCTAGACAACGATGCCGAGTTAATCTAAGTTAATCTTGCATACTTACACCACACCTGCATAACTGCATACGATTAATTGCCTTATTCCGATCGATAACCCACCCTCGTCACCGAGGCGGGGTCTGGTTATCATAACGACTTGCATTATCATAATTACACCCACTCGCATAATTAATACGATTACCTCTCGAATTGGCATAATTAAAATGTGCATAATTACATAAATTAACATATTTCCGGATAATTACACATTTGGCCAAATTTCATTTAATTATTATTATTTTCACTGAATATTCATAACCCACATATACAACATAATAATTTCACCCACGCACGCATACAACATAACAAATTTTGATAACCAACATATACAACAATACACATACAATAGGGCGCATTGATTGTTATGTATAACCCGCATTGATACATTTTTAGGTTATATTCGAATTTGGTAAATTTACATCCAGTCGTCGGCACACAAATTGCCGACAATTGGGGATCACGTCAGAGGATCTGTAAGGTCCACTGTGAAGCAGATTGCGCATGTTATTGTTATTATACTCGCAATAATAATAATTGGGCTGGCCACTGAATTTGAACCGCAAAAGCTGTGAAGGTGCTATCGCTGTGTCATGTCACTGCCTGTCATCTGAGGCCATCTTGCGTAAATAATTTCTGTACTTCCCTTTTGTACAAATGGTTTCAAGCTCTTTTGTAAAATCTCATGAATTACATTGAGCTCCCACTTGGTTAAATACAGGTCTAAGAGCCAAAAGTAAAGTCTCTTTGAAACCCAAATTAATGCTTGTTCTTGAATGGGTATCGTGAGTGTATTTATCCAGCCAGCAGCACTGGCAGAGAGCACCACACCCTCAGGTGTCAATAGTAAAAATCTGAGACATGTACTATGTTGAACTTTTTTCGCACCGTACGTAGCCAACTGATTTGACCGACCTTCCCTAGTAAGTTGAGAAAATGAGCACAGCTGTGTAGGAATTAAACAGTGTCTATTATCTCTACTTGTGGCAATATGTTCAGGAGCTTAATGGCAACATCAAGGTTTGCTAACCATGGCTTCAGGAGAGAGTTTGTGTGGTTTTGTCTATTTGTAATAAAGGACTCTTTCACTGGGTTTGTCTCCGTTGTCCTTTATTGTGGTTCGTACAACTTTGCCCGCACGTAGTCTCGCTCAGAGTCTCCTCCGTCTCCCGCTCGGCAGCCCCACTGCTGCCGTCGCTCTTGCAGACTTGCTGCTTGCTCACTATGCAGCCCCGCTGCTGGCTCTTCCCTCAGCCTCTCTGTCCCCGACCTGCAGCCCCACGGCTGCTCTCTATGCAGCCCCGCTGCTGGCTCTCCGCCTCCTCCGCGCCCGGACACCGCTGGCCAACAGTGCCGAGTCCCGACCTGTGGCGATCACGCCACTTTCCACCTCCTGCCCTGCGTGGCCTCCTCCTGTCTTTATCCCACACTTTCCTCCAGCCCTTCCGGTTCCTGCCCTTAAAAGCTCTCCTCTCCCCCCACGTGACCCAACTCCTCCCCCCTGTTACGTCATATCCGCGAAGCCGTTTACGCTTGCATTACATATTCAATTGAAGGAGCACAGAAGAGTACGGAGGATTACGATGTGATCCATAGTTGGGCTTGTATGGCCACAATTTCACTGCAGCTTGTTAACTTTCCATTCATGAAGGAGATGTGCCCATTGGCCTGTTGATGTTCTGATGCTGTTACATCGGTGTCTTTAAGAAATGTCAAAGCCAGGAGATGTGATGTTAGGGTCTCGAATGAGGTTTATTCTGGATGTGCGCATTTGTTCCACTGTTCGCCGGTAGTTTTCCAGATCTGGGTGAGATTCTAGGATGGTGACAGCGGGATCCCAGAAAGGGGAATCGGGACTTGAGTCGGAGGTGGTGATGTCCATTGTTGAGTTCTTGGTTGATGAGTAGGTTGTCAAGAAAACATGTAATCTCCCTTGCAGTTTGCATCTCTCTTCGGATGTTTGGTGGCAAAATGTTTGCGAGAACAGGGAGCCATGGGATTGGTGTAGGTTTCCTTGTTCCAGTTATGATGCACATTGCATTTACTGTATT
Organism: Lethenteron reissneri; assembly: GCF_015708825.2. Classification (NCBI taxonomy): domain Eukaryota; kingdom Metazoa; phylum Chordata; class Hyperoartia; order Petromyzontiformes; family Petromyzontidae; genus Lethenteron; species Lethenteron reissneri. The sequence continues at coordinate 1,164,190 of NC_083792.1, forward strand.
TAACTGTGCATCTAGCAGTGTTGTGTCCCAGCTCACGAACCAGGCTGGAGCGTCGTACTCTTCCAGTGGCTGCACTTTTCAGGAATGTGACAATGACATTATTCTCATTGGCTGAAGAGCACCAATGAAAGATGAGTAATATGCATACTTGTTTGACCATGAAGACGTGTTTAAGTTGTTCGTGATATTTACGCAAGTAATGTGCATTTATTTTGGGATTTTCCTCTTATAAGGACTGAAAGAAACATCCCCATTAAAAAAATGGTTTAAGCCTACGTGTTAAACTATGCCAAAGCTGATGCTAAGGTCATCCTTATGGAACAAAGTTGTGTGTACCACCCCTCCCTTGATGTAGTGGAACGCTCCACTTTTAACAGGTGCCAGACATTGATTTTAACGCAGTCTCTTGAGTGTTCTCTGCACTGCACTGCACATGCTGTGCTTTCATTTGCAGTTTATAGACTGGTGCTACTGTCGGTGAAACAATGAGGTGGCAGGCGGACACTAGAAGCTCATTATGGTAAAATAAGAGCCACTAAGCTAATTTTGCAGATGTGTGTATAAGCAAATGACATCAACCATGGACTCTGAACTCTTACCTGGTTATAAAAAAAAAAATCTGCCTGTCAAACTTAAGCCCAATCACTCACACAATCCAATTCAACCAGGTTTACATATTTATATTTAATTTGATGGTTACAACCAGGTGGCTAACATTGGATCTTAATGTGATTTAAGATTTTTTCCCTTCATAATTTGGTCTATCCCAGTTTGTGAAGGATTATATTATTATACAATGTTTCTATATATGTAGCTTTCAGAGGCAGTCTGGTGGATAGCGACGTGCTGAAGTGACTCCGACCGAAGTGGTTCTATGGTGACATGCTGTGATGTCATGACATGAGGTGTTACTGCCTGTATGGCATTACAGCCACCCATGGGATTGGCATTATATTGTGTACATTTTGTCAAGGGACATTCGCTATTATTTTATAATTCTAACCAGCCGTGCAATTTTCCCGAGCCCTTCTTTTACTGGGGAAAGCTGTAGTTTAAGAAAATTATTTGCATATATTTTAGCTCCATTTGAAAAAAAAATCAACAAGATTTTGCTTAAATATCCTCACAATATCCAAATTACACGCGATTTTCTGTTTGCGATTATCTATATTTACGACGTTTGTGTAATACCACTATGGATAGATTTACGATGCAGACACTTGATTTACGACACATTTTCGCACATGGCTCCAAACATTTGAACAGAGGCAGCCTGGTTTCCGATGTGACTTGGCATGGAGCTTTTGTTATTCACAAGTGTTTTTGTGAAATTTTACCTATTAAACCCTGTTAAATATAGCTGATACCTATTAAATCCTGTTAAATATAGCTGATACCTATTAAACCCTGTTAAATATAGCTGATACCTATTAAACCCTGTTAAATATAGCTGATACCTATTAAACCCTGTTAAATATAGCTGATACCTTTAAACCCTGTTAAATATAGCTGATACCTATTAAACCCTGTTAAATATAGCTGATACCTATTAAACCCTGTTAAATATAGCTGATACCTATTAAACCCTGTTAAATATAGCTGATACCTATTAAACCCTGTTAAATATAGCTGATACCTATTAAACCCTGTTAAATATAGCTGATACCTATTAAACCCTGTTAAATATAGCTGATACCTATTAAACCCTGTTAAATATAGCTGATACCTATTAAACCCTGTTAAATATAGCTGATACCTATTAAACCCTGTTAAATATAGCTGATACCTATTAAACCCTGTTAAATATAGCTGATACCTATTAAACCCTGTTAAATATAGCTGATACCTATTAAACCCTGTTAAATATAGCTGATACCTATTAAACCCTGTTAAATATAGCTGATACCTATTAAACCCTGTTAAATATAGCTGATACCTATTAAACCCTGTTAAATATAGCTGATAAAAGGAAAACACCGGCCGGCAAGTGATATGTTTAATGCTTCTACTTTCTGGGAAAATCGGGTAAGATTTACGAAGATTTTTGACGGGGTTTCCAGGAATGCATTGTGTTGTAAAAGGGTCTGTATTTTGCTTCGTAATTTACATATTTTGTGCTATTATTTGTGATTGGGCTGAAATTGTTAAACCAAACCGGAGCACCATTTTAGTTTCACTGTGGTGTTAATTGGGCAAGAATAGTGCTTCAGGGTGCCCTCAGACACAGCCATGAGTTAGTGGCTCTGACTCAGCTGCAATGAGCCTCGTGCTGATGAAGCATGAGAAATAACTTGTTTTGTCTGGGCAGCAGTGATGCTTTATCTCTCAAATCATAGCTCTCCGCTTCATGCAAGCCAACATGACACACCTCGAGTCCATTCACATTGTGTCTAGAGGTCCCACTATGCACCGGGTGCCGTGTCCTCTACAATGCAAGTCGCTCTGACTTGTGGCCCACGGAATGACGTCAAGTGCGGATGAGACTCGGCTGCGTGCACGTCACGCTTGCTGTGCGGCTGTGGGGCATGTGAATGGGGGAGCAGTGGTGCTGTTGCGCTATGATCCTCGTAATCCGGGTTCCATCCCTGGCACTAACTCGATTCCTGTGCTCGTGGCTGTGTTTACATGCCTGTCATCCAGCTCTTTGGAGGGAAGGGTGGGTGGATAACACAAATTCGTGAAAGTCCCTGCCCTCAAGGGTACCGAGGTTCCCATCTGGCTTTTCCTGGATATGGTAATGCTGCACGTGGTTTTATTTCCATTCGTATTCTGTCTGTACGTGGATTGAGTGTTACCCCCCTCCCTTCGCAATCGTGTGTTTTCCCTCGGTACTCTGGTTTCCTCCCAGATGTTTTAACTCATTAATGGAGTTGGCCAAACATCCCAAAATATAGGACGACAGAACTTTGGCGATTGTTGGCGCTGGTCCCGGCTGCCTTACTCCTCGTCTGGTTTCCCGTGCCTGCGTGCAAAACTGTACATGTTTACATTCTACGAATGCGTTTTGAGATGAAATTCTCACGAATGATAGAACATTAAAAAACAATCATCTTGCTGGTGGAAATTACCTAAATCAGGCCTGCCTTAACCATAGATGTACTGAGGCTAAAGTGACAACATGCTGCAGTGTGAATATTATCATTGGCATGACAAATGTGGTCAGTCAAAAGTGTGTTGCTGACTCTACCACTCCCTTGTGTGCTATACCAATGTTGATAAGTGCTTGTCAGCAGAACTTACCACCAATAGTCTGTTCATGTTAATACGAACCCTGCGACCCGAGTTCGACTCCCGCTCACGGCCAACACCAGTGACAATTACCTGAACTGGTCCTGGGCCCTCCCGTAGGTCGACTCAGTCTCAAATGAGTACCTGGTGCGGTGTATAAACATCGCCGCTGGGGAGACAAAGGCGACCGGGCGTGGTGTTGGCCACCCACCCCCTCGTGTGCCGTTCCAGCCTTCATAGGTGCTCACTAATAGCACTTGCCCCAACAAGTCTGTTAAGGCTATATGGGGAATCTTTGTATTTGTGTGTACAGTGTAGACGTTTCCGTACCTGGGTAGTGTGCTTAGGAACAACTCTGGTTTGGCAGCAGAGGTCCCACTCCGAATCTCCAGAGAGACATCTTTTCGTCAGCTGCATAATGCTGTGTGGAAGCTACCTGGTCTGTCGCTCCACACAAAGCCCCGAATCTTCTCGGTCACAGTCATGCCCTCCCTTCTCTTTGCTTGCAAAACGTGGACCCCTCGAATAGACTTTGCGCCGGTTTTAAATTTTCAGGTTTGCGTGCCTATGATCCGTCAGGCTGGATTGTGTGAGGAGCTCACAAATCGTTGAAAGATCCTGACACATGGCACCTGGGTCTGTCCCGTGACCTCTGTCAGCTAGCCTTCGACACTGCACGTGGCGTTGGAGTGCACGTGGCATGGTATAAGTGCCGTTGTGACGTCACCGTCACTTAGTGGTGAATGTTGTTATGTGTACAATAATGGTGTGGAATTGTGTTTGTATAACTGTTCATTAGTCTCATAAGCAGATGTAGAAAATTCCTTGGTGATGAGGGAAAATTGGTATTTCATTTATATTTCCCAAAGAAAATACGTTGAATGTTTTATTAATAAGAGTGATGTAGGGCTCTATTTAATAAGCTTGAAATGTTAGGACCCTTGCCCACCTTGTTTGGATTTGCTACTGATGTGTGTATATCCGTTTATGTAGTGTAGCGTAGTGTAGTGGTTAGCGCACTGCGTTACGAACCCAGCGACCAGAGTTCGATTCCCGCTCACGGCCAATACCAGTGAAGATGATCTAAACCTTCCCTGGGCCGCTCCTGGGTTGACTCAACCTCAAATGAGTACCTGGTGCGGTATTTAAAAATATCGCCACTGGGCAGACAAAGGCGGTCGGGCGTGGTGTTGGCCACCCACCCCGTGTACCGTACCGGCCTTTATACGTGCACGTTAATAGCACTTTCCCCAACAGTCGGTGAAGGCTATACGGGGGTTCTTTGTCTTTGATCTTTTGTGTGCGTGTTTGTCCTCAGCCCAAGCTGTACCGCTCGGTGATGGAGGACGTGATTAACAACGTTCGGGAGGTGTTTCTAGACGAGGGAGTGGAGGAGCAGGTGCTGCAGGAGCTCAAACAGGTGCTCCACTGCCCTCGTCACCCACAGGCTCCTAGTGGGGACTGTGGACAGGGGATAGATAAGTCGATGTTAAACTGTGGCTTATGGCTCCCATAAGCTTAGTCGCCTCACTATCTTTCACTTCGGCACATTTCTAACAACACTAGGGGGCAGCCTGTCCTATGGATGGGGTGAACCTTCCTCGCTGGCCATACCCACTAATCGTACGACACTCACCAGACACCCACCACTCACATGACACATTGCAGTCACCAGGCACTCACGTGTGAATTACAAATGAAGTGTAATACATCATTTGGGCGTATTGGCGGTACACCGGTGCAGTATAACAACACACTGGTGCAGCATGACAACAGACCGGTGCAGCATGACAACACACCGGTGCAGCATAACAACACATCGGTCCTCATAACACAGTCTGACGATGTCGCTGTTGCCCTTGAGTGAGCTGCAGATTCTCTCCATCAGAAGTTTCCTTAGATTCAGCAGCCGCTTTCCCATTTGAACATATGGTGACACCACGAGTCGTAATCTTTTGATGCCACCGTCCACTAAGAAATGATTCCGGAAATGAATCGAGGAGTAAAATCTGCCGTTGGAACACGGAACATCGCTTTAAATATATCCTTGGTTCCTCTCCTAACTTAAACTATCTTAATCAAAATTTGATGCTAAACTGTCAATTCTTTATAACCTCACTTGCAATTGCATTTGATACATGTCCTCTTTGTTTAAATATATGTACTATAGTCAAGCTATACCTGTTTCTGTCGCGTAGTTGTGTAAGTTTTGCTGTGTTCAATCTGGAGGTAATCTGCACCGAGCCCATTTGCACTGTAGATAATTAGTTTGCAGTCTTTGCAATCCTCATGTGGTCCAGTTATTTTTGTTATTGTGCTGATTTTTCATTTCCTCTCATCACTTTAGTGACCCAGGGCAATCTTGAAAATGAGACTATCCTGGTTTCTTAACGAGTTTCACCTCGTGAAACAAAATAAACTCGTCTTGTTTTTAGGCCCTAAAAGATGCTTGTTAATATTACTTGTCCCTCCAGTCTATAAAACGAAATGGGAGTTGTATTTTTGTATGTGCATGCGTATGTGTGTACATGTTATTCTAGTACACTTATGTGTAGACACATAAGTGTACTAGAATAACATCTGGCTTGACCATACGAAAGAAGGTTTCTACGCATTCACTGCATTTATATGTGTATTTGTTTTCGTACTTGTGGGGAGCAGTGGTGCAGCGGTTATCGTGCTGCGCTATGAACCTGGCAACCCAAGTTCGATTCCCGCTGACAACCAACACCAGTGACAATTATCTGAACCGGTCCTGGCGTCCCCTAGGTAGACTTAGCTGTAAATGAGTACCTAGTGCAGAGTATAAACCTCAGCACTGGGGAGACAAAGGCGGCCAGGTGTGGTGTTGGCCATGCACCCCGTCGTGTGCCGTGCCGACCTTCATAGGCGTTCGCTAACCACTTTCCCTTGCGGTCTGCTAAGGCTTAGTCGGGGATCTTTGTGTGTAGGGAGTGGTTTTATAGAAGTTTGCATTCTATGTTATGATTCGCTTGATTTATGACTAGATTCACAGTACCTGTGCCAATTGGTATCTGAACCTGGCCTCCCGTAGCTGAGGCTCCTGACAGTCCCCATCATCATCGTGATCCGTGGGTAGATAGCCCCGTAGTAGGCGTCCACTGCACATTTTGTTACTTGTTTCCAATTTGCTCAAGAAGACCTTTGTGTGCGCAGATCTGGGAGAGCAAACTGCAGCAGGCGAAGACGGTGGACGGCTTCCACTCGGAGGAGCAGCAGCTGCTGCTGCAGGCGGCCCAGGGTCAGCAGGGGAAGGGCATGGCCCTGCAGAAACAACCCCACGTCATCCAGATCCCAAACATCCCAGCTGGAGGTAATGCACATGCACCGCAGCAGTATGCTGCACTTACTGCACACGACTTGTAGTTATTATGACGACGCTCGTTTACCCAGGAAGGCTTCACTGAAGCCTCAAGACTATCTGTCGAGAGAGCCCTGCCAAGTTTTCAGAGTAGGGGGTGATGTTGCTGCTGTATGATCCTAATCGAGTCCTTTTCAAGGTAATCTTTCAGCATTGGGATGTTTTGACTCGGGCCATTTATATTCTGTGGGGGTGGGTGGGGGGCAGAGTTTGCAAAGAGAGCAAACCAGATAACCCTGAGGAAACTCATGCACAATCAGAGAACATAATAACAACAACACAGCAATATGCCCAAGTCGTGAATCGACCCCTGGCCCTTCTTGCTGTGAGGCGTGAGAGTTACCACTCCGAGAGTTACCACTCCGCTGCCACCCTGCCGCCCTACTTCACACATTTCTGATCTTGTGTTACATACGACTATTTGACTTATATTATGGTGTTATCAGTATTTTTGTTCATCTATGGGACCTTTTTGCCACTATCAAAGTTATGAATTTTTTTTAATATGCTTCACCCTTTCTAGCAATAAAACAGGAGGTGTTAAGATGTTTGAACACCAAATAGATAGCTATTACAAGGCATCAGGTGTGCATTAACCACACATACTTGTGGAAAAACATGCAAACAAACATACTCTGATAATAGTATTTTTTATTTCATATTTAGAATCTATACATAAATGAGTATTTATACATAGGCACCCACTGCATGTAAATGTGTATAAGCTGTACATGTATGCATCATGTGTCGCGATAACGCAGCGCTGAACTAAAGATCCATAAGGTTCAGTGTTACTGCTCGATGCTTGCAGTCAGTGGCACCGCTAGGGTTATCAGTGGGTAAAGTTGTAGTGTCTGAAACGAAGAAAGCCTGTCAGGTGTGGCATAGCTAGGAAACCACCTAGGACTGCACAATGTCCACGCTCACTAGACATGCCACTACCAGTCTACTACACGACACACTCCACACACACACTATGTACTACACACACACTGAATATTATACACATGCATAGTGTATCACACACTACATACTACACATACTGCATACTATACACACTACCAGTGTAGTACACATGTACTGCACGTAAATACTGAACACTATACACTACAAATGTACCACATGTTGCACACATACTGAAAACTATCCACATGCACATTACCATTATGCTACACCCTAATTTCTACATGCTATATACAAAAAATGAAAGATCCCCGATTCAGACTACTGGGTCAAGTGCTGTTTGTGAATGCCTATTCAGGCTGGAATGGCACACCAGGTGGTGGTCTGGTCAGCAGATGTCCCCAGCACCAAGTACTCATGACCTAGGGCATGCCTTGGACTGTTTCAAATATCAATTGTCGCAGATAATAGCCGTGGCTGGGAATCGAACTCGGGTTGCCAGGTTTTGTAGCACATTGTGCTAACCACTGTGCCACTGCTCCCCACAACACACCACACTACAGTGCACACACCACCGCTATGCCACGCACTCTACACAAGCCACAGGATGGATGCACACTGCGTGCAGCACACGACCACCGCACAACAGTTGATGTACACTGTGTGGTGCTTGGTGTCTAGTGGAGCACCGTCAAGTAGCTATGTTTTCCCCAGTGTCTATCATGAGCAAGATTAATTTAGACCCATTTGTTCGCCAAGCGAGCAAAATGTTCGCTTATCGAGCGGGGACTGGTCAAATTTTGGTTGGGTGTTAACTCAGCCCATAATGCCTCTATTGTTGCTAAAAATGAGTACCACTATGTGAGGAAGTTAGTGGTTAATTTATGGTGTGGCTTATTCCCACCAGATGAATGTGGAATTTTTACCACTGGCTCAGGGCTGCAAACAGGAGATGATCTCCACCTCAATATAGGAATTCACTTTTACTTTTTTTGGCGAGCTTTACTGACTGTAAAAGCTGCCTGTCTCAAGCCTGTCTGTAGCCTGTCCCTCGGAGAGATACCGTACTGACTGAAGATGGGCGTGTGCCTCCCTATCTCCTCTCGTCGCCGCTGCAGCTCAGATCGTGGTACAAGATGGACGCTCCATTCAGCACATCTCAACAACGAACATGGTGAGCAGTGAGACCACATGCATACGAAGACAAATGTCTCTTGTATAGCCTGCACAGGTTGTCAGGGCAAGTGCGGTTATCCAGTACCTATGAAGGCCGACACGGCACACGAGGGGGTGGGTGGCCAAAATCACTTTTGACCACCTTAGTCTCTCGACTGGCGATGTTTACACAGCATCAGGCACTCATTCGATGCCGAGTCGACCATATTCAACAATAACAACCGTCATTTGCCACTAAGTGGCAGGGCAACACGTGATGTTGATGGTGATTTTTATATTGATGTGATACAGACGGCATCCGCAACAGCAGCAACCATGGCTCTGCCGCAGGGCGTGGTTCCGCCTTACCAGATTACAGGGGGACTGCCCGGTAAGACACGGACACACACACACACGAGCGCGTGTGCGCATGCACATAGATGCATATGCACAGACGCAGGGACACACCTGCCCACATATACGCACATTACCATCCCGAGTATAAACATGCATGAAGATTATTTAGATTACTATAAATTTCCAGATGATAAGCCACTTGGTTGAGATATCATTTGTGGTCAGGTTGCTTCTGAGAAATAAGCGAATACCTCAGTGGGCTTTGCCTGGTAGGGTAGGGGTGGTTTTGTTTTGTTTGTATGTTTTTGGGTGATTTGTTTGCCTTTCCTGTACTTTGCACGACTATCATTTTTTTATACTGTTTGCTGTTGTAACATTCTTACCCACCCCTACTGGACATCTGTAAAAACAAGAACTTTATAGCTCATTGGATTCCTCCAGGATAAATAAATATTCCGATTGATTCTGATTTGGGTCCGTGCTTGTGCAGGCCAAATGATCCAGACATACAAGCACGTGATGGTGACGCCGCAGGGCCAGCAGATCATCCTGCAGCAGCCGACCACCATGCTGGCGTCAGTTGGAGGGCAGCAGCTGCTGGTGCAGACGAGCCAGGCCGGGGCGAGTGGCACCGTCGGCCAGCCTGGCGGGGCGGCCAGCCAGGGCACGGTCATCCAGCAGGGCCAGGGCACGCAACACGTGAGGGCGGCAGCGGCGGCGCCGGTGGTCTGCGTACACACAGACATGTACAACTAAGGGCCTCCCCCCCCCACCCCGTGTAGCCCACACAGGCTGTTGGGGCAAATGCTGTTGGCGAGGAACTCTTGAGGGCAGCCTATGGTGCAACCTGCGAGAGGACAGATGTTGCCAGAAGCGGATAGAGTTCTGGCTGTCTCCCTGGGGGTGATGTTTACACACCGCACCAGGTGCTTGTTTTAAGGCCGGGTTGATCTAGGGGACGCACAGGAACATTTCAGGTATTGGTCACTTATATTGGCTGTGAGCGGGAATCGATCTCCGGTCGCTGGGTTAACAGCACAGTGCTTTAATCACTACACTACACTATCACTCACATAAACTTGCATATATACAAAGATAAAGATCCCCCGTATAGTATTAACATACTGTTGTGGCAAGAGCTGTCAGTGAGCACCTAGGGAGGCCAGTAAAGTACACGAGGGGGTGGGTGACCAGTACCACGCCCGACCGTCTTTGTCTTCTCAGCGGCGATGTTTACACACCACACCAGGTACTCATTTAAGGCTGAATCGCCCTAGGGGAGGCCCAGGACCGGTTCAAATTATCGTCACTAGTGTTGGCCGTGAGTGAGAATCAAACTGGTGAACCGGATTCGCAGCGCAGCGCGTTAACCACATCACTACTTCCCCCCTCACTACATGTTTGCATATCTACAAAGACAAAAGATCCGCCGTATAGCCTTAACAGACTGTGGGGGAAATTTCTGCATATATATACACACACATGCGTACACACGCACACATACATGTACGGGCATCTAATTTATGCAGCTCCATAAATAGGAAGGTAACATTTTCTTCATCATTTTTATTAAGTGAGGCTCACGGGATTGTGGACCTGGGGTTTGTGCAGGGTGCTGAACTAAAACTTATCGTGCAGGTGCTGACCCAGCTGGGCACGGGGACGCTTCCCTCGGGCGTGGTGCTGCAGCACGCCGCACCACAGCACCAGGTGGTGCTGGGAAAGCCGCCCTCCTCAACCGCCTCGGTGAGTCCCAGCAACCCCGCTACCTCTGCTACCCCCCCGCCATGACCCCCACGGCTGCTGCGACCCCGTGACCCGAAGCGGCTCGAGATGAAGTTGGTGGCGTTTGAGTGTCACTGTCCGTAACGGACAGTGGTGGGGAGCGGTAGTGCAACGGTTGGTGCGTTGCGCTACGAACCTGGTGACCAGAGTTAAATTCCCGCTCACGGGCCAACACCAGTGATTATCTGAATTGGTTTTGGGCCTCCCCTAGGTCGACTCGGCCCTAAATGAGTACATGACATGATGTGTAAAGATTGCTACTGGGGAGGAAAAGAGAGCATGGCGCGATGCTGGCCTTCATAGGTGCTCACTAACAGCACTTGCCCCAAAAGTCTTTGTGACGGACAGAATGAATTCCATGGAAAAGCAGGATGAGCAACAAAATAAGTGCGGAAGAGAACGTGGCAGGTGTTGTAGATGTGATGAGACGTGAATGTGCACACTGGCTTAGCCGTGTTTGCAGGATGGGGGGCGAGGCCAATTGCCGAGACGGGCACTGGAGTGGTCTCCACGAGTCCGGCGACCAAGGGGAAGACCTGAGAACAGACGGTGGGAGACTGTCAACGCAGTGCTTAGAGGTAGTTCGTCGACTGTGCAGCAGCTGTGAGATCTAGAAGGGAGGGGGCGGAAATGTGTTGGCAATGAGACGTGGGATGGTATCGGTGGTTTTGGGCATGGTGACACCTTCACCCGAGGACCCCCACGTGACCTGTTGTGTGACCTCCGCCCCGAGGCTGCGACGACGAGTGGGGGCTCGGGGTCGACGGGGCCGTCACCGCTCGTCATCCAGGTGGATGGCGCCGGGGACACGTCGTCGGACGAGGACGAGGATGACGCCAACGACGACGACAAGGACAAGGACGACGAGCTTGGGGACGAGGACGACGCCGTCGAGGAGGTGCGGCCACCCCCGGGGAGGGCTAACGTGGTGACCACGGGGGAGAAACATGCAAATTCCAAATATACAGCAAGTGTTAGGGTCAGGATCGAACCCACGACCTCCTGTATATCGGGCGAGATAGTTAACATCTCGTTACCGTGACTTTGTACGTTTCTACTGAGGCGGATACCTCTTCATCATCTAGAGAGGCCTGGCACAATGGGGCAAGGATCGGGAGAGATGGTGGCGGCTTGGGAAGAATTTTCATCCAGCGGTGGATAGATCATGGCTGATGTTGAGGTTGGATTTAGGGTGGAAGCAGAATGGTGTTGGGGCTATTAGGGGCAGCAGTGGGCCGGTGTACGATGGGATGGTGCTATGCGGGCTGATGCTGTGAAACAGTGCTGCTCAGGCGGATGCTGAGAGGATGTACTGTTGAGGTATTGCTGTAGGGAGGGATACTGTATGGAAAGGTTATATCAGGGGCAGTACTGGGCTATGCAGTCCAATGAGGGGTGGTACTATCGGAGACGGTACTATCAGTTTAATGAGGGGATTCTCCATGTTGGGTGGGACGAGGAGCCGGTGTCCTTTGTGGGAGACTACTTTTGGAGTAGGTACTGAGGGAATATAGGATGGGGTTAACACTATGGGGATCAGCACTCTGAGGGATGTACTTTGGAGGATGGTATTATTGTTGGTGGTACAATGACAGACAGTAGTATGATTGGATGTACTATAGATGTTCAACTAATAGGATGGTACTAAGGAGGCCAGTACCATGTGGTGGACGACTAAAGATAGTTGCACGTTATGAGTGGAGACGCCAAGGGCGGTGCAAATGTTGGAGGCAGTACTCCAGGGTACTGTCATGGGGATAAGGGCAGTACTAATGGGGGCAGCGTACTATGGGTGGCAATGCTATCGGGTGGCAGAGCTGTGGAATGAGAGGCGTAGGGATGGATGTAGATCTATGGTGGGGGGTGCTACTGCTGGTTGGGATGCCACCATTGTGGGGCAGAACTGTAAGTGGCATGCTTGCGGACTTACGGGGGTGGTGGGCCTGTAGGAGCCCCCGCTTTGAGCCCGTGTCGGCATGAGCGCACCGACCACAGCTACAGGCGGCGCTGCAGCAGCCCACACAAGCAGAGAGCGCCTCTGTCGTGGGGGACAGCTTGCACGTTGGGGCTGCGAGGCTCTGGGTTAAACGAGTGAAATCCTCACGGGAGCCTCCATGTGCCCCCCCCCTCTCCCCACCCACCACCGATCAGGACCCCTTGAACTCGGAGGACGACGTGAGCGAGGACGACCCCTCGGACCTCTTCGACACCGACAACGTGGTGGTGTGTCAGTACGACAAGGTGGGCTGCTGAAGCGTGGTCGGGCGACTTGGCCGGGGGGGAGAGGATCGTGGGGGGCTGATGCCCCCATGTCAGCATGGCGGTGCCACTGAGCCGGCACCGCCAAGGTCCGCGGCTTAGGATCCTGGGCTCCCCACCCATGATGTGAAGGATGAATCAGGTCCTCTATAAATATTACCATTTTGTTCACCAATTATATATAGTTTGGGGTGGCATAGTGGTTATCGCACTGTACTAAGAACCTGGTGATCTGAGTGAGATCTGAACCAGTCTTGGGCACGCACTCCTTTAAATCTGCACCGACCAGCGTGGTGAAGTGGGGTTATGAAAAATACGCGCAGCCAGTGTGGCAAGGGGAGGCCTTCAACTTGCTGGACGTGTGTAAAAAAGAGCTTCTTTGCTCATCGGATTCGTCCAGTCTGAATAAATATTCTTATTTTGATTCAATCACCAGTGGATTAAGGGATGTAAATACCGAAAGAACCAAAGAGTATGCATGTAAATAAAGTTATTTTACATCCTATTTGTGCTTTTATCAGTTTTAGCAAGAGACATTTACACGTCTGTTTATATCTCTCTGTCTGTTCCCTCAATCTCTCTCCGTTTATGTCTCCGTCTCGCTCCCTCCCACCAGATTCACAGAAGCAAAAACCGATGGAAGTTCCACCTCAAGGATGGCATCATGAACCTCAACGGCAAGGATTACGTTTTCTCCAAAGCGGTCGGAGACGCCGAGTGGTAGGGCGGGATTTGGAGCTGCGTGCGGTGCGTTTGTGTCAAGTGACCGGGTTCGGCAGCGGGGGAACAGAGGGACGGAGGGATGAGGGAGGCCCAAGGGGCGTGTGCTTTGATGCCGCCCATGGGCTCAGTGCAGCAGCAGTGGCATCGACAGCAGCGGCAGCAGCAGCAGCGGCGGTGGTGGCGAGGGCTCGTGGAGCTTCGAGTCACCGTGTCTCTGATACACGGGCCTCCCCGACGCTTTCGTGTGCGACACTGCCAGCTGCGTGGACGCTGGAAGGTGGGGCTGAGAGGCACGAGTTTTTTTCCACGAGGCCTCATTGATCGAGAGCCCGAAATCGACCAAACGAGAGGTGGGGGGGTGGGGGGGAGTGTGACGTGGGAAAACGGGGGTAGGGGGAGAGGGTGCCGGTTTTACTCTCGGTAGCCGAGGAGGCAGCGTGCACAGACGCGGCTTTGTATATTGTGTCCGGTCACTGTTCAGTCATGTTCATTATTGTAATGTTTCTTTATTTATGTATATATTTGGCTTCAGTTTTAATTTGGGTAGCTAGTCAGTGCAGTGCTTAGAGAAAAGACAAAGCATCTCTTTTTTCAGTCAGTTGGTGGTTCTTAGCCACTCATGGAAATTATTTCCTATACTGGGAGCCAGGCTTCTGTACCACAACTACTGTCGTTTGTATCACAGTGGTTCTGAAGGGAGCCAGGTTTCCGTAACACAACTACTGTCGTTTGTATCAGTGGTTCTGAAGGGAGCCAGGCTTCCGTAACACAACTACGGTCATTTCGCCACAGTGGTTCTGATGGGAGCCAGGCTTCCCTACCACAATTATTGTCATTTTGCCACCGTGGTTTCTGATGGGAGCCAAACTTCTGTAACACAACTACTGTCGTTTTTGTCACAGTGGTTCTGATTTTATTGGTTATGGGAGGCGCACAAATGCCGAGTTGCTTACCGAGTGACATTTTAATTGATATTTTCTGATTGTTAGCCCCCTGACCACTGCACCACCTGGTTGAGTAAAGTAAGTGCACATTCACATTATATGTTCATGCCAAATGGGATAGATGAAGTCAGTGTGTTTGAAAATAAAAGATGTTTTTACTCCGTATTAAAACTCCTGGCTTCCGTGCATTTGTCTGCCAAAGACCAGTCTGTTCCAAGAACAGTCACTGATGACTTGCCACAGAGCAATACTCATTGTATCCGTGCCTGAGGGGAGATTATTTATTTTGACCCCGACCTGGATTAGATCTCGCTACCTTTTGATCGTAATAAACCTCAATCACAGCCAGACAAAACGAGATAAATTAGCCTCTAAATTAACACTGAACTCAGCTGATTGGACAAATGTCTCTGTCAGGTCACAATTGAGAATGGCCGTGTGTAACCTGTTATTTAAGAATAATATGCTTCTGAAATTAAGGCATCAAGGCACCGATGGGAGATGTGCATGTTTAGCATGGGGGATACGTTGAGAAGAGGGCTATTGCCACTTCATTTTGCTTTCAAAGTTTTCCAGAACTAAAAGTGGGTGAATACTGAACCACCCTCATAGTCGGTTCACTCCATGGAGAAGCATAATTTCAAACCCAAAAGTGTGAAGACGGACGCAGTTTGTGAGCTGAGTTTTTGACGAGTCAAGAACCTCCCCTAGTTCTTCAAAGGTTTACAATGGCGTCATCTCTGACTGGGATGGAACACAGTCACGGGTCCACACGATTCCACTTGCCGGGCCCTGAAAACCCCAGCCTCCACACAAGGAAACTCGTGCTTTCAAGACGCAGAGTGCCTCCTTGTTGTCATTGGCAACCACTCGCATTTTAAGATCAGCTGATGTGGATCACGAGACTCATAATGGCCATGTTAGAACACCGAGCCACCACTTTGGAAATCCTGGGTATGAATCTAGGTAGCCAGCCATGATGAATAAAAATGGATTAAAAATTTCAGAGGGGTTTGGTTTTTAACCCTTTCCCGTTCCGATGACATACATGCACGTCATAAGTTTCTCTTCCGATTCTGTTCCGATGACGTACGTGTACGACAAAATAACTTTATCGGTACCGAGGTTCCCGCAACGCCATGCAGGAGGGCGTGTGGCACAGTTTGGCGGCAGCTATTGTAGAATGCAGTCGTGTTGTATCGGTTCTCTGCGGTGAGTGCAATATCTTTCAAAACAATGGCGCTACTACGCCTCTAAAAGTAAAGTTAACGCTCAGTCGCTTGCGCGTTCCGAGATTCAACGGTGGCCAGGGACCCCCCCCCCCAACCCTGCAACTTGCAGTCATCTTGGAACGGGAAAGGTGTTAACTTAATGTGGCCCAGCTTTGAGGGATAAAGTATAAAAACCAAATGGACTAACCCTGGAAGAACCCGTGTATTCACTCGAGGTAGATTTCCACTGAAGCCGTCCAGTGTAGATGTTATTTCAAGTGACTCGTCGAAGTGGTTCTGTGGTGTCTGGGACTTCACTGATGTGGCGGCGTGTGGCTCCGCCACCTGTGGGAGTTCTTTCCTGGACGTTTCCTCGCTCCGCTGCTTAACGACATTGACAGCACAGTCGGTATTTGGGTGGTGATAACAATTCAACATGTACGGTAATGTAATTGCAAGCGAGTTAATTATGCCCGCTTGTAAATTTCCCTTCATGCCGTAGCGTTGATGGTCTTAAATTGGTGAAATATTTGAGTATTTTATCATTTCAATGGCTTGAGTGTTGCAGGAGCAAGTGAGTTGAAACAAATATAGCAGAGCATTTGTTATTTCTAGCTTCTATTAATATACGTAACATGTTACCCGTATACCATATAATTGTGTGAGGGATGTAAAGACAAGTGTGCCTTAGACATGATTGGCATTCCTGCCATCGTTTGTGATGTACACTTTGCTTCCCCTGTATGTACAACACATGGTCACGCCACGTCTGTCCTTCAAAACACTGCCTGGTCATTTCAGTTGTTAAGATACGGTGTGCAGAGTTTAGATGCAGTTACATCTGAAAGTGCTTGGCAGTTGTATGTGTTCAGCATGGTGGGGGGGGGGGGGATCGGAGCTAATTTAACCCACACCCGCAAACTTACAGAACCGATCTACAACCTTCAAAGGTTCATAGCCTTCGCTATTCCTGATGGGGTGAGTGTTGTCAGACGGCAACGTTGTTACTCTGGGGGTGATGGGACCACAGTTGTCTGTCCATTGCTGATGTTTTCAGCTGGTGCATCTGCTATTAATTTTTGAGGCTGAGTCCACGTAGAGGAGACCCACGGTGGTGGATTTAGATGTCAAGTGACCACTGATGTTTTGTGCACAACTGTCACAAATCGAGGTTCTACGGCTGGGATTATAGCACAGTGCACAAGCCCCTCCAAACGCGCACAATGCGTTGTCCATACAGAGTAGAGGCTGTCATTGCAATGTTGTTAGCGAGCACCTGTTAAGCACATACAACATGCACGCGCGAGCAAGCTTGCTAGATAAGTTATTTATTTTTCATGTTAAATAAATTACCAAAATTTGTAACGAGTCATAAAGAAACGTTGTCCCGGTTGGGCTCGTGTTGTATTCATCAATTCATTTATAAATCAAACTATACTCGTTATATTACAAAAATGTAGTTTTATTCAAGTCTCCATGTCAACTTGATAGAAACTGGAGTGGGCCTAATCCTACATGGGGCCAAGAAAAATCAGTAATAGGGAGAGGGATGTAAAACGTGACAGTAGAGACGACCACTGCGTACACGGGTTTTGTCTCCCTCAGACTCCCATTATCTGCTGTTCTGAAAGGAAGACGAGCAAAATAAAATAATTGGTGGACTTTACCTGAAAACTGTAAAAAAAATGTTTCCATCAAGGTAAAACTAAAATCTTCGAGCTGTGTTGGCCAGGGCAGTGTGCTGCTGCTGCTGGTGCCGGGTTGATTGGTCTCGCTGCACCCGGCTCGTCGACACGCAGGCACCACCCAAGTGTGTGTTGGTGAGATGCTCGCCGTGCGTGTGAGCGAGCCCGAAGTGCTTTTTCTGCACTTCTAATTATTGCAGGGGCAGCTCAAGCTTACGAACGCGGTCACCTGGGGGGGAGAACGTGGGTTCCCCGATTGCTCCTGGAACGCGCTTTCCTGTGAAATTGCATTGGCGACGTTGCACAGTCGTGTCAGCCCAGTCCACACTAAGGCGGTGGCGCTACTCTGCAGAGCGAAGTGACATTCGCGTGAGCATCTCGTGGCGTCACCCCCCCCCCTCCCCAAGCAGTGACGTGCGGTGAGGTCAATAGCTGGGGAGGCACTGGCGAGTGTCAGAACCAGATTCACACACTGAGGGGAGTGTGGCCTTACTGAGGGGGGCGTGTCCTCACTGAGGGGGCATGTTAGACACATCCCCCTCAGTGAGGCAGATGTGATAGCTGCCTCCCCTGGTGCTTTTTCATTGCAGTTTCATGACGAGACCAGCGAGCCTAAATATATTTATACACATACGTGAAATAAGTTACCTGGAGTATGGAAGGCAAGGACATGAAATGAAGGGGTCTACAAACATTACATTCGTGACAGAGATAGTAACAGGCACGCGCTTTATTGCCCGCGCTCAATCCAGTTACTGAGGGGTTGCACAATCAAGAGGGGAGGCTGAGCTCATCGCTGCCTCACCTCTCGTCTTCCTGTATTTGCAGCGGAGCTCCACAAATTTGGCGATTTTGACTTAAAATGATTGGCATCGTACAGAAATTACATTTATAACACAGATCAGTGGAAAATCTTAATATTTATTTAATTTGATTATTCTATTTTTTAACTTTTCGTAACAGCTATTTTCATTGGAGTATGACAGGTGAGGCTCTGCCTCCCCTGACCGCACGTCCCTGCCCCCAAGTGACCTTTACAGCTTCAGACTCGTGTTTGGATGGGTGCCCATGATTAACGAACCGCACTCTACAGACGATAACCAAGCTGTGCTATGGGCTCCGCCTTCCTTGACGGTCGATACACGTGGCCCATGTCGGTTATGGATTCCTTTGATTATGTTCAGGATACTTCTAAAATGTGTAAATTATTTTGTTGTGGTTACATCAATACCAAGCAGCATTATTACTCGTCAATTGTCTTGCTTGAAGCTTGCGTTATACTGGTAGGAACGAAGTGAACCAGCCTACAATAGATTATATCGTCCGTCCGTCCGTCCGTGTAGCAACATCGCCCCCTACTGCAAACACTTGGCAGGACCCTACAAAAACCTTTAGACTCAGTGACAGTTTCCTGGCTAAACAAGAGTAACATTCCCTTATAATTCCCTGAGATAGCTTTTAATTAAAACATTTAAATTAAAAATTAACTCACAGCCGCCTCAAGCCTACAGCTAGGCCTAAAGCCTAGAACTAGGCCTCAAACTCTCCCTTCGTATCGTACCCCCGCGTGTGTGAAAGGGAGTTAATGTTTAACAATGTTACATTCCCTGATATTTTTAAATAGAAACATTTAAATTTAAAGCTTTTACATAAATAATAAAAACATTTAAATTAAAAATTAACTCACAGCGGCCTAAAGCCTACAGCTAGGCCTAAAGCCTAGAACTAGGCCTCAAACTCTCCCTTCGTATCGTACCCCTGCGTGTGTGAAAGGGAGTTAATGTTTAACAATGTTACATTCCCTGATGTTTTTAAATAGAAACATTTACATTTAAAGCTTTTACATAAATAATTAAAACATTTAAATTAAACATTCACTCACAGCTAGGCCTAAAGCCTAGAACTAGGCCTCAAACTCTCCCTTCGTATCGTCCGATTAGGTGTAGCAACATCGCCCCCTACTGCAAACACTTGGCAGGACCCTACAAAAACCTTTAGACTTGGTGGGGCTTTCCTGGCTAAACAAGTGTAATAATACATTATGTTTATATTCTTTGGTTATTCGTTCCTACCAGCCCACCCCGCAGGGTCCTGTTTGTCATACGTATTGCAGTTGTGCTCCATTGCAATAGAAACCGATTCGAGGCAGTTAGTTAGCAGAGCAAAAACAGGATCCTGCGGGGTGGGCTGGTAGGAACGAATAACCAAAGAATATAAACATAATGTATTATTACACTTGTTTAGCCAGGAAAGCCCCACTGAGTGTTTGCAGTAGGGGGCGATGTTGCTACACCTAATCGGACGATACGAAGGGAGAGTTTGAGGCCTAGTTCTAGGCTTTAGGCCTAGCTGTAAGCTTTAGGCCGCTGTGCGTTAATTTTTAATTTAAATGTTTTTATTATTTATGTAAAAGCTTTAAATTTAAATGTTTCTATTTAAAAACATCAGGGAATGTAACATTGTTAAACATTAACTCCCTTTCACACACGCGGGGGTACGATACGAAGGGAGAGTTTGAGGCCTAGTTCTAGGCTTTAGGCCGAGCTGTAGGCTTGAGGCCGCTGTGAGTAAATGTTTCATTTAAATGTTTTAATTAAAAGCTATCTCAGGGAATTATAAGGGAATGTTACACTTGTTTAGCCAGGAAAGCGTCACTGAGTCTAAAGGTTTTTGTAGGGTCCTGCCAAGTGTTTGCAGTAGGGGGCGATGTTGCTACACGGACGGACGGACTGACGATATAATCTATTGTAGGCTGGTTCACTTCGTTCCTACCAGTATTAGAATTCTTTTTAAAGAATGGCCCTGCAAGGTGATGCCACAGAACCACTTTTTTGGGTCACTTCATGAGAATCTGATGGTTTACTGGAGGAATCCGATGAGCTACGTTGACTCTTTTTCAAAAGTGATTTTCCCGCGAGTCAATTGTCAATATCCACGTTTGAATTTGCAAAAACGGGTTCTTTAAATAAGGCTCTAAATCAAGATCTCAGCAGTACCGACTGAGTGGTTTTCATAGAGGTATCAGTGTTGGCGCCCAACTAACCCAGATATACACACAACCAGCTCGCCCACTTGTGGCTAATCGGATAACTTAAGTTGGATAAATGTTTCCAAAAAACGCAATCCATGTTCACTTTAGGATGCCGTAAACTTTTCTTTGGTTGCAAGGTTCACAAGCTTAACGTTGTAGCTCGTAATTGATTGAAGTCCAGCAGAGCGTATCAGCTGTTGCTTTTTTGCCTTGGCCGTGTCAGCATAGGGAAACCACTTTGAGACTTTGAGT
Organism: Lethenteron reissneri; assembly: GCF_015708825.2. Classification (NCBI taxonomy): domain Eukaryota; kingdom Metazoa; phylum Chordata; class Hyperoartia; order Petromyzontiformes; family Petromyzontidae; genus Lethenteron; species Lethenteron reissneri. The sequence continues at coordinate 1,185,105 of NC_083792.1, forward strand.
CTCATGCGACAGGTCGAGATACCCGTCTCCAGCTGTTACACATTTAATATTCTTGCGGATTTAACATTCTTGTAACTGTACATAGTGACCAATTAAACTTCCTTCTCCAAACCCTGATTTTATTCCTGAAAGTATTTTGGCACTTCTTGACTTCTCCAAATGATCAACTCTCATCCATTTGTAAATAGTCTGACACAAAAAACTAAAAGATTTCAACAAAAAGGTAGCCATGCAGGTCAACCTGGAACATTGTACTCTGCTTTGCCTAAATTTTGGCTCTTTTTGAGTCTCAGGCATTTTCTACTGAATCATAGGAATCACAAACTCGGTGCAGTCTGTGGGCAATCAACGGCTCTCGTTTAATCGGCAACTGACGGCAATCTCTTTAATCTTTTGTAAAGATATTCTCGCGCGTACCGGGAATGCGCCGCGTGCTGCGTGATTACGAGTGAGCTCAGTTGGGAGGTCGTGTTCGTGACGGCCAGCTCGTCACCCCCACTTCTTTTGTACAATGGGTGCTCTGTATGGAGAATATTTAGTAGACAGCTGTGTGTCCCTTGAAAGATGAGAAGCGCGAGTGATCTGATTTTCTGAGAGGCACAACTCGACGTCATTATCTGCTACTTGGTGCCAAATTCGTAGCGGGCTTGTGGTTTGCTAAACTGGTGCAGATGCGTGTAATATATGCGATTGAATGTAAGTAGCTAAATCAGTCGTAAAATATGTTTTTGTATAGCTAGTTGCCTGATCCCAAATGAAAGCACTGCATTTAGGCGTTGGTGACAGTAGTACGTGTGTTTTTGAGGACCGGTAGTGTCGCGATTAGCTCGCTGCGCTACGAACCTGGCGATCCGGGTTCGATTCCCGCTCACGGCCAACACCATTAACGATTATCTTAACCGGTCCTGGGCCTCCTCTAGGTCGACTCAGCCTCAAAACGAGTACCTGGTGCGGTGTGTAAACATCGCCACTGGGGAGGCAAAGGCGGTCGGGCGTGGTGCTGGCCACCCACCCCCTCGTGTGCCGTGCCGGCCTTCATAGGTGCTCGCTAACAGCACTTGCCCCTACAGTCTGTTAAGGCTATACAGGGGATATTTGTCTTTATCTTTGGGTTCTTCTCCACACAATCTTAACACACGAGCATGGGGTTTGGTTATAATATAAATTCTGATCCCCATTGGGCCATATTAATGTATATTGAAATAAGGGAAGCCCCGGATTAGTTTCGACCTCCCTGGGCCTCAAAAGCACGTCATGGCATTCATAGGTATGCTGCTGCTTTACCTTGTTCTGACAAACACGAGGGGGATGCACTGAAACGGTAATTTGATGATGAACTAAATCTGTATATACGTATGTTGAACTTCTTTTGCACCGTACGTAGCCCGTGCTAATCAGAGGTGTGGGGTGTGGTGACGCGCCTGAGGTCCAGCACGGTGGAGGCAAGGGTTGGTGGACCACACAGACTATGTGTCGAGGCTCCCAGCTTTACAATACGGTATATTCCAAAGCTCGAATATTTTTTCACCAAGAATTCCACATGTGACCTTGCTTGCCTATCTGTGCAGAAGTATGGTTTGGTGATGGCGTAAATGCTCTTCGCTCATTTTTTGTCCTTATGTATTTACAACAATTCCTAAAATTGGGAACGTCTGTAAAAAGAAATCCACAGTGCCGTTCGCCGCTCTCCGTCTCAAACAGCGACAGCCCGGAGGCGTTCCTCCGTGCCCTCCCGACCTCCCACCCCCCCCCCCCCCCACGCCTCTTCGTGCACTCGGAGCCTGGTTTTCTCTCGCCAATTTTTGTACTCGAAATTGTTTTCCCATTTCCACCGTCGCCACCCTCGGGTCACTTTTTTAGGGAGAACGTGGTGGTGTGAGCGCGACTTTTAAAACGCGAGACATTTAGTACCCTTCCTGGGGGTTTCCTTGCGCTCCGTGTGGCGCATCGCGGGGGAGTCGCTGTGTCGAGTGCTGGTCGGCTGAGAGGGTTTTAAGCGGTCGCCGCGGTCGCGTGCCATTCCACAAGTACACCGGAGCCGTGTTAGTGTCCTTGAACTGTCAATAAAAGTTGTTTTGCTTTTAAAAGAACCTCTTTTTTTTAAAAAGAGTTTTGCTTAAAATGTACATCTGCTCTATTTTTGGCGGCGCCCGTATCGCGCTTTTGGCGGCCTCTGCTCAGTTGGGGGCAGCAACGCAGCCCAGCGGTTGCACATCGCCGCAGAGGTTCGCGGTTTGCATCCAGCAGGCCGCCCCAGCTATTGCTGGGGGTTTATGGACTAGAATGCTACCACGCGCCGTCTGCTTCGTGGCAGACGTTAAAGATCCCCTGGCATCATGGGAAATGAGTGGGGCCCATAGTGTGCCGGAATTGTCCAAATTTGAAAAATTTCCTGGAAATTACACGTTTGGCACGAGACTAACCAACGTCGCCCCCTGCTGTGATAGCATTGCGCTATAAAAATGGCCTAGGGTCGTGCTATCGTTACCGAGATGTATTTCTGTTGGCAGGGTTCGGTTTTCCACCCGCCAGCTGAACCGTGCCCCGATTCGGACACGCAGGCATCTGCCACTGCACCTGCTCAGGCACGCGTCATCTGATGCTCCAGCACTTGACGTGGTGCGGAGTGCCATCGGCGGGAGGGGGAACTCGCAGAGTGGTTGTGCTGCACGCGCAGACGGCATTCCCCCCCTCCGGAGCTGATCCGAGGCCGTGGGTAGTTTGACCCTCCTTGAACTATCCCTCAAGGTCTCTGGACATCAGGGAGTGGCACCTGCAGTATAGCACTCCACTGGATAAGATTTAAAGGCCACATGGTGGAGCTGAGACTGTGAAGGGCGGTTCGGCAGGTTGGGTGTTGCGGGATCCGGCAGGAGGAAAGAAGCGATGGCCAAGTCCGGTGGCATTCAAAGTATCAGCGGTGATGACCACCCAATCTTCACCCCCTCATTCCTCACACGAGAGGCTACTTAGGACCTGCAGATTCGCAGATTCCATCCATGAGTAAGGTTTGTCAAGTAATCAAAACGTGCTAATTAGTTACTAGCTCAGCACATCGGTGTGTTGGAGAGTAAACCCACAACATTTACAATTCCAAGTACCGTGACGTTTCACTGGTAATTATGTAGTGAGTCCAACTGAGTCGCAAATGTTATCTTGGAAGCAACACTTTATTCACATAACAGTACGTAACATAACACAACCTACGCTCGGGTCTTGAACAGGGGCGGTTTCTTCATTAGGGCGATTGGGCGACGCACCACCAATGTCATTGAACCACAGAGTCACGCTAGCCGTCACTGCAGCCTCTGGATATAGTCCAATCAGCGTCATGTCACGTTCTGTGGAGTACCGCCTCTTTTTGGGCGATTTCACTCCGGCTGAGAATCGCCCCGAGTGGTCCCATAGACTTACATTGAAAGATGTTTTTTTCGAACGGGGGCGCTCCAATGCATTTTCTATGGCTTCCGGGAGGGCGAGCCCTAACGTGCTTACGTCATCATACGTGCTAACGTCATCATACGTGCTTACGTCATCATACGCAAGCACGTTTCATCCAACAATATAATATATCGCCACCTAGTGGAATCTTCTTCTTGGTTCTTTCGGTAAAGTCACGTAGAAGGGAAGTAATAAAATAATAAAAATAAAACATAATAAAATTATTCTCACGACGTTTCGGCCACAACGCAAGTTATTCTCACGACGTTTCGGCCACAACGTTCCACTCACTGGCATGGTGCAGTGTGCAGAGTAATGTATGGTGTCGTAATTGTATAGTAAATATATAGCAGTGTGATACACATTAGGGTGGGTAGAATAATACATAGTGTTATATTAAAATGGATAAGGCAGCAACTGCAGCAGCAGCAGCAACTGCAGCAGCAGCAACTGCAGCAGCAGCAACTGCAGCAGCAGCAACTGCAGCAGCAGCAACTGCAGCAGCAGCAGCAACTGCAGCAGCAGCAGCAACTGCAGCTCCCTTTGATGCTGTTAATCCTGCATAATGCACATGCATATGCAGTACTAATCACATTCCTGCATTTCCCATAAATATGCTAAATTCCTCTTGATATGCAAATTCCTTTGTCAAGGCGCCCAGCTTATATATATGCTCCAAGCTCGTGTGCTGTTTCATTCAGACTCTGTCGCCTCGACGGACCTGGTTTTCACCTGAAGACGGCTGCTTGCGTTGTGGCCGAAACGTCGTGAGAATAATTTTATTATGTTTTATTTTTATTATTTTATTACTTCCCTTCTACGTGACTTTACCGAAAGAACCAAGAAGATGAATCCCTGCAGTCACGAAAGTTTTAAATCAAAATCTAGTGGAATCTTTAATAAAATAAACTTGAGTGGTTTGTTTTAATAGTGAGTATAGAAACAAACAAGATGTATTGTAAGAGTCACTTTATTTTTCATTAATATTAAAGAAGTGAAGTTGCCTTTACATGCTTAAGCTGTTAATTTATCAATTGCATGGGTGGACCTTATCCTTATCAATCATCCAGACATTTGCCCCCCCTGAGAGATTTTGCAGGAGCCGCCACTGGTCTTGAATGACCATCTAACCACGCTACCGCAGAACTAGACACGGGTCGCTATCCCGGTCCGGACCACAAACTGGGTCCCGGACCGCATGGCTAGAGGCTTCTTCTCCCCGACGTGGATCTTCGAACACCAACACATAAAGAACCTCGAGCTCCTCGCATAGCTCTCGTTAGATGCCCCGGGCTGGGGCTGGCTCCGCCCTCAGCTCCGCCCTTAGCCCCGCCCACCTTCCAGGCTTCTCGAGCTCCTTCTCGAATGTTCCCGACAGCCCCTCGGGACCACGTGACCGCGCCTCGGCCCCCGTCCACCGGTGGCCCCCCCCCTCCAGTATCGTCCGGTCACGTGACAACAGGTCAGCCAGAGTGTCGTGCCCCAGAGTAACCCTGGCTGGCTGACACTCCCTCTCGCTCCCTCGCTGGGAGCCGGCACCGCACATTGCTTGCGGTGCCTCTACGCTAACCAGCGCTCACCCAACCACCGCTAGAGTTGGTACTGCAGCCCATAACCCAGGCTGCCCGTAATCACATTACCGGCCGTGACTTCGCAAGCCCGACACCGTACAGTGACAAGTACAGTCGCTACAATTACAAAAACCAGCCTCGTCAAGTGACAGCCAGAAAAAGAAATTTTTTTATGGATAATATTGGTCGCAAAAGCCAATGTGCTAAACATATTCCACCATCCCTAACCTGGACCGCAGAATGTGACGGAGTGTGCTGTGATCTTGCAACGAGACCTCGTTCATACAACATGCACTGTCATGTTATTGCCTGGGCTACGGCCTGCTCTTGTAGAGTCCACTGAGTTTCAGATAAGCGCGTTTGGGCTCTTGATGCCAGTCGCTGAATTGGCCAAACCCGTTCGACCGGGGCTGGCAGCATGGGTCTCATGTGCTTCAGTGACCGAGCGCAGCTGATGGGAATTGTTTATCGAACCTGCACCCCATCCCCTTCCTCATCGTGCGCAACTTCATAGCATCCATAATTATGAGTGCAAATTTCACTGAATCTGCCGAAGCAGCGTGCTGCAGTAGTCCCCCTCATTATGACTGCGTGCCTTACAAAGGAACTCTGTATCGCTTCGCAGCCTGGCCACGCGAGTGCATTTTTATCCACCTACTCCGTTCAGAACCAGTTATATGAGTGCGTGTTTTTATCCACGTGCTCCGCTCCTCCGCACTCTCACCCTCGCCTGCTCTCTCGGCGCACATCAGACCTGACCACCACCACTTCCATCCCCTTGCAGAGCAGAGAGCAGAAGCTCCTGCGCCGATGGGTGCCCACCCAGCCAGAGAGACAGGGGCATCTCTGTCGCCCACGCCACCACCAGATCAGCGTGGGGCAGCTGCCTACAAGGAGACACGCAAAGAGAAGGAGACATACGGAGACAAAGCACAACGTGATTTGTAGCAGAACAGATTCAAACGTCTGCATGCGGTGTGAGGGGACTAGTGGCCACAGGAGGTAATGACAGGGAAGTCAGTTGTGAGTGCGAAGGGACTGGTGGCTACAGGAATGTTCGAGAATTGGAGAATGGGAGCGTGGTCAGGTGACGGAAGAGGACGGTAGAGTTTGCCGGTGGAGCGAGCGTCCAGAGTCAGCGAGAATGATCAAGAAGGGGGGCGTGGCCTCGTGTTGGTATATAAGGGAGATGCGCGGGAGACTCAGGGCTGTTGCAGTGGGGGTCTCCACCTGATGTCAAGTGAACGTGTCTTCAATAAAGTGCCATCTCAAGAGAAGTGTGTCAAGTCGTCATTACACGTGCATTAGGGTTTTGCATTTATTGGCGGCCATGAAGGAGTCTGCTGTGGGAATTTAACTTTACTACGACGGGGTATTTTATACAATTTTGTCAAATACTACGGTCCAATAGGAACATAACTATCTCGAGATGTACGAGATTGGGGAACATAAGTTGTGACAAAAGCAGAATATTTACTTATACTGTAGGAATCCGATGAGCTATAAAGCTCTTTTTCACAGATGTCCAGTAGGGGTGGGTAAGAACGTGGCAACAACAAACAACACAAAAACACGATAGTCCTGCAAAGTACAGGAACTGCCGACTCCCTCCAACTGTCCAAGCCACCGCCCTTCTTCTCTGCGATTGACAACATCCCCCGATGAAAAGCTCTCACTTCACAAAATATCCTTCCTCTGCTGTCAATAGATTATTTTGCTGCTATAAATTTCCACGTGATAAGCCACTTTGTTGAGCTATCATTTGTGGGCAGGTTGCTTCTGAAAAATTAGGTAATACTTCAGTGGGCTTTGCCTGGTAGGATGGGGATGGTTTAGTTTTATTTGTGTTTGGGTGATTTGTTTGACTTTCCTGTACTTTGCACTACTATTGTGTCTTGTATTGTTTGTTGTTGTAACATTCTTACCCTGTGCCCCTCACTGGATATCTGTGAAAAAGAGCTTCATAGCTCATCGGATTCCTGCAGTATGAATACATATTTTTGATTCTGAACTCCATTACGGTAGAGCTTTAACTCATAGGCTTTCGCGACCAATATTATCCATAATCGAGGTTTTTTTGGGTTAGATCGCTTAAGAATAAATGTTGTTAAACCTGCCACCACCAGACAGTCTATTAGTAAGGTTTGTCACGTCAACAAAACATGCCAGTTGGTTACTAGTTCAGCGCACCGGTGTTGGAGAGTAAACCCCCAACATTTACATCACATTTATCCCTCTATTTAAGACCAAAACAGGAGAATTTCTCCACATCACGGTACCCCGCGCGGTGTTGATAAGACCTGGGCTGAGGAAACGTGCATCTGGGTTTAGGTCCGGGCGTCGGGGTCAGGCGGCAGCCCCGTTCGCACGTTTTCGTGAACCCACCGGTCGGGCATGAGGGAGGCTGCGCACGCAGGGCTTGGTGCGGAGTCGCCGCCGCCGCCGTCGCTCCGTCCCGGCCGCACCCTGAAGCCCTGGCCCTCGCCCGCGAAGGCCCGAGCCACGAGGGTGGCGGCCGACGTGGCTGGGAGGCCTCGCGTGGCGCACGCGTCGAGGGCGGCGCAGGCGCAGAGCTCCAGCGTTCTGGGGTTCGGCCTCGCGACGTGGCCTGCATGCAAGCCGTTGCAACGGGGTGGAATTGGCATGCGCTCTTGTTCTTCCGTAACGCGGCGGCCGTGGTCGATGCGTTCCTGAAGAACGCCGCGTTGTGGAAAAATCGCGTTATAATAAATAATATATAATGTAGGATAGAGGGCCAATGGCGGGAAAGTGTAATAAGGGCGGTGATCGGCAGGGCCAGGTGCGGCCGGACCGAGCGCGAGCGGAGGCTTGGGGCTGCTTCGTGTGGGGAGCTGCCGTCGTCGTCGTTGCCTTGGATCGGGTCGTCTCCATCGTCTGCGAGTTGTCTTGAGAATGGAAGCTATGTTCTCTCAGAATAGAGTTGTGTCACTACCCAAGTGTACAGAGTCACTCGCAGTTACGTGTTGAGTTGTCATTGGACTTTATTCTTAATAAATATACAGAAGACAAGACGGTGTCTCTGAGAGCTATATTACACTTGTAGTACAAGTCCATGCAGGAGGGCGTGTGGCACAGTTTGGCGCCAGCTATCATAGAGTGGCCGTGTCGCTATGGTTCTCTGCGGTGAGTACAATGTCTTTAAAAACAATGGCGACACCCGCTTACGCGTCCGAGATTCAGCGGTGAACGGGACACTCACACCCTGCAACTTGCAGACGACTCGGAACAGGAAGGGGTTAATTGAAACCAAACATTATTTTATTTAGTTATATCTTTTACTCAGTAAATTTAGGTTCATAGCACTTGATTTATCCAAAAAATGTTTTTCTTCACTTGGTTAAAATAAGCTTATTTTAAAAGGTGTGCAGCTCGGTTTCCTTGTGGTGCGTCACTGGGAGTGGTTGTGGTGTGTGCGTTTGTAGGTCCCAAATTGATCAGAGCCGTTGTTCAAAAAGCCCTTGCCGAGACAGACCCTCACGTGGCGTGAAATGCGGAGTGCGATGTGTCGTGTCCCTGCGTTTCCCTATAGCTCACCCCACGTGGGAGCCTTAGGTGGCCCGTCTGTGACTCTGGGTGATGGCCTGAGTCCAGGACCTGCTTCCAGCTGTGTGTGGCAGTCATCTTGGCCTACGCAGTCCATCACAAACTCCGGCTTCATCACCCTGCCGTGCCCAAGGAGCTGCTTCAGTCTAAGGGAAACAAAGGTTTGAAGAGATTTCATTTGTCATGTCTTCGGATTCCCATCAACGATTCAAACACAGCTGAGCTGTTGGAGTGTGTTGCTGGCTTAATTAAATGTCCCTACCGCAAATATTGGCAGTTTGTCTAAATAGATGTTGTTCATGTGCCTTTTATAGAAATTTTATGACTGCTAGGTTATTTTTGAGGATACATATGTGAAGATGGGACATCTGCGGACTCACCCCATGTAACCCCTGACAGTTTATTCCTCGTGGAAAGGCAGGTGACCATTAGGTCTGGGCACCTGCTATTTACAACTCTGCGGCAACTTCACGTCTACCAAGTTCATCTCAGGGTTAACGTCTCGAACTGTTACAACCTCACGCCACTATACGCTACACGATAAGCTACACTACACTATACTCTTCATTATTATACACTACACTACTATATACTGCTATACACTACACTATACTGTTACAGCCTCATGTCGGTTCTCTGCAGTCACCCCCTCGGTGTGGAACTCTATCCCTTTGCACATCCGTAACATCAAACGCACTCGGACTACTTTCACGAAACATCTAAAGGCCTCTCTGTGTTGGGTCAGGATTTCGAGCAGCCCTGAGCTTGGCTCCGCACCGCTGAGTTGTTGACTTGTCATCATTATCATTATAAGGGTTATGACCATAAAGGGCTGGTTTTGGGACCAGGGTAGAACAACAGACGAATACATAATTTAATATTCCGGGGGGTGAAATTCGAGAAACCCAATTTGAGCTTTAACCCAGAATGCACAGCTCAGTCGTTTGCCACCCAGCAACCTCCGAGCGTTCCGCTCGTAAAAGTAATTATTACTCTTTATATGCCCTCACACAGCAAGACGGAGGTTGCTGTGGGCAAGACGGGTCGTGAGCTCACCTGGCTGCCATGCAAACTCACGCTGCTGTAAGGGGGAGGACAGGACTGGGTCAGGTTTCACTTGCCCCGGATGTTACAGTGCAGTGTGGTAACAAATGTGCCAACACCCATTATGTTAACACTGGTTCTTTATCCTAAAGGGTCTGAATCTCAAGACTCTTGATGGTCAGTTGCTCTCCGAGTAAGACTTTGACTACAATAACTTTCTGTACTTTGCTTAAGACAACCATTGACCTGCATGCGGGTGTAACGTGTGATCCACAAACCCCAGCTCGAAGCACACAGCCGAGGTGAGCCATTAACTCAAAGGGAAATTCCTGGCCATGAAGTCACCGTTGACAGGAGAAACTAAGTTCAGTTTCTCCGCACTCAAACGATCGCTGGGAAGTGCTCATCTCTAATAGGGGCCAGGAAAATTCTACATTCCGATGATAGAGACCATTCATTCTCTCTGCAAAACACCACTGTTGACTTCCCAATGAGTGGTACTTGTTTCGTTGGCCCCTTTAGAACACTGGGCCAAGGCGACTTAGTACCGAGATTTGAACCCTCACATTACTGACCGGGAGATGGGAGCTCTGCTATGGTCACAGCTGGGCCAATTGGTGGGACTGGAGGGGTAGCGGTGGAACTCCGTGGGTCGATGCCTCTTTTGAGACATCGACAATGGGTATTGCGGTGGTGAGATGTTAACTCCCTCGCCTGGTATGCAGGAGGTCGTGGGTTCGATCCCAACCCAGACGCCTGCTGTTTATTTGGAGTTTGTGCATCTCTCTGCCCGAGGCTGCGTGGATTTTTCTGCGGGTCCTCCGGTTTTTCCCTCCACATTTAGAATCAACATCATGCATTTAGAGCAGGGGTCCTCAAACTACGGCCCGCGGGCCACATGCGGCCCGCCGAGGACATTTATCCGGCCCGCCGGGTGTTTTTGCCGCCGCTGCCTGTCTGTTACTTTTTTTCTGCATGAGAAGGACGGTCATTGGTGGAAGAGTGAGAGGGGGCGGAGTTCCCCCCAATCAGACTGCATTGATGGGCAGTACAGTCTGTACAGTATGTCTCTGTGCGGGCAAAGTTATTGCTGGTATATTGTTTTTGTAGCGCTGTATAAATATTGGTATTTTACTAATATCAATTTTGACTCCCTAGGAAACAATGATGTCAAGAAAGAGAAAAATGCACTCGGAGTGTAGGATATTCAAAGAACAGTGGACTTATGATTACTTTTTCATGCAGTACAAGGAAAGAGCGATGTGTCTGATATGCCAGAATATAGTGTCTGTGTTCAAAGAATACAATTTACGTCGACACTATGAAACTCAACATAAAGATAAATATGATTGTTTGGTCGGAGAAGTGAGAAAAGATAAAATACATTAACAAATCAGCAAAATACTTTTGTGAAGCAGAAGCAGCTAAATATTTCATCACTGCGAGCAAGTTTTCAAGTTGCCAAGCTAATAGCGTGCACTGGCAGACCATTCGTGGAGGGAGAATTTGTTAAAGAATGCCTTCTTTCTGTTGCCAAAGAGATGTATCCAGAGAAGGCCGATTTATTTAGTACAGTGAGTCTTTCAGGACCTACAATTACACGGAGGATTGAAGAAATGGGAGACAATTTGCATCAGCATTTGCAAAACTCCACAAAAAAACTTTCCTATTTTTCGTTGGCACTCGACGAAAGCAATGATGTTCGTGATTCTGCACAACTTTTAATTTTTATTCGTGGGACGAATGACTATTTCGAAGTCACAGAAGAGCTTGCTGCACTGCAAAGCATCAAAGGAACAACTACAGGAGAGGATATCTATGTAATAAAGGACTCGACCACGAAGTCTGGCTTGGTGTCCTTTATTCGGTTCTTCCTCGTAACCCACACGGCTGTCCTTCTATAAGACTTCTATACCGACACTGATACTGCTGTTAACCCCGTCACGCCAACAGTTCCTCTGTTGGTCTCCCGTTGTTCTCGTAGCCTTGCTGGCTGTTACCCTCACGCAGCCCCCACTGGCTGCTCTCCTGCAGTTTCTCCTCTCGTCGCTCTCGCAGCCTCTCTCTCCTCTCGTCGCTCTCGTAGCCTCTCCCACACACAGCCTCGCCGGCTGTGTTCACTGCAGCTCCTCGACCGCCTTCTCTCCAGCAGCCCCACCGCTGTCTTCTCTCGCAGCTCCGCTGGCTGCTCCCTTAGCTGGCCACCGCTGGCCGCCCGTGCCACTCCTCCTGGCTTCGCCCAACGTGGCCTTACTCTGGTCCAGTCTCACTCTCTCCCCCCTCCTCTTCCGGTCTCATCTCTTAAGAACCTTAACCTTGCTCCCACGTCACCTAACTCCACCTCTCCGTGACGTCACATCCGGGAGGTCGCCCGCGCCCGCATTACACCACCCTCCCCCGTGGAGAAAAACCCAGCCGACCTTGGCTGAACAACACCAACAGTAATGCGGGCGAAACCGACCCTGACACACCAAAGGACACCAAGCATGCAATATAACAGTAGGAACAATCAACACAACATAATAATCAAGTAACGTAGCAGAAGCAGGCAATAAATACACAGTAAGAGCAATAATGCAACGTAACAATCAACGAAACACAAGGGATTTAGAACGTGTGCGGGTCGCCGGCCCGTCCCGGACGGTCGGCGGCCCACCCGCGGAACGGGAACGTGATGGAGTTTGAGGAGCGACAGGGTGAAATCCCCCTGTCGCTGTTGGAAGTCCACCAACGTCCCGTGTCCCTGAAGGATCAGTCCCGGGCGTGTCCCGCGGATGTGTCTGCAGCGGGGTCGGAAGGGCTGCAGGGCTCGAAGTTCCCGCAGATCTGGCAGGCACCCTCCGAGCAGGGCGCCTCGTCCCCTCTGGTGTCAAGGCCGGCCTGCCTGGAACAGGTATGACAGGCGCTCTAGCAAGATCAATGGACGCAGGCGGGGGAGAGTCGGCAGCAACAGACCCCGGCAAGGCAACATTGGGAGATGAAGCATCATGTAGGGGAGCAACATACGGTTTCAAGCGCGACGTGTGAACAAACCAGTGGCGAGAACCAATCTGAACACGCGCCGACTGAGGGTTAGGAACCTCAATGAGGCGGACGGGCCCTTGCCAAGGTTTGTGAAATTTAGGAGAGGTACCCGGCCGCACCTGCGGGCAATGGAGCCAGGCCAGGTCCCCAACCTTCCAGGGGCATTCCCCCTTGGAACGCCGTGCATACCTCTCATTCTGGGCTTGAGCTTTGGCCGTAGCCACACGGGCACTCTCCCGCGCCTCCGAGACCCGGCGAACAGTGTCCCGAATGTAATCAGGAAGTGGTTTACAAGGTCCCCTTACACCGGTTCCCATCTGCACATCCATCGGCGGCACGTTTTCCCGACCATACATAAGGTAAAACGGCGAATAACCCGTAGCCGCATGAGGAGTCATCCTGTACGCCGAAAGCACCCCCGGGATGTGCAGGTCCCAATCCGATTGTTGCTCACTCACCGTATGGCACAGCATGGCAGACAATGTCCGGTTTAGCCGCTCAACCATACCATCCGTTTGCGGATGGTATGGGGATGTCCGGACCTTCTAAGTCCCTAGGCCCGCACACACTTCCGCCAATAATTTAGACGAGAAATTTCGGCCCTGGTCCGTGAGGAGTCTCTCCGGCGCACCCTTGTCCATAACGTATCCGAACAAAAAGGCGTCGGTAATGGCCGCGGCCGATTGGTCGGGCAACGGCCAGGCCATTGGCCAACGGGAGAGGTACTCAACCCCGACCAGCAAATATTTATTACCCCTCGCCGATGGTGGGAAAGGTCCCAAAATGTCCAGTGCCACCAATTCATTAACCCGAGACACCTGAATTGACTGTAAGGGCGGCACATAAGGATGTTTAGGTGGCTTACGCCGGGCACAGTCAGGGCACGCGCGGACGTGCCCCACGACATCCGTCGCCATGCCGTGCCAAAAATAATGACGTTGCAACGTCAACAAGGTCTTCTGCACACCCAGATGTAATAGCGTGTCACAATGGAGAGTTCTAATCAACTCGTATCGCAGGGATGCAGGCACCACCAGACGCCAGCGCTCCTGGAGACCTTCCCTCCACATGAGCAGACCATCTCGGATCGCGGTTTCCGGCGCACCCTCCGTAACCGGACCCCCAATCTCCACTTTAGATCGCTTCCGCAAGGACACTAACGACTCATCCATCATCTGCTCCCTTATCCAAACAGACCGTGGCAGATTCAAAACCCCATCAGTCGGCCCCGGTTCCACAGGAGCATCCGACTCCTCAACAGCCAACACCAGCGGCTGAGGGGGGGATAGGCTGGGCGTACATCTATGCGTCCCCGACGCACATTTGCAAGGGGAGCGCTGCGGCAATCTGGAAAGTGCGTCTGCGTTCGCATGGCGCACCCCTTTGCGATGGTGAATTTGAAATGAAAATTCCTGTAGCGTGTCCAACCAACGCGACAGCTGGCCGGAAGGTTGATCCATTTTAAGGGCATATTGTAAGGCCGCATGATCCGTACGTACGATAAAGGAATGGCCGTACAGGTACGGTCGAAACTGACGTAGGAAAAAAACAACGGCTAGGAGTTCCCTGCGAGTGACACAGTAGCGGGTTTCCGCGGGCGACAAGACCCGGCTACCATACGCAACGACGCGCTCTACGCCCCCTTTAGACTGAGATAACACCGCGCCAATACCTGTGTCACTCGCGTCCGTATCAAGAATGAACGGTTGATCGAAATCCGGATAATCCAATGTTGGGGCTGTAGCCAACAGATTACGCAGACTCTGAAAGGCCGCCTCTTCTGGCGGTCCCCACGCAAACTTACGTCCCTTACCCGTAAGGAGGTGCAAGGGCCTCGCGATGGTCGCAAAATTCGGTACAAATCTTCGATAATACGAGGCAAATCCCAGAAAGCGACGTACATCCCCCACGGTGGCCGGAGTTGGCCAATCTCGGACGCACGCCGTTTTTTCCGGGTCCGTAGACACCCCCTCAGCACTCACGATGTGCCCCAAATAACGGACGGACCGTTGCAGTAGGTGACATTTCTTTGGTTTAAATTTCAAGTTCGCGGAGCGCATCCTCGCGAACACCATCTCCAGCCGCCTTAAATGTTCATCAAATGTGCGGCTGAAGACGATAATATCGTCCAAATATATGAGACATGTCTCCCACTGCAACCCCGTCAAAACGAGCTCCATGAGCCTTTGAAATGTGGCAGGGGCCGCATTCAGCCCCATCGGAAGGCAGTTAAATTGAAATATCCCCTGCGGCGTACGGAATGCGGTCTTCTCCCGTGAGGGCTCGTCAAGAGGAAGCTGCCAAAATCCCGAAGAGAGGTCCAGTGTAGAGAAGAACTTAGCCCCCGACAATGCGTCGAGGGAGTCGTCCATACGCGGCAGGGGATACGCATCTGCCACCGATATCTTATTCAATTTTCGAAAGTCAACACAGAATCGCAATTTGCCATCCTTTTTCTTAACCAAAACCACAGGCGCGCCCCATGGGCTGTTTGATGGCGATATAATATCCGCAGCCAACATGTCTTCCACTGCCCCCCGAACGTGTTCTCGCTCGGCGGGACTCATTCGGTGCGAATTCAACCGAATAGGGGCAGCGTCGCCTGTATCAATGTGATGGTGAAGCAACGAGGTGCGTCCCAAATCCAAATCATTGGAGCTGAACACATCCGAATACGTCAATAACAATTTGTGAAGCGCACCCCGTTGATCCACAGACAGGGAAGAATTTCCGTCACATAAGCTAGCAATCCAGCGATCATCCGAAGCCACAGGCTCGGAAACACCAGCAACCACTTCCTGGCTATGCGAACAATCGTGAGCCGTAAATGCCGTGGTGGCATGTGCCACAACCGTGCCGGCCGGGACGCAAACATTTTCAGTACCCGCATTGAGCACCTGCAAAAACGGTAATTGATCTGGCCGGACGATGGTCTGCGCCCCAACCAGCGCCAACCCGGCCGTTATCGAGGCTGAAGGTGACAACAAGATCCCAACCGCTCCTAGCTGACTAGGCAGGGGCTTCCGATACCGCAGGGGAATAAGCATCTGTGAACCAGGTGGAATGTCAACAGATGCCACGGATAGCGCCTGCACTTGTACGGCCGAAGCAGGTCGCCCCCAGGGCGACGGCAGAAACGAAATTTGACGGCCACCCGGCAGTTCAATACAATTCTCATTAATTTTGATCAAAATAGGCATCTTAGCCAGGAAATCAGTGCCCAATAAACAAGGAACTGCCAAGGATCTTGAAATCAACACAACGCTCGAGGCCGACACATCCCCGATAGATATTTTAGCGTCCACCTGGCCCACGATGCCCATACTACCCCCGTTCGCAGCGACGCACGACCCGTAAACCGGACGCACGGCCCCGGGTGGGATGCCTAACAGATGAAAAATGACATCCGAAATAATAGTCGCGGACGCCCCGGAATCGACCAAAATGCGCACGTCCACCCCTTGTATAGACCCCGGCACGGTGGACGAACCCGTAGCGGCCGCGACAACCCTCCGTGCCAATTTGCGCCACTGCGTCACAGAGCGACAAGGCCCCGTCGAAGGTCTCTCTTTAGCAACAACACTATGACCGCACAACGAAGGTGATGGGTGAGGTGTAAAGCCTTGCCGGGTGTCTGGTGCGTGCCGACTTGCCTGGTTCGGTGGTTCCTTGGTCGGCTTGGCCGGTGATGAGGCCTCCTGTTGTGGCGGACCCGGGATGCGGGCCCAGCAG
The DNA here is from genome assembly GCF_015708825.2 of Lethenteron reissneri. Taxonomy (NCBI): domain Eukaryota; kingdom Metazoa; phylum Chordata; class Hyperoartia; order Petromyzontiformes; family Petromyzontidae; genus Lethenteron; species Lethenteron reissneri. The sequence goes on from NC_083792.1 coordinate 1,201,481, forward strand.
TCCTTCGCGTAGTGGCCCCTCCGTCCGCAGCGGAAACAATCGGCGTCGTTGCGCCGAAGCGCAGGCCTTGCATCGCGCCGGCCTCGTATCGGTGGTGCAGCACGAGAGGCCGGTCCACCGCGGCTTGACCATGGCCCCGAGGCGGCCGTCAGCTCCTGAGGGCCCCCCCCATCCGGCACGCATACCGACTTCGTAGGGTCCCAACCCAGAGTGCCACCCTCTGCGACGGGCCCCCCTGTCCACGCCGCGACTTGTTTCCATCGTCGTAGGTTGAATTGTGCATCCAGACATTTCGCCGCCGCCCGGGAGGTGAGCTTCTCATGCCCGCACACCGGCATGGGAATCCCAAGATCCCGCGACAGCTCGAGCATCTTGCCCAAGATGAGAGGCTCGAGCAGGTCAGGTGTTGTATCTGGATACGCGGCCATAGCCAAATCAAGCACTGCACCCCTGTACGCCACAGGCGACTCCTCGGGCGCTCGTTGTCGTTGAGCGAATCGCCGATGCGCGTCGTCAGGTGGCTCGTAGGCGTCGGCCATTTCTTGAAAAACTCCGTATAATGTCCTCTTCTTCTCGGCCTTAATGGAGCGAAACAAACGAACAGATTCGTCGTCCAGAAGAGTCGGCAACACTTCTAAGGCCTCAGCATCGGTCCATCTCGCAGAACGGACCGCCGCCAAAAATCTGCAGGCGAAAGCGCTCCAGTCGCCCCCAATGGCGAATTCTTTGACCGTGGTGAGATGGCGACTCCGACTTCGCTTTACTCCGCCCTCCGCCGATGGCTCCTCCGGTGGCAAATTCAAAATGGCGTCGAACCGCGGCGTGGTCAAGATGGCGGTTTCCCGCCGCAGAACGCGCAAGATGGCGGCCTCCTGCCGCGTGGCCGATGGCGCCGGGAGTGAAGATACCGTGGCGGCCTGTGGAGCACTCTCCGCTCTCTCCGTCGCCGTCCTTGGGGTGACGAGATGACACAATTGGCCCAGGACGTCCTTGAGAGTCTCCAGTTGCTCCGCCACCTGCAGCCATCGCAGATCAGCGTCTGATGTTGTCGGCGGCCCTGACACTGCGGCTACATCTTCAACTCCCGTCCCCGCACTCGTTTCAGCAGGGCTCTCCTCCACCACCCCGGCAGGATCCATGTTTGGAGGGAAGTCTTCGTCTTCGGACGAAGAAGCCGATGCTGGCGCTGGAACATTTTTCTTTCTCACTTGTTTCGACATGCCGTTGCACTTCCGACACCAATGTAATAAAGGACTCGACCACGAAGTCTGGCTTGGTGTCCTTTATTCGGTTCTTCCTCGTAACCCACACGGCTGTCCTTCTATAAGACTTCTATACCGACACTGATACTGCTGTTAACCCCGTCACGCCAACAGTTCCTCTGTTGGTCTCCTGTTGTTCTCGTAGCCTTGCTGGCTGTTACCCTCACGCAGCCCCCACTGGCTGCTCTCCTGCAGTTTCTCCTCTCGTCGCTCTCGCAGCCTCTCTCTCCTCTCGTCGCTCTCGTAGCCTCTCCCACACACAGCCTCGCCGGCTGTGTTCACTGCAGCTCCTCGACCGCCTTCTCTCCAGCAGCCCCACCGCTGTCTTCTCTCGCAGCTCCGCTGGCTGCTCCCTTAGCTGGCCACCGCTGGCCGCCCGTGCCACTCCTCCTGGCTTCGCCCAACGTGGCCTTACTCTGGTCCAGTCTCACTCTCTCCCCCCTCCTCTTCCGGTCTCATCTCTTAAGAACCTTAACCTTGCTCCCACGTCACCTAACTCCACCTCTCCGTGACGTCACATCCGGGAGGTCGCCCGCGCCCGCATTACATCTATGAAAAGGTTTGCCAAACTGTGAATGGTTTGGAGCTGAACTGGGCTAAACTAGCCTGTGTGACAACTGATGGTGCTCCTAGCATGGTGGGGTCTAAGAAAGGAGTAATTGCTCGCATTAACCAAGAGATGGACAAACATAACCATTCTCATCCAATAGCCATACACTGCCTCATCCACCAACACGCGCTGTGTAGTAAATCACTGAAGTGGGACTCTGTTATGAAAATTGTGGTATCTTGTGTTAACTTCATTAGAGCTCATGCACTAAACCACAGACAATTTCAGGAATTTCTGTCTGAGCTAAATGTTGACTATGAAGATGTTCTGTACCACACAGAAGTCCGTTGGCTGAGTCGAGGGAGAGTTTTGAAACGTTTCTATGACTTACTTCCACAGATTACAGCTTTTCTGCTTTCAAAAAACAAAGAAGTACCAGAGCTCAATGATGCAGAATGGAAATGGCACCTTGCCTTTATGACAGATGTAACAGAGCTACTCAACAGTTTCAATGTGCAACTTCAAGAAAAGGGGAAGCTCATCTGTGATATGCAATCACATGTCAAAGCATTTGAAGTAAAATTAGGCCTCCTCATCAAACAAGTGAAGGAGGAAAACTTCTGCCATCTCCCCACAACTCAAAATCTGTTAGCAGAAAAACCATTGGTTGCATTCCCAAACAAAACATGTGTGGATTCATTGGAAAAATTGCAAAAGGAGTTCCAATTTAGATTTAAAGAGCTTCATCTCCATGAACAGGACATACAGCTTTTCCGTAACCCATTTTCTATTGACATTGAAAATGTGGATACAATTTACCAAATGGAACTGGCTGAACTGCAGAATTGTGACTCTCTGAAAGACGCATTCAAGTCAAGCAGCCTTCATAATTTCTATGCATCTCTCCCCTCTGAGACATATCCTCATCTCAGGAACCATGCACTCAAAATGGCAACCATCTTTGGCAGCACTTATGTCTGTGAACAGACTTGTACCAGAATGAAACATTTGAAATCTCCAACCAGATCTAGACTTTAACGGATACACACTTGCATCACTTGTTACGACTAGCAGTGACAAATATGGAACTGGACATTGACCATCTCATTAGCCAAAAGCAGGCCCATAGTTCCCATTGAAATACTGGAAAGTTTGTTGATTTAACTTTACTTGTTCTTCATTTTCAATATTGTATTTGTTCCCGTTTTGTTTCTTCACTTCAAAATAAGATATATGCAGTGTGCATAGGAATTTGTTCATAGTTTTTTTAACTATAGTCCGGCCCTCCAACGGTCTGAGGGACAGTGAACTGGCCCCCTGTTTAAAAAGTTTGAGGACCCCTGATTTAGAGTATTCGACTCCTGCTATACATTTCCACGTGATGACGATAATCCAGTTCGTTGAGCCGTCATTTGTGATAGCCAGGTCACTTCCGAAAAAGAGCTACATAGCTCGGTGGGCCTTACCTGGTAAAATAAAAAATACAAAAAATATACTTCCAAAACCTCACACGACTATCGTCGTATATGCTGAAACAAGCTCTCATCTCTGTGAACAAGGGCAGAATAGATCTCTGTTAGGACAATGCTCAATGAGCTGTCTACCAATGCTGGAATTTGGGTCACAAGCACCACGTTGCAGCTACTGGCTCTTCTCCAGACGGCTTTGGTTGGACAAAAATGTACAAGTCATGGGTGCCAATTTGGATAACAATTCCCAGAGGTGTTTTATGCATGTTCAGAGCCGATCAGGTGTTCCTGCAAAGGACATTGTTTGAACTGTAAATGTGGGAAAGCCAACCTGGATTTTACACCACTTTACAAATGTAAGGAATCTGTCAAAGCAGCCTCGGTGGGCCTTACCTGGTAACAGAAAAAGTTTAGTTTAAGTTTAGAGACTCTTGGCCAGGGGCCAGCTGTCCCCCAGCAGGCCACACCTGGGCGGGGGGACGGCGCTCGTGAACGACAGCACGAGGCTGCGCGAGTGCAGGAGGCCCTGCATGTCGGCCGCCACCGCGTCCAGCTGCGAGGGCAGCACGCACAGGAGCAGCAGGGGTGGCCGGGACGAGGCCGCGAGGGCGTTGTCGTAGCAGCAGTGCACGCCGCGCGCTCCCAGATCTCCTGTGTGGACGCCACAGCCCCACGGCAGCTGCTACGTCAAGAGAACCGAGGTCGCTAAACCCTGGCATTACGTTCGCACCCCACGGTTCCGCCAGGGCCGTGTCGTTTTGTGATGCCACGAAAAAAGACATGAAAATCGGATGTATCCCAAAAGCATGGCGGGAGGCCAGGGGCCCAACTATGGGGGGTTCGGGGGGGGGGGCTATGTGGCAGTGTTACGCAACGCAGAGGGGCCCAGTCAGCAACGAGGGGGCCCTGAATCAACAGATAAACAAATACAAACGTTAAGAAAAATTTATACGAAATTTTCTGCAGTCTACCATGGACCAAGCCCGATTAACGGCGTCTGGCTATTATATCAATAGAACAGCATAATTTGCGCGATCCACCCCCTTTGAGGACATCTTAGACCCATGGGCCGACATGAAAGCAAGACGCATGATACCTTAATTGTGAGTAGTATTGTATCATTGGTGATCACGAGGTCGCTTTTGAAAAAGAGCTAAATAGCTCAGTGAGGAGCCCTGGAGCGCCTGTGATGGAGTTGCTCATGGTTGAGATTCTCACTGAGCAGGTGTGGGCGGCGCGTGGACACGAGCAGCTGCGTGGGGTCCAGACAACCCTCGTCCAGGAGGGCCCGGGCCAGCACGCGGCCCAAGCGACCGCAGCCCAAGATGGACACCAGGGGCCCGGGGTTCGAAGAGGGGGCACTCCCCTTCACGTGGCTCCCGGGCACGGCCCTAGTCACGGGAAGCCACAGGGCAGAGGTGCCGTCAATACGCTCACTGACCGCCCTGGTTTCCACTCACCTTTGCATTTCATAATAATGATAACAACGGAGTACATAAGAGGTTTATTTTTATTTTTTGGTTTAGATCGCGTAAACATCTCAATGTTATTTATTTTATTATTATCTTTCTATCTACGTGACTTTACTGAAAGACCCAAAGAGTATGAATTCCTGCAGTCACTAAAGCTTTAATTCAAGATGTTAAAACACCAAACTGAAATCTTTTACAAGGAATCATGTCTGTATTAACCACAATACTTGTGGTCAGAATGCAAACGTGTCGTTAAAACCCACCACCACCCGACACAGCCAACTAGTCAGGGTTGTCACGTAAACAGAACAATGCCAATTCGTCACGAGTACAGCAACACCGGTGTGTTGGAGAGCAAAGCCACAACATTTACAATCTGTTTCGATTTAAAGCTTTCGTGACTGCAGAGATTCATCTTCTTGGTTCTTTCGGTAAAGTCACGTAGAAGGGAAATAATAAAATAATAATTGTTTTTTATTATGTTTTATTATTAATTTCCCTTCTACGTGACTTTACCAGGCGACAGCCAGATTTGTGAAGAAGTCAACCTGTTTCGTTCCTTTCTAGAGGCGTAGATGTGGTGACCATACTTCTGCGCTCTTGCGCAAAGTGGGGGGGGGGGGGGGGGGGATTAATGAGCCAACGTACATTATGCATGTGCATTATGCGAGCCCTTTGATCTTGTCCTTCCTGTCCATTGTGTGTATTAAAATAGCCGCACCAACAGTAATCCCTATTGAAGTATGGTGGCCTGTATAGGAATGCATTTAAACAATGTAGTATTTGATTATTTGCTTCCACGCAGCACTAAGTCGGTAGCTATCTGAACGGTTAAAATTATTTGTATTTATTTAAATTTCGATATATTCTCTAATTAGTCTTGGCCAGTAGTAGCTAGTTTTGCACAGCTTCAACATTATCAAAATCAATTGAGTGTCCTTGTTGGCACGCGTGTTCTGCTACTGCTCTCTGATGTTCTTTTAGTCTCGTGCTGATCATTCGTCTTGTTTGCCCAATATAGCATTTGTCACAAGTGCAGTACCAGATATTAATTTCTGTATTTTATGTACCGTGCCAAATCTAACTTGGATGTTTTGTTTTTCCAAACATTTGGCTAGTTTATCAATTACTCCCGCAATGTACGGTATTTTGATCGTTTTAATTACAGTTTCAATGCTCGTGTTATTTGATTTGGTTTTGGCATTCAATGCCCTGTTAATTTGTGCATCATTGTAACCGTTCATTTTCAGCACCTCTTTAACATGTTGAATTTCACTTCTCAGACTGTCACCATCTGACACTTTCTTAGCTCGATGAATGGCCGTCTTGATAAGAGCAGATTTCTGTGTGGGGTGATGGTGTGACTCTGCATTCAGATAGGCGTCAGTATGCGTTTTCTTTCGGTAAATACTGTTTTAAAAATGTTTTTGTTTTAAACCTTTATTATGGATTGTATTGGTCGCGAAAGCCTACGTGTTAAACTAAAGGAGTACATGTTGTATTCGCTCTGTTGCAATCCCAACTGAGTAACATGATGCCAGCACACAATGGCCTAAATAAAGATCGACAGGGGATCTTTATGATCCACTGTGAAGCAGACGTAAAGTACGTACCATTCAAATGTGAAACCTTGCAACAGAAGACCTGGTTCTTTTCTTTGCATTTTGCCTAAAGTAAGAACGTAGCTGTATGGAATGATAGTGGATCTTCAACACGTCCTTATGTTTAACATATTTGCATTCGTGCCATGTCACGGTGGTGAGATGTTAACGACCTCGCCTGGTTGAGGGAAGTTGTGGGTTTGATCTCGATCCTGATGCCTGTATATTTGGAGTTTGAATATTTTCCGCATGGTCGCGTGGAATTTTCTCCGGGACCTCTGGTTTTCCCCCCTCCACATTTAGAGACAGACAGACACACTTGTAGGTGAGAGATGTTAAAATATGGAGGGATTATCCAGCTAAAATATATATTTTTTAAAGTCTTCTATCCAACTGTGTTCTCTGCCAATGAGGTGCAGAATTGAGTTCAGTAAGGTCACCGATGAGCAGACATGCAGGACATTGCCGTTGTTTGCTGATGTAAATGTAACTGCCGCACTTTGTGTTGTTTCACTTGCGCATCGTGCCGATCCCCCCAGGTCTTGTTACAAATGTGGCCATAACCGCACGAGTAGCGAGAGGCTCGCATGCCGAGATGTCGGCACCCCGGTGTGAGTCGGGGTTTTGACCGCACGTGCACACGGCGCACGAGGTGCTGATGCTCACGTGCGCTCGATGGACCCCAGCGTCCGGCTGAGCCACGCGGCCAGGCGCCCGGCGGCCACGCAGAGGGCAGCGGCGTGGCCCTGCAGCCTGCGGGCCTCCCCGGGGGCCTCCCCGTCCCCTTCTGCGGTCCCCGCGGCCGCCTCCCAGCCCAGACCCGCGAGGCCAGATGTGACGTCTTCCTCGGCGTCGCCTGGGCTTGACATCGCGATGACCTCAGCTCAGGAATTCCCCGTGCTGCTGTCCACCCTGCAGTGCTTCTGCACACACAAAGACAAATACATTTACACGTGATTTGGCTGCTATACATTTCCACGTGATAAGCCACTTCATCGAGCTATCATCTGTGATAGCCAGGTTGCTTCTGATAACAAAAAAAAGCTAATAGCTCAGTGGGCCTTACGTAGTAAGATGAAAATTGTTTAGTTTTAGTTGCATTTATTAAAGTCATTTTTTTAAATTTGCACTCCTATCGTGCTTTTGTATTGTTTGTTGTTGTAACGCTCTGACCTGCCCCGACTGGACATCTGTGAGAAAGAGCTTTGCAGCTCATCGGATTCCTCCTGCAGTATATAAATACATATTCTGATTCTGACAAAGATGCCCCCTATAGCCATAACATACTTTTGGGGTAAGTGCTGTTAGCGAATCAACATCACGTGACTCCAGTGTGTGTATGGTGTGTAGACACGAGTGACCAGTGTAGGGTTTGTAGACACTAGTGACGGTCACCGGTTCGATCTCCCGGCGCGGCTGACGACTTTGAGAGCGCGGCGCGAGTTGAGCCCCCGTCACCCGCACGGCACCTGACAGGGCCAGCAACGTTCCCGACGGCCACGTCTGAGTGGCGGGTCGCGAGCGGAGAGGTCAAGCGCGTGGGGGCGTCAAAACTCGTGTGGTCCAACGTGCAGCAGGGGAAGTGGATAAACCACCACCACAACCTCGACCACCACTATACAACCACTACCACCACAACCACCACAACCTCGTAAACCACCACTACAACCACAACCTCGACCACCACTACCACCACAACCTCGTAAATCACCACTACAACCACTACCACCACAACCTCGACCACCACTACTATCACCACCACAACCACCACTACAACCAACACCACTATCACCACGACAACCACTATCACCACTACAACCACAACCACCACTATCACCACAACCACCACTACAACCACCACCACTACAACCACCACCACCACTATCACCACAACCACCACTACAACCACCACTACAACCACCACCACTATCACCACAACCACCACCGCCCTCTGAGCCCTCGAGCGGCGGCGTGCGGGCGGGCGGGGCGAGTCGCCACGCGGTCGCCTGGCAACGGTGACGCCACGGGCCGTGACCGCCGGCAGGAAGGAGGCCGCTCTTCTCAACACATCCGCCAACAGCAGTGTTGTGTGGCCTCATTATAAAACAAAATAGGCGACGTTTCGGGCAATGGCCCTTCTTCATAGCACACCACACACCACGTGCTGTGATGAACCAAGTGAACGTTGCGGCGACGTTGGTCGAACGGCACGTTTACTGGAAATGGTGACTTCCCGAAACGTCGCATATATTTATGTTTTTAAGGCCACAGTGTTTCGCAAAAACGAATTATATAATTTTTTAAACGGTCGCACGGGTCACAAGGTCCAAGACGCCAAGCTGTCAGCAACACACAGCACGGTGAAAGTTGTAATACTGTGTCATGGAGAGCGTGGGTTCAAGGGACGATGACGACGATGATGGGAGAGGGAATGGCAGTGACCTGGAGTGTGTGGTGAGTGAAGTGGGTGGTTGAATGTGAGAGTGGGTGAGTGAGTGGGTGAGTAGGTGAGTGGGTGGATGAGTGTTTGAGTGGGTGGATGAGTGGGTGAGTTGTTGTGACCAGGTCACTCTGGCAGAGAAGACTCCGCCTTAGCCTCTCGACGTCTCGCCTGGTCGCAGCAACTCGCCTCGAACTCCCCTCGCTGTCCTCCCACTCTCGTTATTGTCAATATCGCTGTTGAACTAAACAAGATGGCGACCCCCTCTAAGGATTCGGACTAAACAAAATGGCGTCACTTAGACGCTGAACAAGATGGCGGCACGCGCCCATCGTTTGAGCTAAGCAAAATGGCGGTGCTCGTACACCGTTTGAACTAAGCAAGATGGCGGTGCTCGTACACCGTTTGAACTAAGCAAGATTGCGGCGCTTGCACAGATTTGTGTGAACTAAACAAGATGGCGACAACCTCCGGACCTCTCTCGCCCTCTAACGTGCTTCGAAAAAGGGCCATTGCCCAAAACGTTGCCCATCATATTCCTTTGGAACCTCATTTGCCAGTAGAAAAATATAATTGTTTTTTTACCCTTTTATCTGGCAACAAAACTGACACCTTTTTTTTACAAGGAGTCATGTTTGTATAGACCACAATACCTGCAGTCGTAATGCAAAAAAAAACATAACTCTGATAATGTATGCACTGTCCTTGACGTTGATTGGTCCACACCCGAGACAGCTTTCCTTAGAGCCTAGTCTCACATGGTGAGACTAGGCTCTAAGGCAAATCAGGTTCCAATGGTGTAAATGCTTACCCCAAGCTCTCATACTCTGATGGTGCATTGTCTTTGAGGTGTGCGCCTTTTGGCGTCATCTGGTCCAACCCCATGTGAGACTAGGCTCTAAGGAAAGCTGTCTCGGGTGTGGACCAATCAACTTCAAGGACAGTGCATACATTATCAGAGTTATGTTTTTTGTTTGCATTACGACTGCAGGTATTGTGGTCTATGCAAACATGACTCCTTATATTTAAAAAAGGTGTCAGTTTTGTTGCCAGATAAAAGGGTAAAAAAACAATTATCATCATATTCCTGATTTATATGACCACAATTGTTGTTACTGACGAACGTGTTGCGTTGTTTTTAAAAATAGTGCTCATGTACCACCGCCAACTCGGTTTCGTGGTGTCAACACCAGATGTAACTCCTATTGACGTCATGTCATCCGCCTGCGTGACGTCTTTCGTGGGGGGTGGATGCATATGACGTCACGCCGCTGTTGACTGCTCGAGCCGAAGGCCGTGGGGCTTGAACCCCAACAACAACAACAACGCCGCCGCCGCCACCAGCAGCATCGCAGAGGAGAGAACAGCGACAGTAACAAACAACCACCGCCGCGACGAGCAGGGCAGAGAACACGGCGGCCACAAGGAGGCGAGGCTTGTGGGGAGCGCAGCCATGCCGTGGTACTTCCCGTGGCCGGACTCGATCAAGAAGCGCGCGTGCCGCTACCTGCTGCAGCTCTACGTGGGCCACCTCCTGGAGGAGAAGCTCACGCTCCAGCAGCTCAGCGTGGACCTCTACGGCGGCACGGGCTCCCTGCGCCACGTCGCGCTCGACGTGTGGGTGCGTGACGCGCGGTGACGGTGCGGTTGGGGGTGAGGGTGGCGGTGAGGGTTACGGGGACTGTGAGGATGGGGTGAGGATTGGGTGAGGTGGGGGTAGGGTGAGGATCAGGCGAGGGTTAGGATGAGGGTGAGGATGACGTGAGGGGAGGGATGGGGTGAGTGTGGGTCTAGGGTGAGTATGAGGATGAGGTGAGTGTGGGTCTAGGGTGAGTATGAGGATGGGGTGAGTGTGGGTCTAGGGTGAGTATGAGGATGGGATGGGGTGAGTGTGGGTCTAGGGTGAGTATGAGGATGGGGTGAGAGTGGGAATAGGGTGAGTATGAGGATGGGGTGAGTGTGGGTCTAGGGTGAGTATGAGGATGGGGTGAGAGTGGGTCTAGGGTGAGTATGAGGATGGGGTGAGTGTGGGTCTAGGGTGAGTATGAGGATGGGGTGAGTGTGGGTCTAGGGTGAGTATGAGGATGGGGTGAGAGTGGGAATAGGGTGAGTATGAGGATGGGGTGAGTGTGGGTCTAGGGTGAGTATGAGGATGGGGTGAGAGTGGGTCTAGGGTGAGTATGAGGATGGGGTGAGTGTGGGTCTAGGGTGAGTATGAGGATGGGGTGAGTGTGGGTCTAGGGTGAGTATGAGGATGGGGTGAGAGTGGGAATAGGGTGAGTATGAGGATGGGGTGAGTGTGGGTCTTGGGTGAGTATGAGGATGGGGTGAGAGTGGGTCTAGGGTGAGTATGAGGATGGGGTGAGTGTGGGTCTAGGGTGAGTATGAGGATGGGGTGAGAGTGGGAATAGGGTGAGTATGAGGATGGGGTGAGTGTGGGTCTTGGGTGAGTATGAGGATGGGGTGAGAGTGGGTCTAGGGTGAGTATGAGGATGGGGTGAGTCTGGGTCTAGGGTGAGTATGAGGATGGGGTGAGAGTGGGAATAGGGTAAGGGCAGGGTTAGGGTGGGATGAGGGCACATCTGTGGATGGGTTGAGTGTGGGTGAGTTGAGTGTGACAATGGATTGAGTGTGAGGTGAGAGTGGAGTATGCGGCGATGGGGAGAATGTGCTTCCTGGTCGTCATTGTCGGTGGTGGTGAAAGTGGTGAAGGCAAGAGATGAGGTGGTGAAGGGAAGAAAATTGAGGCGGCTTTATTATTCAGAGTCGTCGAGGTTGGAGGCGGTCGTGGTGGTAGCCTGGCCTATGGGTGATGGAATCCTGATACACGAGACCCACGTTATATCTTGGTGTCCATCGTCAGAGGTATCCTTTACATGGCCGTCACGACTCGCCCCATATCATAGGCAGGACACACGTTACATCCGAGCTGTGATGTTGCCACCCAGGCACAAAGTTTCATTCTCACGACTACTGCTGACTCCATACAGCCTGACGGTCTAATGTCGCATCAAGGAATGGACCTCGGTAGCAATGTAATTGAACAAATGCCAGTGTCTCTCCACGACTCCACCCCTTGTCTCTCGGAGTCACCACAAGGGGGCCTTTCCTTTGTGCTGGGCACTTTTCAGTATTTTTATTGTTGCTGTTAAAACTCGGAGCTCGCACATGACAAGTGCCACTCACCCGTCACCTTCATATCCACACACCATTGTCTTAGATTTCTCCCATTAGTCGTGGTGAACATAATTACTTGAATAATTATTTAATTGTTCATTGTACCCACGCCTGCTTATCGTAATTTCTTCACTGCGACCCTATCATCCCCCAAATGCATTGCAGATGCATTTATACCTAGATACGTAGGGGAGTGGTTGCTGTGTTGCCTTGCAATTTCTTATTACCCAGGTTCAGTTCCTGGACATTTACATCAGTGACAAGTGGAATGGAAACCTAATCTGGCTCTCCCCTATATTGACTGCAGCTCGTCTTTTATTGAAATATCACAAAGCGCTATGCATGTGAACATTTTGACGGTCCGTAAAAAAAACCCGATTCTTGTTCGAGCTGTGTGAGCATTGGCACTGGGAGGGCAGGCTGACGCCAATGGGCGCGCTCTGCATGAGAACGTGAGACCCTGTTTTTGTGGTTGTTTGTGCGCCTGGGATGCATCCGAGCAGGGTTCTTCACCTGGCGGGACTGCGAAGCCTGCGTGGAGTGGTCCGCCAGGCTGTGGCCGTCTCGAGACGTAACGAGACGAGAGATGAATGAGATGAAAGATAAAACAAGGGACGGAGGAGATGAGAGAGCCGTAGACGAGAGACGCATTTGTTGATGTGAAAGCGACATAGAAACAAGATAGCAAGACGAGAAACCTGGAGATGAGAGGCCCAGATTAGTGTCCGCATGTACAGGACAAATCACAAACATGGGCGCTGACAAAATGCAACAAATGGTGAAAAGGGCGCCACGGAGCACGGAGTCGTGCGTGCTTGGAATTACTCTTGAGAGACAGAAAGAGAGGCACATGGGTTGGAGACCATGTGCATGTTAGGCGCATCGCAGTGACTGCTAGGAAAGCTGAGCGGGCTACGGCAGGACAACGTCGCTCAGAGGGATTGTGGTCGAGACGAGTGGCGGAGTGACAGCTCGAGGAGGGAACGCGCCCTGTTGCATCGTGAGGCCTTGAGGGATGTTGATGGCTTTCTCGAGGCCTTTATCCAGCAGTGGACGGATAATGGCCAATGATGATGGACAAGCGTAGAATGTCACGACACTACGTGGCGTCACAACAGCTGTATATGTGACATGATGCCGCGTAGCCTGCTAGTTATTTTTTGTGCCACCAGAAAATGCAGGGCAACCCGTCTATTGATGCCTCAATGTTGACCCCCTTCTCCACTGGCCATTGAATATTGTGAAAGCGATTGCTCCATATCATCAGGAGGAAGCTGCTAAATAGTTCATACTTTTATTGAGAGTGGTAGGAATCATGTGGAGACTTTTAAATAAAATGTTGTTTTCCCGTATAATTTATCCATAGTATTGTAAGTGGAGTGTTTATGAATAGATGTTGGCATATGGTTGAAGAGGCTTGCCTTAGCAGTGCTGGCTTGATGCCCTGACGGAAGCCTGTCACCACACTCAGCCGCTCGGCCTCTTTCGAGGATTCTCTTGTTTTAACACTTTACTCGGCTTGTTGTTTAAACTACGTACAGTAATCCCTCGGTTAACCGTGACATCGGTTGAGGTTTTTTCGGTTAAAGTTTTGTCTCCCATAGGACCCCCATGGTCTCTACTCACGTAAACATTCTGCCTAACGGTACCGTGTTACGTTATTGGACTCGGGGTGACAGTTTGGACCAATCCGAGCGCTCATAAGTGGGGCTGAGCCATGCCCTCAGCCAATCAGCGACGTCCATTTGTGAGCTTTTCGACTTCGTCTGCCTTTGTTTACATCACGATTTATTTTCTGGGCAGTGGAAACAGCCCTCTTGCCGACTCATGTTATTCCTGTATTCGATTCACAGCTATTTCGGTTCAACATGTTAATCGAGGCACCACTGCACTCTGCTTGTTGTTTAAACTCTGTGCTCTTGATTAATTTGGGCAGTGCTTTGCACCAGTGTCGTAATTTACTTTTCAGGGTTCGATCTCAGGAAGGATGACTCGAATGTTTTCATATCAGTGGCTTGAAACCTCACGGCAAGAGACAGACCGATATTTAGGCTCTCACGGGAATGTGGAATTGCCATCTCCAGGGATGATTACCGCTCAGTACTCCATTGAAAATGGTGTCATTGGGCCGGATGCATGCAGTATACAGAAACACAACAATATTGGAGTTGATGTGGGAGTTGATTGGTACCCAGTGAAGGGAGCTGAGTGTTGGAATTATTCGGGCTAGGGCTGAACGATTAATCGATTTCAAATCAAAATCGCAATTTGAAACAATGCGATTAGCAAATCGCAAAGGCTGCGATTTTTTAGATTTGAAAAGTCCTATTACTTTCTTATTGGAATTGTTTTATGTAATTATACAAACTTTATTTATTTATATGTTTGATTGTTCTATTTCAATTTAAACATTTTAGTAAATACATGTTTGGAAGTAATTTATCTCTTTTAAGTTCTCATCCTGGTATTAGAATAGAAAGAGCTGTTCATATTTTGATGGTATCATGTGGTAATGCTCAATCACATGTTTTAAATCTATTACACAGTGAATATTGAACTAAAGCTTGACTTAAAAAAATGTAATCGCAAATCAAATCGCAATCGCAATATATGTCAGAAAAATCGCAATTAGATATTTTCCCCAAATCGTTCAACTCTAATCCGGGCCTCCTTCAAGGCGCAGGGTCGAGAAGTCACCTCCATTACAAACACAGATTCACTCGTGCACACACACACACGTTTAAGCACACAAAACATAAACTCGTACATAACAACAACCGCCATTCGCCACTAAGTGGTGGTCACGTCACCACAGCGCTTTGTGCATAGGCATGAACCAAAAGTTATATTAGTCACTCTTATGTATACATACGTACATACCCACACAAGGTGAACATGCCCATGCACGTGCAGTCACTCGCTGATTCCGTAGAGGCAGTGTGATGGTATACATGCTCGCATCGCATGTGACGTGCGTTGCGAGTGAAGCGGCTGCTGACAGCCGCACGAATTGAACCCTGGGTGTGGATGTATGATGAACTTATTTTTCACCATATGTAGCCAACCGTGCTAATCGGAGGTCTGTGGGAAGGATAACAAACTATGGGTCTCTCTCTGAGTCTATAGGTCTTTGTGTGAGTCTATGTACAGTGAGGGAAAAAGTATTTGATCCCCTGCTGATTTTGTACATTTGCCCACTGACAAAGAAATGATCATTCTATAATTTTTATGCTAGGTTTATTTGAACAGTGAGAGACAGAAGAACAACAACAAAATCCAGAAAAACGCATGTCAAAAATGTTATAAATTGATTTACATTTTAATGAGGGAAATAAGTATTTGACCCCTCTGCAAAATATGACTTAGTACTTGGTGACAAAACCCTTGTTGGCAATCACAGAGGTCAGACGTTTCTTGTAGTTGGCCACCAGGTTTGCACACACCTCTTGAGGGATTTTGTCCCACTCCTCTTTGCAGATCTTCTCCAAGTCATTAAGGTTTTGAGGCTGACGTTTGGCAACTCGAACCTTCAGCTCCCTCCACAGATTTTCTATGGGATTAAGGTCTGGAGATTGGCTAGGCCACTCCAGGACCTTAATGTGCTTCTTCTTGAGCCACTCCTTTGTTGCCTTGGCCGTGTGTTTTGGGTCATTGTCATGCTGGAATACCCATCCACGACCCATTTTCAATGCCCTGGCTGAGGGAAGGAGGTTCTCACCCAAGATTTGACGGTACATGGCCCTGTCCATCGTCCCTTTGATGCGGTGAAGTTGTCCTGTCCTCTTAGCAGAAAAACACCCCCAAAGCATGTTTCAACCTCCATGTTTGACGGTGGGGATGGTGTTCTTGGGGTCATAGGCAGCATTCCTCCTCCTCCAAACACGGCGAGTTGAGTTGATGCCAAAGAGCTCCATTTTGGTCTCATCTGACCACAACACTTTCACCCAGTTGTCCTCTGAATCATTCAGATGTTCATTGGCAAACTTCAGACGGGCATGTATATGTGCTTTATTGAGGAGGGGGACCTTGCGAGCGCTGCAGGATTTCAGTCCTTCACGGCGTAGTGTGTTACCAACTGTTTTCTTGGTAACTATGGTCCCAGCTGCCTTGAGATCATTGACAAGATCCTCCTGTGTAGTTCTGGGCTGATTCCTCACCGTTCTCATGATCATTGCAACTCCACGAGGTGAGATCTTGCATGGAGCCCCAGGCCGAGGGAGATTGACAGTTCTTTTGTGTTTCTTCCATTAGCGAATAATCGCACCAACTGTTGTCACCTTCTCACCAAGATGCTTGGCGATGGTCTTGTAGCCCATTCCAGCCTTGTGTAGGTCTACAATCTTGTCCCTGACATCCTTGGATAGCTCTTTGGTCTTGGCCATGGTTTAGAGTTTGTAATCTGATTGATTGATTTCTTCTGTGAACAGGTGTCTTTTATACAGGTAACAAGCTGAGATTAGGAGCACTCCCTTTATGAGTGTGCTCCTAATCTCAGATCGTTACCTGTATAAAAGACACCTGGGAGCCAGAAATCTTTCTGATTGAGAGGGGGTCAAATACTTATTTCCCTCATTAAAATGCAAATCAATTTATAACATTTTGACATGCGTTTTTCTGGATTTTGTTGTTGTTATTCTGTCTCTCACTGTTCAAATAAACCTACCATTAAAATTATAGACTGATAATTTATTTGTCAGTGGGTAAACATACAAAATCAGCAGGGGATCAAATACTTTTTTCCCTCACTGTATGTAGAATTTCTTTTGCACCGTACGTAGCCAACTGTGCTTGTCGGAGGTGCGGGGGGAGGACAATAAACTATGGGTCTGTCTGAGTCTACGGGTTTCTGTGTGAGTATGGATCTTTGTGTGAGTCTATGGATCTCTGTGTGAGTCTATGGGTCTCTGTCTGAGTCTACGGGTCTCTGTGTGAGTCTGGGTTTCTGTGTGAATCTATGGGTCTCTGTGTGAGTCTATGAGTCTCTGTGTATGTGTTTTGAACTGCTTACGCACCGTATGCAGCCAACCATGCTAATCAAAGTGCGGGTTATGGCGACACGCCTGAGGTCCGGCCCGGTGGTGGCAAGGGTTGGTGGATCACTTGGGCTTTGTGTTGAGGCCCCCCAAATTTACAACACAGCATATTCCAAAGCTCGAATACTTATTGATCAAGAATTATACAGATTGCCTTGCTGCCTTCTCTGTGCAGAAGTATTCATAGGGCTAATGACGTTTCTAAATACCATTTGTAGATCCTCAAAGAAACTCCAAAACGAGATGCAGTTCAAGTTTGACCGCCGCCCACCCGTACTAAAGGGGATGTGACTCAGTAAATATTTCCCACTGAACTTGAATAGTTCGGCTGCTTTTTTACCAGAGCCAAACTCTTGAGGTCATAAGGTGTGGTTGGGTTTACGTGAATCTAATGAAAACTCCAAAACCCTCTGGTTTGGTTGTCATGACAATGAGTGGATTCATGAACCCATGTTTATTTGTGTCCCTATGGGTGTTTGTCCCCTCGCTAAAGTGCAGCAAGTTGGCACAGCAGGGGGCACAACTGGAAACCTGGGTCTGTCCCCTAATCTCCTGTCAGGGAGCCTTCAAAACGTCACGCGGCTTCAAAGTGCTCCCGGCCTGGCACAGGCGCCGTGGTGACGTCATTGTCACTTAGTAGCGAATGGCGGCTCTTGTTGTTATCCCCTAATGTGTGTGGGGTTGTGTTGGGTAGATTCCAGTTTCCTCCCACATGTAAAATTCTTTTTCAAACGAAATTGGTCAAACCTCCCAATGCAGGACACTCCTGAGAAACAGTGTTGAAACCCTGCATATATAAACTCAAATTACAAACTCAACTATTTTAGTTACCAAGTCAAGCCCACTAAGCTATTAGCTATTTTTCAGAGGCAACCTGGCCACACATGATAGCTAATTGAAGTGGCTTGTCATCATGCATGGGAATTTATCGTAGCCATATAATCTAAACACGCGTTTGTAAATGTGGAGTGCAAAACCGGAGGACCTGGAGAAAAATCCATGTGACCACTATGGTGAGAGAGACAACACCTCTATGTTTGGAAAACTCCAAATATACAGGCATTGTCAGGATCTCGATCGAACCCATGTTCTGCATAGCAGGCAAGGGAGATAACATCTCAATCACAGAGGTGACTGTGAAGGTGTGGTCTCGGTCTGGCATGTTAGGCACATGCTTTTGAGTCCTTTCGATTCAAAAGTGTGTGACGGTGACACTCAGAAAAGGGAAGTGTGATTTTGCTAACGTGCTCAGAGGCCGCGGGTTAATGCTGACATCAGCACGGGTGGCGGTGTGTGACATTGCGGTCTGCACACTGCACCAACATCTCAGCCACCCAAGTGTGATTTCTAGCAATGATAAACATCAACACTCAGTCAGTTTTTATATTAATCCAGTGTGGATATTTCCTAGGTTTGCTCAGCTTAAAGTGAGCACGTGGTGTTGTTGTGTATTCAACGTCAGCACTGGGAAAATAAAAGTGGTGGGATGTTGTGCTGTTATCCCTGCCCCTTTATATGCCTTTGCTGCCTACTGGACATCTGTGAAAAAGAGCTTTATAGCTCATCTGATTCCTCCGGTATAAATAAATATTGTGATTCTGATATTCTGATTCTAATAGGTGCTCACTCACTCCACTCACGCTGACAGTAAAGCGAAATCGAGGACAGTGTGTTTTTGTCTTTGTGTGCTTGTGTATCAATTGTTTGTGTGTATATGTGTGATATGAACCCGGCGGCCTGAGTTCGATTTCCGCTTATGGCCAACACCTTTCACGATTATTTGAACCTGTTCTGGGCCTCCCGTAGGTCGACTTAACCGCAAATGAGTACCTGGTTTGGTGTGTAAACATCTCCACTAGGGAGACAAAGGCAGCAGGGCGTGGTGCCAGCCACTCACCCCCTTGTGTGCCGTTCCGACCTTCATAGGTGCTCGCTTACATTACTTCTACAGTCTGTTAAGGCTATACGGGGTGTCTTTGTCTACCTATATGTGTGTTTGTGTTAATTGTACCAGTGTGCAACTTTGTGTATGAGTGTCTTTACTTGTCCATGTGTTTGTGTGTTCCTGCATCTGCCTGTTTACATAGATTCCCATATTAGTGTGCATGCCTGTAAGTGGGGAGCGGTTAGCGCACTGTGCTACGGACCCGGCCACCCGAGGTCGATTCATGCTCACGGCCAACATGAGCGGCGATTATCTGAATCTGGGCCTGGTGTGCAGGCTGGCGTAGTGTTGGCCACCCGATCCCTTGTGTGCTGTGTTCGCTAACAGCACTTGCCCCAACGGCCTGTTAAATTTGTACGGGGGTCTTTTTCAGTGTTTGTGAGTGTATATATATATATATACACACGTGTGGTGGGTGTGCTTGCTTCTTCATCTTGTGTGTGTGTGTTTGTATTGCAGTGGCATTTTAAGTCGAGTGGAATTATCTTTTCATCAACTGTAACACGATGTGGAAACTACCTGGCCTGCTGCTCCACAAA
Organism: Lethenteron reissneri; assembly: GCF_015708825.2. Classification (NCBI taxonomy): domain Eukaryota; kingdom Metazoa; phylum Chordata; class Hyperoartia; order Petromyzontiformes; family Petromyzontidae; genus Lethenteron; species Lethenteron reissneri. Next base: position 1,220,969 of record NC_083792.1, read on the forward strand.
ATCTTTGGGTCTTCTCAGCCACAGTCATGACCTACCTCCCTTCTCTATGCTTGCATAAGGCAAAGAAGCGACGCTCAAAAAGAGTGAAGTGCAGGCGGCTCAAACACAGCAGGTTGGCACATTAGGGAGCGCAGGTAGTGAATCTGCCAGTCATCTCAGTCAGCCAATGACACCTGGGTCTGTCCCGTGACCTGTCAGTGAGCCCTTTGACACTTCATTACCTCGAAGCGCACCTAACCTGGCGCAAGTGCTGTGGTGATGTCACTGCCACTTAGTGGTCAATGCGGGCTGTTGTTGTACACTGTGTATACATGTGTTTGTGCCCCCGTGTATTTCTCAGTCCCTCAATGAGATGCTGGACTCGGTGAATGCTCCCCTGGAGATCACCGATGGCTACATCGAATCCATCTCCGTGTCCATCCCCTGGTCGGCTCTGCTGCTTGAGAACTCCACAGTGGAGGTGCGGGGTCTGCGCCTCACACTCAGGCCCAAGGCACCCACCGGTAAGTTCTCCCACATGAGTGCATGTGTATTATGTGCTTGTGTACGTTAGCGGTGGTGTAGTGGTTAGCGCACGACGCTGCAAACCCGGCAACGTGAGTTCCGTTCCCATTCACGGCCAAAAAACAGCAGTGAATGTTTGAACCCTCTTGGTTGAATGGTCCTCGAATGACTGCCTCGTGTTATGTGCAAGCATTGCCTCTAGGGAGAAAAAGGTGGCCGGGCCCATGCCCGGCCACCCGCTCGTGTGCCGTGATGGCCTGAATTGGTGCTCACGAATAGCAATTCTCCAAATGTGTTATTTAATCTTTAGGAGGGTCAGAGTCGTCATTGTTGTTTGTGTGCTCGTAGGGAGCGGTGCTGTAGCGGTTAGCGCGTTGTGCTACGAACTTGGCAACCCTAGTTCGATTCCTGCTCACGGCCAAGACCAGTGACGATTATCTGAACAAGCCCTTAGCCTCCCCTGGGTCGACTCAGCCTCAAATAAGTACCTGGTACAGTGTGTAAACATTGCCGCAAGGGAGACAAAGGCGGCCGGGCATGGTGCTGGCCACCCATCCTCTTGCGTGCTGTGCCGGCTTTCATAGGTGCTCGCTAACAGCACTTGCACCAACAGTCTGTTCAGGCTATATCGTGGGGATCTTTGTTTTTGTTATGTGTGTGCTTGTAGTATCGGTGGTGGAGTCTCTCTACTGGTCCACGTGCATGACCAGCAGCATGCAGCTGGCGCAGGAGTGCCTGAAGCAGCAGCCGGGGGACGAGCAGCCAGACTGCGCCACACAGCAGTTTGAGGGCCTTGAGGTCTTCGCTCAGACCATTGACACTGGTACAACAACAACATCCACCATTTGCCAATTTAATTCGGGATGACATCGCCATGGTACTTGTGCCAGGCTCGGTGCACATTGAGGCCACACACCTGTACACACCCACTAGCCGTGACACCCTGGTTTCTGGTAGGGTTGTTAAACAGTAACCGGTAACCGATTCCAGCGGAATGTTTAGTCGGAGGAGGTGGGAGTGCCCACGCTTTGCCCCACCACACGTGCCCTGCTAATCAGCTGACTGGTGAACCGATTTGTACTGCTGGGTGGGTGGACAGAGGCAGTGGGGGCGGATTTAAGAAACTTGCCCCATTGTGTCAGCTGCTGCGCTCATAGGTGGAATTAAACCGGCAACCTCTGAGTTGCGAGTCCAATGTGCTCACCGTTACACCACTGTGGCAGCTCGCTTTGATTCTCAATTTAAACAGTTAAACACACTGTGTTTTTTTCTCCACGTTTCTATTATGCGCGGCAAAGCAACGACCGGTTTTATTGCATCTACCGCCATTACACGAAAATGATTTTGACAGCCCTGATAAATAGATTAAGTTCATTCCGCCCAAGCACGCACACACACTCACACACTCACGTGGGTGAGTGCAGCTGTTGGGATACTTGCTTCTGGGATTCGTGACGCAGTCTGACAAACCACGCGTCTCCAGAAACCCGACCACGGGTAAACAGCACAGAGCCTTCACCCCCCCTCACCTCCAAAGAAGCAGCCGCCGCTGCGCTAACGCGACGACCGGCATAAACACTGAGCTAGGCGGCCGCCACCACCACCTGCCTCTCAGAATTCTCTGCACGGTGCCAGTTACAAGGACCCTGCAAAAAAACTAGGAGCAACAGAAATGTGTATTTTTTTTTTTAAAGGAGGACGTTAAAATATCATGGACAGACAAGATGAGTAACACAAATGTATGCAGAGCATAATACATTTAGAGAGGTAGTGAGAAAACAAGAGACTGAATATGATGTTTTGACTGGGAATATTGCGGGTACTAGAAACCGGGGAAGATGGAAAATTAAGTACTTAAGCAGTCTTAACAATTGGATGCGACTGGGAGCATCTAATGCAAAGTTGTTGAGTTATATCATGAACAGACATAAATGAAAGACGGCCATGATCGCCAATGCATTTGAGAATGAATGCCGGCGTATATAGCGAAAGAGATACGGTGCCTCAGTCTGGCTCTGTGATTCCCAAGTGTTTCATCGAACCCCTAAGAATTGTAAATAAACCTTTGGATGGCCAAGATGTTTAACAGCCCAGTTTTTAACCTCGTGGGAACTTCCCCCGACATGTTTAGGAGTCGAAAGAGTTGTAAATGTAGATCTTGGATGGTGGTCGACTCAGTCCATCATCCCTCTGGGGTCAATAAAATGAGTATTATTTTGTTTGTAGTCAACAGTGGTTGTACTCTGAATAGTTTACATTGGTTACTGAGGTGGTGTTTGTAGATTAGTCTCTGCCAGAGCAGTGCGGAATATCCACCAGTGGCTCAGAACTGCCAACGAAGATGAACACCACCTTTGGTGAGGTGTGGTTTAGTGTGGGGACATGTGGAGCTGGTTGTGTGCTGTGTGTGTGGTGTAGCAGAGTGAGATTTGGTGTTGGTGGCAAGGTGTGGTGTTGGTTGTGTGGTGTAGTGTGGTAAGATTTAGTATTTGTGGCGAGGTGTGTAGTTGGGTGTTGTAGTGTGGTGTGCAGTGTTATGTAGATGTGTACTGTGATTTTGATGGCGTGGTGTAGTGTGACGTGGAGTAGTATGGGTGAGGTGTGGTGCTGGTGGCGTAGCATGGTGAGATGTGGTGCGGTGACTCATGGTGGTTCTGATGCGGTCGCCCCGTGTCCCTGCGCCCCAGTGCTGCGACGAGTCAAGTTGGCCTTCCTCGACACGGTGGTGCGCGTGGAGCACGTGCGGGACAACGCCAAGAGCGGCGTCGCGCTCGAGCTGCGCATCAAACGGTGCGTAGGGCCGGTGTGTGAGATGCGTGTGTGTGTCTGTGATGTGTGTGTGATGTGTGTGGGAGATGTGTGTGTGATGTATGTTCTTGTGTGAGAGGTGTCCATGTATGTGAGATGTGTGTTTTTTGTGGGTTAGTGCACTGTCTGGAGTTGGGGTGTCTATGCGCTGTTTATGTTTATGTTGCCCAACCCAAACTTTCTCTGGCGCCTCCACTCTGCCTCCGTGCTGCTCTATTTCCACGTTTTCCCTGACCTCGTTGGGTTTTGTTCACCACCGCATTGCCTGGCTTAACCCCCCGTGCCATCTCACAACTCCCCGCCTGACCTCCGTGTCCTCCGCACGCCTCCTCAACGCCAATGCCTCTCCCGACACCTGTCCCGCATCTTGTCTACCACCGGGGACTCCCCTAGGACCACGTCGTTCATTGGACCCCCAGGTCCTCTGAGACTGCCGCTAACTCTTGATGGTGCCTGGAACTGGTTTGTCATTGATGGAGGTTGTTTCCTGGAGGTGACCAGGCCCAGTGGTGCCGCTGTTCACAGCTTATTGCTGATTTATAGCCAGATTCATGGTTCTAAATCCGGCAGGCCGCCCTGATTATTACTGTGGTGTTAACCGTGAAACACTTATGCACCGCCGGCTTCACTGTGTACGTTAAATATCCCCTGACGTCATTCTAATAGAGGAGGCCATTGTGTTCCGCTGTCATGGTTGAAAATTAGCCAAAATAGAAAAATTACCTGCAATTTACTCAGTTGGGATTATACATAGCAACATCGCCTCCGGTTCTGAAACTGTTGTATCAAATGTGTGAATGTGTTGATTTGTTGCTCTGAGCTTGGCCTTCGTAGGCGACAAGCTGTGCCTTGCCAAACGTCTTCTTGTACTCATCCCCGCAACCAAACCCCTGGCGTGTGCTTGTGATTCCTGCTCACGGCCAACACCAGTGACGATTGTTTGAACCGGTCCTGGTCCTCCCCTAGGTTGACTCGGCCTCAAATGAGTTCCTGGTGCGGTGTGTAAACATCTCCACTAGGGAGACAAAGGCGGCCGAGCGTGGTGTTCCCCACCCATCCCCTATTGTGCTGTCGGCCTTCGTAGGTGCTCGCAAACAGCACTTGCTCCAACATCCTTTGAAGGCTATACGGGGGATCTTTTTCTTTGTATGTGTGTATGTAATTAGATATTTAATTACTGCCATGTTTAGTGAATTACTATTGTGGAGATTACTCTTAAGGTGTCAGCCCAAGTTTGCGGGTGGGTAACGGTGGGCAGCGTGGACAACTGTAGCGGGTCAGCTCGTATGAGTATATATTTGTCCGTATTTTGACGTGTCTGTATGTGGGGGAGCCGTAGTGCAGTGGTTAGCGACACTGCATTACGAACCCAGCAACTCTGGTTCAATACCCGCTCACGACTAACATGGGTGACGAATATCCCAAACCAGTCCTGAGCTTCCCCGAGGTCAAGTCTCCCTTAAACCAGTACCTAGTGCGGTGCATCAACATCGTCACCTGGTAGACCGACGTGACCAGGCGTGGTACTAGCCACAGCAATCCGCCTCACACCACGCCCCAACAGTCCGCTTGAAGGCTACTCGGCGGGCTCGTCGTGTTTGTGCGCGAGCAGCATGGATTACTGCGACGAGGCGGCGTGCGAGGAGGTGGGGGACCTGGGCCCCGGCGGCGTGCTAGGCGAGCACGTCGACCTGCACCACCCGGCCGCCTTCGCGCGCAAGACGCTGCGCCTCGTGGACGTCGACGTCTTCTGCCAGGAGATCCCGGCGGAGGCCCGGACGCCGCCCCGCACGCCGCCCTCGCACCAGGTGTGCAGCCACAACGCACGCTCGCCACGCTCGTGACAAGTAGACGACAGATCCCCCTCCCCCGTGCAGCCTGGAACAGACTGTTGTTGTGAGTGCTGTTAGCGAGTAGCACCGCCTATGAAGGCTGGCACGGCTACACGAGGGGGTGGGTGGCCAGCACCAAGCCCGGCCGCCTTTGTCTCCCAAGCGGCGATGTTTTACTACACACTGCACCGGGTACTCATTTGAGGCTAAGTCGATCTAGGGAGGCCCAGCGCCGTTTCAGGTAATCGTCACTGGTGTTGGGCGTAAGCGGGAATTAAACTCTGGTTGGCGGGTTCATAGCGCAGCGCGCAAACCACTCCACTGCCGCTCCCTAAACTCAATACGGCTTGCGTTCACACACCCATATATATAGATGTACACAAGTATGTGTATTGGGGAACAAACAACAGGATGGTCAGCCCAGTTCACCACCCATGCAACCTACTCAGCTCAATATAGATTGAAAACTAATTTATTTAGAACTGCTTCTGGTGTTTAGTTTGTTGGCCTTCCCCTGCACCTCCGATGAGCACGGTTGGCTACGTATGGTGCGAGAGAAGTTTAACATGCAGGCACATCCAGAAGCTCACTGTGGCCATTCTGAGACGCCGGCTTGCCGCACGCTCGACGTGCATCGGTATCCACGTTTGCGCGTCATGCCGACATTCGGTTCGACGTCGTCGTCGAGCGGATTTACGGTGTTAATCGCGCGACAGCGTCGCGAATAATCTCGTTCGCCGGCGTGCGATCCGTCTCCCCTACCGCCAGGACACGGAGCCCAAGCTGTCGCCGTCGTGGAACCCGCGCATCGTGTCCGAGCCACACCCGCAGTTCTCGCTGTCTCCCACGGGGAGCGCGGCGGGGCTGCGCAGCGAGCCCGTGGACGACGACGCGGCCGCCCCCCTTATCACGCCGCCGCCACCCCTGCAGGTGGCGAGCTGTGCCGGCGCGGTGGAGGTCAATGTTCAGCTGAAGCAGAACGAGGCCCTGCCTGGGCCGAAGGTGAGGGTCGCGACCCAACCCCTCGTGTCCCCCCCCCCCCACCCGGGTGGCGAAACTAATACCCCCGTTTTGTGGCCTCCCGATGCTGTAAAAACAATTGTGTGCATGTTACGCAAATGATTAACGGTTACGTGGAACTGGCAAGAAGGCCATGGCGGGATGGGAATAGTTTTTTGTGGTGGAAAATAATTCACCAATAATTAAGGTATTTTACCTTGTTACACTGTTTCTTACACTATTTACCTTGTTCAACTCCTTTATTTTGTTACACTATTTTACGTTGTTACACGAATTGATCTATCTAAATAAATTTACCTTGTTAACATTATTTGGACCTTGTAAGTTACAACCAATCTAGCAGCAATCCATCAGCCAGTTCAAGGAGACATTCGGTAGACCCTGTCGCTGCGATCCACATAGCGTCTTTGGCCTCCTTGGTTTGGATGAAAAAGTTGAGCATTAAACTTTCACACGTTTCAATACTGTTGCTTTGTCCCTGATGTCAGACGAAAACATCTTCTGGCTCTGATTATTATTAAACCGGTTTGCCTGCATGGTTGCCTTGGTGACGTCACAGCACCGAATTGAGGACCTGGATCAGGAAGGGCATTCATGCGAACTCTTGTTTCCACCTGATGGTGCTGGTTGTAACCTCCATTCGTCGGCCAGAAATTGTTCTCTCTTTTCATTGTAATTGGTTTAGCTGAAAAACCAAATCAATTGCGATATCTTCCCACGTGACAACTTGCTTTGTTTGGTCTTGTCGGGAGGTGGAGGGTTACAGCTCATATTTGACCATTACAGCTACACGTTCGGACCTAAACAGAAACCAATTACGAATCTGAAACTTAAGTAATTCACCAAGGCTGGTCAGAGCGTCGTCCTCCTGCGGCATAGCGTCTTGCAGTGTGCGTCTCTTCTATTGGCGGCCGTGAGCCGGTAGTGGTGGAAATGACGCAGCGCTGAGTTGTGTGGTCACTCTCCACACAGCAGTGGTTCTCAACCTTTGTTGGCTACTGCTGTACCCTCGTTGAATTTAGTTTCAACTGAGTAACCCCCCTTGCCTGACCCATCATGGTTCTGAGAAATAAATGAATTAATAATGAACATCGATTTTTTTTGTTTTACCAGTTGTCCTTTTGTGAGGTATCCTAACCAGCTAAGCAACTGCAAACGAATAAAAAATGAATGGACGCTCTGCACGCATGACGTAATGTTGTCGTGCTCGCTGGGTACTCTTGGAAACCACATTGTTTATGATCAGTGAGTTTAAAAAAGTATTTTATATCCTTCTAGGGTACCATTTGGATTTAAATTGTATAGTTATTTTCTCTTAGCATATTCATACATGATTATTCCCCAATGCCTCTCATGTACGATATAATCTCACACATTTATAAATCACCTCACGTACCGCCTGGGACATTTCCAAATATCCCCAAGAGGCTCCGTGCCCCCCGGTAGAGAACCACTGCTCCACACAGCACAACCACCAATGAGTTCCCACAGAGCGGAGCTCGTTTGTGTCGACGCGGGAGTGACGGTCGATCGATAGAGAGGAGATGTTCAAAATCCCAGTCACGGGTTGATGCGGCCGCCATGCATGGCATGCTGATAAATTAAGTGTACATTGTGGTCAAGTCAACAGTGCCATATCTACATAGCCTGGCCCCCACCATGCAAATGTGGAATTTCCACCACTGAGTCCAGGACTATCAATAGAGATGAGTGCCACTCCGTTGCTTTGTTTCGCCGAAAGACTGCTTTGAATACCACTTTACGAGTATAAACGTGCGCACACGGACACACGGACGTACATTTTACAAACCTACATCATCCCCGTGTCCCCACGTGTCTTGCACGTGTCTGGCAATACGTAGTTCTGGCCACATCGCCATCACTTCCTCATCCTGCGATGCCGTGCCGGCCGCGTTAATAGGCGGTCGTTGTCCGTGCTCGATGTTTGTCGCAGCTGGAGGTGAAGGCGAGCATGGGCTCGCTGAACGTGTTCGCGTCCCCAAGGCAAGCCCACCTGCTGCTCGACCTCTTCTCCGTGCTCTGGGGCCCAGGTACCGGCAGTGTCGGGTGGCCATGTCGTTTTGCAGCGGTGTTTGTCCACGCGCGCGCCGCTCGCAAACCAAAGGCCGGCCCAGCGGGAGCAGCCGCTCCCTATCGGAGCTCTTGCTGCCCTGCTGCGGGAAGAGGAGGCTGAGGGGGGAGGCCGGATCCTTGTGGCTGCTACAGTAGCTTGCAGCAGGCTGATCGCTACCTCCAGGGGTAGGCACTGGGAAGGGAGCTGGCCTTGCACTGTGAGGGACCTGATGGACTGGAGACGGAGGCTGAATGCCACCATACGCTGTGTCGCCGTGTGCTGTCCCCCACCTCCCCTGTGTATGATCTGATTTTTAGGTTGATTAATTTTATGCAGCTCAACACACATTTTTTTATTTCCTTGGATGGCTCGGATCGGCCAGCTGATTTTATTGCTGTCATTCTCACGTCAGTGCAACCATGCTGCCGTTGTGTGCTCACCGCTGTAGCAGTGTCTCACCGGAGTACGCGGTTGTCAGAACAGTCATGCCAATGCCAACAGAGACTCCCTGTTCCTCTCCATTCACAGCCATTCGCCAGCATTGGAAATTCCACATTCTTGTACAGGGGACTTGCCTCCTTGTCGGACAAATTACTGCTGATGTCATGCTAAATATTGCCCTATGCATTGACCCCCCAGAAGAATAATGATAACATTGCCGAGCTGAGCCAACCCGTGACTGTGACGTTCTGATTGCTAGGCAGTCTTTCTGCCATGCGGCTCCTTGGTCGGATCACATGTGGTTTATCGGCAACACAGACCTCTTACATATGGGTTCCTCAGTCGGGGTTTGTTTAAACAACGGAAACACTGAGCCAATTTAGCCGTTACCGGTTCCCCATCACCAGGACCATGTGACCTCTGAACCCAGTGGTACTCGGTAGCTTATTGTTATCGGCGAGAACCATCCTAAAACACCGTTGTAGGTTTCCCTACATAAGGATTATGGGTAGCACGTGCATGTTTGTGCATGGGGCACTCGCGTAATGGCTAGCGCTGTGAACCCAAGTTCCAAGTTTATTTTTGTTGAACTAGTTGAAAAGGAAATGGTAACGATTGTCTAATTTTCAACAGGGACCCTGGGGCAATAGTCTGCCAGTAAGAGATTGATGATTCCCATGTGTAATTCCAATCGGGTAGTTTGCGAGTAAATTTGTAGTTTGGCGAACTTGGACCATGGCGCCGACACACAGTGGCCTACTCTTGCGAATGACATAATCAGTGTCCACTGCGAAGCAGACGGCGCGAGGTATTATATTTTTTTGGTTATTACACCCACATTATTAATCAGGCCCACCGCTGGAATCGAACCCTGAACCTCAGCCATTGAGGCTGCTCTCTCTGGGAGCCTGCGGCTGTTGCTGCTGCTGCCGGCGCAGGGCACGGGGGTCCGTGGGCGCCGCGCCTTGCGAGTCACGCGACCGGGCCGGTTCTCGCGGCTTTGGGCCCCGTGGATAACAGTTGCGCCAACACAGATGGCGGCTGCCTGCGGGAGACGCTGGGCAGGAGCCGCCCCATGCAGTCGGTGGACATGCGCCGCATCGAATCCCAGCTGCACCGGCAGTTGGCGGAGCGGCAAGGGGAGCACGTGGGGCGGCACGTGGGGCGCGGCGGTGCTCAGGACGACGCAGCCGGCCTCACTCACAGGATGGCGCCGGCATGTAGGGGTGAGCCTCGACGTTGCGCACGTGCGCACGCTTACACTCGCAACAAAACGCACTCGAGTCATACGTGCAGTCGTCGCGGACGCTTCGGAGATAGTTACGTTGTTAGAGCCACCACCCGGCAAATCCAAATTTTTATTTGTTTCCATTCACCGGGACGTTGGAGAACAGCTCTCGGCAATCAAATGTAGCAGCAGTTAGATTCGACGTGTCACTTGAAAACTGCGTCAAGCATCTTCAGGATGGAATGCGGGAAGTCAGAGTGACCGCATCACCTGACCAGGTTTCTTAACCTTTTCCCATTCAGAGACGTCTGCAAGTTGCAGGGTGGGTGTCCTGTTTACTGCTGAGTCTCAGGCACCCTACCCACGGGATAACTGCTGTGAACTTTCCGCAAAATACGAATGTGGTTGGGGATGGTGCCAGCCATACCGCCCCCTCGTGTGTCACTCCGTTCTTAATCGGTGCTCGCCAACGGTCCTACCCTGAGTGTTTACCATGCCCCTCGGGGGGGTGTCTGTGCGCAGAGGATGAGTTTTTCTCGATGGCGGACATGTCGGGGAGTGTGGGGTCCCTGCCCCCACTTGGAGAGCCCCCCGAGGTCGACCTGGACACGTCCTTCAGCAGCAGCACCAGCGTGAGAGTCGTGGGGACACCCACACCGACATGTGGAGACACGCGGGGGACACGCACACCGACATGTGGATACACACGAGGACACGGGGATATGCACACAGACACGTGGAGGCACGCGGGAACACGGGGACATGCATATCGACAAGCGGGGACCCAGGTACACGTGGGGACATGGGCACATACGCATGGAGACATGCGGGGAGACGGGCACACGCACAGACACACGTATTTGGATTACACAGAGCAGCATTCACCGCCCCCTTCTGGCAGACTCGTGCTTTATTGCAGGCCAGGAGTGGAGTCACCTTGTGCCGCACAGGGATAGTTGTCATTAGGGGGTGCACTTTCAAATGTTTAGCATAGGATGAACAGCCCTCACATGGGGACAGACCTGGGTGTTGTGATGGAGGTTTAGATATGGCCTCTGTAATGTTGTTTGATTATATGTGGCACTATTGTATTGTACATGCGAATACTCTTTTCATTAAGTCCAGAGGCAGATGCTAACGACGAACATTGACAGACGAATTGTACCAATGAGTCCTGATGAGGACGGAACCAGCCTCCAGCTGTCTTCCTCTCACTGTTGCCTATTGTTAGGATGGCCACATTTTCCTCACTCTTTCAGTTGATGGTCTGAATGACAAATGACCACCTATTCAGTTATTTTGAGCTGGTAGCATGGATAAGACTGAGGGTGGTTGTACATACAATGCTCCACATCTGTGTGTGCAATTATTCCCTAGGTTGCGGAATACCCGACTTACGTAAAATCCGACCTTTCGGAAATGCTCCCTTAAATAATGTAAAACAACAATTCAATATGCGGACATGTTTGCGTTAGTTACGTCAGCGCAAGTAGTGCAGCGCGGTGAGGTTGTGGGTGAATTTCGCGGAGCGAGGCGTAAGGCGGGCGCAGCATCTCCCCCAAGGCGGTGGTGTGGAGCCGCTCTGCACTGTCAGTCACGCTGTTACATGGTTACCGTGCGTATACCCGCCACATCGTCTTGTAACTTTCTAACTAGATTCAAAGCTTTCGTGACTGCAGAAATTACTCTTTGGTTCTTTCGGTAAAGTCACGTAGAAAGAAAATAAATGAAATAATAATAGAATACGACGTTTTGATTGCAGCACAAGCAACCACCATTAGGTAAAAATGAATGAGAAAACAAACATAGTAAACTTTTAAATATAATGCAATACAACACAGAGAAGTCGGCTAACAACAGTCAACACCCTACCTGGTTGATTACGTTCTTCCAAAGATTGCTAAATTTGAGAAAGAGACAAAACACAGACACGGAGACACATAGACAGGCACACAAGCAGAGAGAGACGCACACAGAGACACAGAGAGAGACACACACATAGACAAACAGAAAGACAACGCCTCTGTGTCACCTTAAATGGAGAGGGAGGGGGGGTTGGGGCAGAGAGAGAGGGGGGGATTGGGGTAGAGAACAATGAGAGAGTTGTGTGGAATTCCTGCCCATAGCGGCCGGAGGAGAGACAATGGACTTATAAACAAACAAGCACGCAAAATTTAGAGAGAGAAATAGGAATTTTAAGAAAACAATGCAAAATTAGGGAAGTGTAATGCAATGCAACACAGAGAGTCGGTTAACACACAGTTAACGCATAGCCTGGTTGATTACGTTCTTCCAAAGATTGCTAAATTAGAAGTTAAGTGTGAAACAGATGAGCACGGCAAAATTGCAACTTTCTATTGCTCGTTTTCTTTGTTTTAAGTTTATTTCATGAGTTATTTATTGTATGTACTTTATTTAACACAATTACACTTTGATTGCTTGTGGTCTCAGCCAACAGCGATTGGAGAAGTTTAGACCTAGCATAATGCACAATAAACGAACGTTCGAAAGTGACTGCTTTCTGTTAACAATTCAAATGTTTCGTGGTATTCATAAACAGTTGGATACAGTATGTGTTCCATTAGTTTAATAATGGGTAGTGTTAGGGTAGATATTCGATGAAATGAAAGAATCGTAGGAAGTGCAGAGCATACGTACAGCGACACGATGATGTACAGGTAGTGATATAAAACTGAGGACAGCGCGATACAGAACTGAGAGAAAACGAACTCGTAATTGGGTAGTAGGGGAGACACAACTATTTTTAGATATGGGATTTTATTGTTTATTTTGGGGGAAAATTGTTCAATTTCCCACATACGGAAAATTCATGTTATGGATCGTTCTCGGGAACCTAACCCTTCCGTAACCCGAGGACTGCCTGCATTGTTAAGTCTGTAGGTCTATGAGGCTTGATGTCTCTGTGCTCTCTCTGCGCTCCCTGTGTTCCGTGTTCTCTCTCTGTGCTCTCTGCGCTCTGTGCTGTCTGTGTGCTTTGTGTGTCTATCTCTCTGTATGTTCTCTGTGTACTCTCTCTGTGTCCTCTGTGCTGTCTGTGTGCTTTGTGTGTCTATCTCTCTGTATGCTCTCTGTGTCCTCTCTCTGTGTCCTCTCTCTGTGCTGTCTGTCTGCTGTCTCTGCTTTCTGCGTGTTGTCTGTGTGCTCTCTGTGCTCTGCTTGCACTCTGTGCTCTCTGTGCTCTGTGTGCGCAGGGAGGCCGGCAGTGGGGGGTGGCGCAGCAGCCGCTGAGGGTCCGCGACGGAGACACGAGGCACAGCACACGTACGGCACACACACACACAGCGCATGCACACACAGCACACACACAGCTCACACACAGCTCATACACAGCGCACACACAATGCACACACAAAGCACACACAGCACACACACAACGCACACACAGCACACACACACAGCTCACACACGTAGCTCACACACGTGTATGGCACCACAGGGACACAACACGAACTAGGCAGGGTGACAATTACCACCTTACCCCCCAATGTCAGAGAGCGTCCATGGAGGGACTGCAAATCAAAGCACCAACTCTGGAGGCTGCTTCAGCTCCTTGCATGAGCCCCGAGTCCCCTACCAGGGGGCTGTAACGCACCATGATAACCACACAAACACTGTGCCTCTGTCTGTCTGTGTCCCAGTGTCTCTGTTCCTCTGCTGCATCAGTCTCTTGTCTACTTTTCTAAGTGTCTTTGTGTTTTTTCTGTCTTTCTCTTGCCTGCCTTTCTCTTTTTGTGTCTCTCTCCTCCTGGGAGGCGACAGTAAAGCATAGTACCCGCACACACACACTTTTCCCGTCTCTGTGATTCGATCTCCGTGTAATTCTGTATCTGCTTCTGCGTAATACGTCTCTGTCCGTCTCTTTCCCAGCGTATCGCAGTCGCGCGTTGGCACACACACACACGCGTGTGTGTCTCTTCCTGTTGTCACCTCTGCCAGCGCACAGCAGCGTGCCCCTGACAGACGACCAGTCCCTCAAGCCCGAGCTGGTGCTTCACCTGGAGCTGAGCAGCGCCTCGGCCACGGTGCTGCACATCGACCCACTGCCCAGCACCACGGGCGGCTCCGTGGGCGGGGACCAGGGCGCGGGGGGAGAGGGGTTGGGGGATGGTGCCCTCCAACCCCCCGAGGGCCCTCTCGCCGCCATGTCGCGCCAGTTCTTCCGGGAGATGGAGGAGTTCGGCGGGAAAGACTTTGCGCAGCTGAGAGAAAAGTTTGCAAAGGCGTGCCCACATGACCACTTCAGGTACTGGCGGCTATGAGACCTTATGATAGGAGATGGCCGATGATGGTGCTCATTATAAGGAAGCATACCACACCTATGCTTGTGTCTCTCCGTTCGCTCGCAGTTGAAACCTGGGCATGTATGTATGTTGAACTTCTTTAGCACCGTACGCCGCTAACCATGCTCATCGAAGGTGCGGGGGAAGAACAACAAACTAAACACAAAACGCAGTTCTAAAGAAATTAGTTTTCAATTTAGATTTAAAAGTGCATAGCTCCAGTGGCTCCCTTAATATTGGAAGGAAGAGCGTTCTAGATGGCTGCAGAAGCGCATCTGAAAGTCGATGCAGTGACCGTCTTTGTTTGATGGCCAGCCAAAAGCCGCTCTGAGGATGACCGGAGTTCGTGTGATGATTCTCTTGGGCTTGCTTCACCCTAGACCAACGAGTTGATTAAAAAAACGCAATCCTCTGAGCTCTGAAATCTCCTGATTTTGCCCTACGCAACCTACCAGGCTCCAGACTTTCATCCTGGGGTGATCGGACTTTTGTCTGCCCAGCACCCAGACTCTGGAATCCCCTGCCCTCATCTCTAGTTTTACAACTCGTCCCATTCCTTCTTTCTCTTCCACCTTTACATCCATTGAGCTCTGAGATCCATTGCCGATGTGCACCCTATAAATCTAAATTATTTTTACTTTTGTAACCTCAGGTTCTACCACTTCTTGCTGTGGCCCATGGGCATTGTTATTGATGACGGTGGTGGCGGTGGTGGTGGTGGTGGTGCTGGGGCATTATTGATTAGGGATGGACTGATCTCACGATTGAAATCAATCCTCTTTCATGTGGCATGTGAAAATTGAACAGACTGTAATTGTCATACTATATTAAAAAAAAATGTCTGGCTGACTGGCTAGAGGCCATGGACCGCCTAGCATGTAGAGGGGGGGAGGGGGTGTGCGAGTGGCTGGCACACAGGTGGGGGCGTGTGATGGGCGGGTGTGGGTGCCTATGGGAATCACGAGTGAGTGGTGCGGAGGGGGTGGGGGTCTTGGGGGTGCCCACATGTGGAGGGGTGTACGAGGAGGGGCCCACAGGTGGGATTGGCATGTTTGGCTATGTACGGTGCGAAACAAGTTCAACATACATACAAACATACTCGCTAAGTGTTGTGGCATCGCGTCTGATGTTCGATAGCGGGATGTTTGCGAGTCACTGCAGCGTATATTTGAGGGAGTTGCTCACCACACGCGGCAGCGCAGCCAGCATTGATTTGCGTCAACGAGCCCGACGTGAGAGCCGTTGTTCCAGACCTGAGCCTGCGTTGGTGTCCAAAAGGTCCCAGCGCAGCATGCCCTGGGAATTCCCTGCCAGCTTTTGGATGACATTGACCCTAAATTTCACGTTCTTGCCAGTGGCTTCGGTGTTGGTGATAGCAGAGAGTGGAGGGGGGTGTACAGCCCCTAAACGTTGCTGTGCGGTCACAAGACGGTCAGAACCAACGCAGGTTTCGTCCTACTTAGAACTGGAATTTAGCCAAACACTCACGCGGGTACGCCCGCACGTGAACACTGCGCGTCGTTCCAACCCCGTGCCCTACCCCTCCCCGCTCCCAGGCTGGTGGGCACTTCGGTGCGCACGACGGTGAAGCAGCACGTGGGCGTGGCGGGGCGGCAGCAGGAGGCCAAGGTGTCGGTGGGCTCGCTCGAGGTGCTGGAGTGTCTGTTTGAGACGCAGGACCCGGCCAGCCTACTGGTGAACATCAACGAGCCGCAGTACACCGAGGTGCGCACATGAGCATGCATGCACGCGAACATGTGAGCACATGCCCCCACTCGTATCTGTGTGGGTCTGCGAGCTTGGAGTGCTGCACCTGGCCTGGCAGAAGCTCTGTAGTGACGTCACTGCCACTTATTGGCGAATGGTGGCTGTTTTTGTTGGTGTTGGGAGCAAGAGTGAAAATATGTGAGTGTGTGAGTGACTGGTGGTATTGGTGAGTGTGAGTGTCTGAGTGTGTGTGACTGGTTGCATGGGTCAGAGTAAGTATATGTGAGTGTGTGAGTGACTGAGGGTATGGGTGAGTGTGAGTGAGTGTGTCTGGAGTATGTGTGACTGGGAGCATGGGTGAGAGTGATTTTATGTATCTTCTGCCCATGTGTATGCGTGTGCACAGGTGCTGGCGTTTGAGTATGGGGACGAGGGAATAGAGCAAGGGGAGACTGAACCATCCCCTTGCCTGCGCGTGTTGTACAATAGCCTGCAGCAGACGTCCGTGCAGGTACACATAGCACACCTCCAGAGAGGTACACACATACCACTCCTCCACATACTCAACAACAACAAACTGCCATATGCCACTAAATTGCGGTGATATCACCATGACATATGTGCCAGGATAGGTGCACTCTGAGGACACATGATTTGTAGAAGGCTCTCTGGCAGGAGGTCACGGGTCAGACCCAGGTGCCATGAGTTGACTGACTGAGATGACTGGCAGATGCACCACCTGTACTCCCTACTGTGCCAGCTTGCTGTTGCCCGACCCACTCGGGCATTAGTCATCCAAAAGGATGACTCTCTTTCAATGGGCCACTTTTGTCAGTACTTGGGACAGGAGGTAATATAAGTCATCTGACTCATCAGCCTTACCTACATCCCTCCACCGATATTCATCTCCAGTGGGGGCTAAAGCCACCACCACCATCACCATTCCTCGCCTCCCGTTGATGTGGAGGTTCAGTCTTTTGGCTCTGCCAAATGGGGTTTGGCCTTGAGACGTCATCGACGCCTATCCCCCCCCCCTCCCCCGGGGCCTCCGGCACAAGCGAAGTTTGATCTTTTGCACGTGGTTTTGTAGTAATTAAATTAATGGTGTGGGAGTCACCAGCCCCTCGTTCCCGTCCAGAGGCCCCATAGGCCACTTTAACAGCTGTCCGCGCCTTGAGGGTAACAGTTGATTAGTATCAGCCTTCACCCAATGGCATTGCTCACAGCCACCACAGCGTTACCGACTTGCAACCACTGAGGAGGTGGGGTTATTGCCCGTCACACAGCACACCTCCACACACACACCACCCCCACACAGGCGCTATATCCTGACTGTCCAGGAGAATACAATACAGCAAAAAATGTGGACTCAAGCATTCCGTCAGTATGGAATAGAATGTTCCCCCCTCGCATGCATGGGTTTTCTCTGGGTGCTCCGGATTCCTCCCACGTAAACACAATTGTTGGCACCGGCTCAACGCATGGCCGCTGCCTTCCTGTCTGTTTGTGGTTCCTCTTCACACCTCCAAGTCGTTCTCTCTCCGAGAGCGAGCAAATACTCTGCATGTTGTCAGTTGAAAATATAAATATATGTGGGCTTGTCTCGATGTATGTGTGTATGCACGTATAATGTTATCCTGCTACAGGCTAGTAGATTCATGCGTAGGTGTAATTAATATTGCATATAATGTTAATCATTGCCCAGATATATTTGTATAAGATTAGAGTAAATTAAGTTACAGTGGTTAAAATGTACATTACATTTTATTGGTTGTTCCTGTTATGTTATTGCATATATATAATAAGTTGGGTTAGGTGACTTAGAGTTGTTGGTTTCAAGTGAAAAGTCACATATTTGGTGTCTGCTAAATCACGTGACAATTTAATTGGTTTGACTGTGTCGGGTGGTGGATGGCCTTTACAACACAAATATGGATAAATCATTATATTGCCTTAACTCAAATCTATTTTGAAATCGCTTGTGCGTGTGCGCATATGTGGAGGGTGTGGGGAGCAGTAGCATAGTGGTTAGTGTGCTGCGCTACGAACATGATGACCCGAATTCGAGTCCCGCTCACGGCCAACACCAGTGACTATTATCTGACCTGGTTCTGGGCGTCCTCTCCGTCGAATAAGCCTCAAACAAATACCTGGTGCGGTGTGTAAACATCGCAACTGGGGAGACAAAGGGGGCCGAGCGTGGCTACACACCCCCTCGTGTGCCTTGCCGGTCTTTATGGGTGCTCACTAACAGCATTTGCCCCAACAGTCTGTTTAAGACTATATGGGGGATCTTTGTCCTTGTGTGTGTGTGTGTAGGGTGGACGCGGCAGAGGCTCCACCCCAGCTCCCAAGGCGACCCTCACAGTCGACCTGGGCCGTGCGAAGTGTGAATTTGACATCAGTGTCGTCGACCGATTGAGCTCCGTGCTGCACCCGCAGCCCACACAGAGCGGGGAGACAATGAGCTCTCACATGTACATGTCCTACAACCCATTGACCAGCATGGTGAGAGCCCACACACACACACATGTTCTACAACTCATGTCCCACACACACATCCTACAACTCCTGTCCCACACACACATCGTACAACTCATGCCCCACACACACACACATCCTACAACTCATCCCCCATACACACACACACATCCTACAACTCACACACACATCCTACAACTCATCCCCCACACACACACACATCCTACAACTCCTGTCCCACACACACACACATCGTACAACTCATGCCCCACACACACACACATCCTACAACTCATCCCCCACACACACATCTTACAACTCCTGTCCCACACACACACACATCCTACAACTCATGTCCCACACACATCCTACGACTCATGTCCCACACACACACACGCGTTCTACAACTCATGTCCTACACACACACACATCCTACAACTCATGTCCCACACACACACACATCCTACAACTCATCCCCCACACACACACATCCTACAACTCATCCCCCACACACACACATCCTACAACTCATCCCCCACACACACACACATCCTACAACTCATGTCCCACACACATCCTACAACTCATGTCCCACACACATCCTACAACTCATCTCCCACACACACATCCTACAACTCATGTCCCACACACACACACACATCCTACAACTCATGTCCCACACACATCCTACAACTCATGTCCCACACACACACACGTCTACAACTCATGTCCCACACACACACACATCCTACAACTCATGTCCCACACACATCCTACAACTCATGTCCCACACACACACACGTCTACAACTCATGTCCCACACACACACACATCCTACAACTCATGTCCCACACACATCCTACAACTCATGTCCCATACACACACACATCCTACAACTCATGTTCCACACACACACATCCTACAACTCATGTCCCACACACACACATCCTACAACCCAATCACCAGCATAGCGAGGTCCCGTAGACAGCTGTGCTCAGCACGCCACTGTCATCTGTCCAATGCGTTCAGAGCAAGGGCTCCCAATCGTGGGCCCGTGGCCCTCATGGGCTCCGGACATCATGAGGAGTGCCGCTTCAACTCTGAACGCTGCCTGCCCGCCCTGTCCCGTTCCCGTCTCGCCTCCCGCGCAGACGCGCGCCTTCACGCAGGTGCTGATGGACGACGAGGCCTCCGCGGCCGCCGAGCGGCGCACGACGCTGGTGGCTCGCGCCCCGTCTCTCCGTCTCGCCGTGCGCTTCCCCATCCCGGACCTGCGGCCGCTGCAGGAGCGGGGGCCGTGGTTCCGCAAGTCGCTGCGGCCCGAGGTGCTGCGCATCGACCTCACCGAGCTGGACCTGCAAGCAGAGCTGGGCGGCGGAGCGGCCGTGGCGGTCGGCTCTGCCGACCGGCGGCACTACCACCTGCAGTTCCGCGAGCTGCACGGTGACGCTCGCACGAATGTATTGTTATAACCCGCCACCACCCGACACAGCCAACTATTAAGGGGTTGTTACGTGACAACCCCTTACTAGTTGGCTGTGTCGGGTGGTGGCGGGTTTTAACGACACATTTATATATTTACGCGATCTAACCCAAAAACCTCTATTATGGAAGTAGTGTAGTGGGTTAGCACACTGTGCAACAAACCGGGCAACCCCAGTTTGATTCCTGTTTGCGGCTAATGGATTAGCTAGGATTGGAATCTTTCCTCTCCTACCAATACCAAGGGGAAATCTGTGAAAAGAGCTCCATAGCTCATCGGATTACACCAGTCGAAATGAATATTCTGATAAATAAATATTCTGATTCTGAAACGGGTGACGTTCAGTCCTGTGACTTGCAGATGCTCCAGCTGCGTTGGTTTCCACTCCTGATCTTGCCAGAAACCTGTTCTCCCCAGATTGAGTGAGGAGCTCGCAGATCCTTGAAAAATCTGGACACAATCCCAATGAGCTTCTCCAGCAGGTGTGCATGCGTTAGCTGGGTCATGTTTCTTATTTTCAGCCACTGCATGCCCGACCAGCTACCGTTCAGTTGGGTTGAATGGACTAAACTGGGCACTGCATTGGCTAGGGAGAAGATGGGCTGCTGTGGTTCAGGAGAATATGGAGCTGATTGGTTAGCCAACGACTGGTATCAGCGGTGTCAAGATGGGTATCTGTGGTGGAGGCTCGTGATAGACGCTACTGGGCAGTTGGATGCAGTTGCCGTTGACTGGCAATTTTAGGGTCTTCATTTGCCTCTGCAGGAGGCTGGTGAAAGATGCTACTGAGCTATCGGCTGCAGCCACCCTCCAGCAACACCTTTGAGGAGCAGTGCTCACAACAATGAGCAGAGTGTCATGTGACTACAACTTTAAATTCACTCTGTGGAAAACAAAAAAATGCTTTCACATGGTGCCATAGAGACAATAACATTGATGCATGGAATCAATCTTGCACCGTTCAACTGCAAGGGTTTACTGATGGCGTTCATGCGGTTTGTCCGTTGTGTGCAGGCTTGTTTGAGGAGGGTGGAATGCGCCCGCCGGTCCCGTTCCTACGCGTGTCCCCTCCAGAGGCCGAGCTCAACTCAAGCTCGGAGCATGCGCGCTTTGACTGGCCACGGTACAGCTCGGGTTCATGGGGTCACGGGTCATGGGGTTTTGGGGTCGGGAGTGCAAAAAGAGGTCAAATTACACCATGAGATTAGCACAGCAGTAAATTGACGTATTGGCGGTACACCGGTGCAGCCTAACAACACACAGGTCCTCATAAAACAGTGACGATGCCGCTGTTGCCCTTGAGTGAGCTGCAGGACTCTCTTTCATATCTTGTCTCAGATTAAGCAGCTGCTTTCCCATTTGAACATATGATGACACCACGAGTCGTAATCTTTTGACGCCACCGTCCACAAAGAAATTAATGCGGAAATTAATCGAGGAACCGTCTGACCAAGTCCAGGGCACGAGGAGTCAAATCTGCCGTTAGAACACGGAGCAGCCAATCATCACGAGGCTGGGTGCTGCTAGACGGCAACAGACTGTGAAGCTTCGTGTTCAGCCGCTCACGTAACGTTCATCTTCCGACTGTTTCGACATCACGAGAAGTGATTTTAATTCGCACTACCATCACCCCGCAATATTTTCTGACCGGTGTTGCAAATTGTGGGAAAATAAATCATTATTGCGCAAAAATTTGCTGCTTTTTGTTTTTCCACACACCACCGGTGTGCCGCCAATACGTTCAAATGTAATTCTTGTCTAATTTTATTTCTGTCCTTCCAGCAAACACTTCAGTCCGATATGGCTCAAAGACATTAGTTGGAGATATTGGCACATCTTTGCGAACAAATTGGATACAAAAAATATCATTA
This sequence comes from Lethenteron reissneri, assembly GCF_015708825.2. Classification (NCBI taxonomy): domain Eukaryota; kingdom Metazoa; phylum Chordata; class Hyperoartia; order Petromyzontiformes; family Petromyzontidae; genus Lethenteron; species Lethenteron reissneri. The sequence goes on from NC_083792.1 coordinate 1,242,719, forward strand.
GTTGACACGTGAATCTGTCCCCAAAGTCCTCTCCCTGTTCAAACGAACAATGGGGCAGCACTTATCTCTGTTATAGAGGCGTTGACCTAGTGGTGGAAAGTTTGCCTTGTATGTATGTGGAACTTCTTTCCCACAGTACGTCGCTAACCATGCTCATCGGAAGTGTGGTGGAAGGCCTGCAGACTTCAACAAAAAACTGTTCTAAAGAAATGTGTTTTCTATCTAGATGATTTGAAAGTGCATAGCTCTAGTGACTTGCTAATATTGGAAGGAAGAGCGTTCCAGATGGCCGCAGAAGCGCATCTGAAAGCGTGCGATGGAGTAACCATCCTTCTCGTGAGTTGACTCGGTAGATTTTTAAGGGAGTATTGTTCCAGTTGCAGGATTGGGGCAACTGCACTGCCATAGAATCCATGACAATCTTGATTTGAAGCTTTCGTGACTGCAGGAATTCATACTCTTTGGTTCTTTCGGTAAAGTCACGTAGGTATGAAAGAAAATAAATCACGACGTTTCGATCGCAACACAAGTGGTCGTCCTCAGGCGGAATTCTTTTTAAATCCAGCAGTGGGGAACTGCTGAACCAGCGAGAGAGCAGTTACAACAACAAGGTTATATATGTGGCGATGGGCAAGCAAGCGGGGTCTGAGCTGGAAATGAATTCCATTCACGGACGCAAGCACGTCAGTATAACCTTGTTGTAACTGCTCCCTCGCTGGTTCAGCAGTTCCTCACTGCTGGATTAAAAAAATTCCGCCTGAGGACGACCGCTTGTGTTGCGATCGAAACGTCGAGATTTATTTTATTTTATACCTACGTGACTTTACCGAAAGAACCAAAGAGTATGAATCCATGACAAGTACAACAGTAAATGATTGCGTGTACAAATAAGATGTGAATGTAACAATGAGAACCACGTTGTGGGCTGCCTTCCTGCACCTCAGGGCGTGTCACCCGCGATAAGCCACATACATCTCATCTCCAACATGCTTTAAAGTGCACCACCAGTGGCAGCTGTCCCTGTACAGCACCAAGTGACTGAGCACGTGGCCTGCAAGAGGATACTAGTCCACCAATAGGGGGAGATCATTTCTGCTTTTGGTTTTTTGGCACAGGTAAATCCCATTGGACAATATATTCTCATTTTCGATGGGGACCTGGTTACAGAAACCTGGTGAGAATTATAAAACAAAAACAACGGTACACGGTCAGGTTGTGAATGACAAGGTCGTGCAACCAGAATGAAGAATGCAAGGCTGGTAGAATGCATCACATGCACAAAATATTTGGTGCAGAACAGATTTCAGTTGGGTGATTTACAGGTCATATCTTTTTTTGGTAAATTTGGACCATGACACTGGCACACGATCATCTCATTTCAAATGAAGTCACGGGACCTTTGACGTCGACCATAAAGCAGAGTGAGTAGTGTATTTATGTTTAATACACACTGCATTAATAGCCTGGGCAGGCTGCCGGATTAAAAGTGCAAACCTCTGTTGTATCAAGCGGCGAGCTCGAGATGGGTGACCAGGGGGAGCAGTAGTGTGATGGTTAGTGCGCTTTGCAATGAACCCAGAGAGCTGAGTTCGATTCCTGCTCACTATTATTTGAACTGGTCCTAGGCCTCCCTAGGTGAACTTAGCCTCAAATTAGTACCTGGTGTGATGTATAAACATTGCCACGAGGGAGACAAAGGCGGTTGAACATGGTGATGGCCACCCACCCCCTCGTGTGTCGTTCCAGCCTTCGTAGGGTGCTACTTGCTACAGCACTTGCCACAACAGTCTGTCAAGGCTATACGGGGGATCTTTGTATGTGTGTGAGTGTGTGTGCAAGGATGCTACTGCGCAGTTTACAGGCAGCCGCCCTCCTCCACCACCAGCGGAGGAGGAGTAGGGCGGAGGAGCGGAACTCACAACGAGCAGAGCATCAGGCAGCTCGTAGGGTTAGGGGTGTCTGTTTATCATACGCTACAGTGCCGGCCTTCATCAGTGCTACTCGCTACTAACAGCACTTGCCTCCAACAGTCTGTTAAGACTACTTGTGGGGATCTTTTCCTTTGGTGTGTGTCTCCCCCCCCCCCCCCCCTGCGCGCAGGGTGGTGCTGAGCGTGAACTCGCAGGCGGAGCGCTCCGTGCTGGAGCCGGCTCTGGATATGGCCGACGAGCCCCCGCAGGGTTCCCTGGACGACGCCTGCACCCTCAACGGCTCCGCTGAGCCGTCACCGTTCTCCTCGCGCCGCGTCATGTTCGAGAACGAGGAGGTGCGCCCTGTGGTGTGCCGTCGCCAGCGCCTGGGAGACGCGCGGGGGGTGGCCGCCACCGGTGCTGGCCAAAGACTAAGATCCCCCGTATAGCCTTAACAGACTGTAGGGTCAAGTGCTGTTAACGGTACACGAGGGGGTGGGTGGCCAGCACCACGCCCGACCGCCTTTGTCTCCCCAGTGGCGATGTTTATACACTGCACCAGGTACTCAGGCTGAATCGACTTAGGGGAGACCCAGGACCGGTTCAGATAATCGTCACTGGTGTTGGCCGTGAGCGGGAATGGAACCCGGGTTCCAGAGTTCATAGTGCAGCGCGCTAACCGCTACACTACCGCTCCCCACACACTCACACACACACGAAGACAAAGATATGAGCACCAAGTACTCATATCAGGCTGAGTCGACTTAGGGGAGGCCCAGGACCGGTTGAGATAATCGTCACTGGTGTTGGCCGTGGTATACAGAAGATTGTGGGTTCGATCTTGACCCTGACGCCTGTATATTTGGAGTTTGCATGGTCTCCTCATGGTCGTGTGGATTTTTTTCTAGGTCCTCCAGGTTTTTCCCTCCACATTTATAAACAAGCATTTAGAGTATTTGGCTGCCTTACGTTTCCACATTATAAGCCACTTTGTTGAGCAATCATTTGTGGCCAGGTCGCTTCTGAAAAAGAGCTCTATAGCTCGGTGGGCCTTACCTGGTAAAATAAAAAATAGTTTAGTTTAGTAAAGCCTGTGCCTGCGTGTCCTGCATGCGCAGATGGTGATGCCGGGGGATGCTGCGGAAATGCTGGAGTTCCAGGAGAAGGCGATGGGTGACTCTCACTTCGTGCTGGAGCTCACACTGCCCAACCTCAACGTGATGCTGCCCAGCAAAGCATTCTACGAGCGCCTCTACAACCGGTAGAGACGACACAGCGCGTGGCTCAGCGGAGGATACAACGCAACAAGACAGACACTCCCCCTATCGTAGATGTGCACATGTGCCCGCGTGTCGTGTGTCGGGGTGCCCGTGTGTCTATGTGTCCCTGTGCCATGTGGCCACATGTCCGTGTGCCTGTGTCTCCCTGTGCACATGTACACATGTGCCCGGGTGTCGGTCATGGGCACAGGGCAGTAGGCAAGGCTACGTTGGCTGGATCATGTAGCCCGTATGCCCAGCCATCGCATGCCCTAACAGCTTTTGTTTGGCCAGATAGAGGAGGCTAAACGGGCGTGGCACGGGCTAGAGAAGAGATGGACTGATATGAAGGATATGGAGGACGTGGAGCTGAGTGGACTTGTCATTGACTGGTACCAGTGATGTCAAGATCAGCCTCTGTGGAGGAGGTTTGTGAAGGACGCTACTGGGCAGTTGGAGGCAGTCGCCCTCCAACAACAACTGAGGGGGCAGAGGAGCCACCCTCCCAACAATGAGAGGAGTGCCAGGCGGTTAAAACACAGCATGTTGGTACAGTAGGGGGCACAGGTGGTGTATCTACTATTCATCTCAGTCAACCCATAGCAACTTGTATTTGTCCCGTGACCTCCTGCAACACTTCATGTGGCCTCAAAGTGCACATAGCCCGGCACAAGCGCCGCGGTGATGTCACCGCCACTTAATTGCGAATGACGGCGGTTGTCATCGTCGTCGTTTTTGTTGTTGTGTCTGTCGCCAGCATCAACAACAACCTGCTGCTGTGGGAGCCGGCGGCGCCGCTGCCGTTGGAGACTGTGGAGAGCGCGGTGCTGGGCCCCGGCGGGGGTGGCCCGCCAGGCCTGTCAGTGGCGAGCCAGCTCATCAGCTCCTCCTTCAATCACGACGCGTTCCTGCTCTGCAAGTCGGGCATGCACGACGGTACCCGCCCTGTCCACGGCCCCAGCGCTAGGGTCACGTTAACACTGTGGCACTGCCCCTAGCCCAGATCTAAACACTCGTGTGGCAGTAGCCCAACTTACGTCTCTCCCCCTTTTACATCGTCTCGCAAATACGCAGTCGCTTTATTTACTTCTTTAAATGGTTTTATTGGCGACAGTGGTAATAACTATACGCTGATCGCCATTGGACGGAGAACAGAAACTCCGTGAAAGGCAACTTCGAATTCGAGTGCGGCGGGACCGTGCTTAGGTAATTGGACTCGCTGCCCCAGCCAAGTAGGGGACCACGCGCAGGGACATGAGGATTATTTACAAGGGGAGGGAGAAGGGGAACGGGGAAAGGTAACATAGTGAGGGAAGTCCAAGGGTGCGCCGTCGTCACTTTATTTTTAACACCACTGCCTGATTTGCATCGTCCTCAACCCCACACTTCCATCGCTGACACCATCATCCTCCGTTCTTTCTCCTATCCGTCGCATCTCAGCCTTCGCCTCCAACCTACCCTCTTACACGAACTAATTAGCGTCGCGCATGTACTGGAGAGCTTCTGACCTGGCAGAGTCCCCTCACGTGCCTGCCGCGTTCCTCACACAGGTGACTCGGAGTCGGGCTCCGAGGACGACGATGACCTGGGGGGGTTTATGGGGGGGGGCGATGCCATGTGGCGTCACCCGCGACGGAGGAGAGCGGGCGGCATGGGTGGCCTGGGCCTCGCGGACGCCGGCGGAGCAGTGGGACCAGGAGGAGGTGGAGGAGGCGGTTGCGGTGGTCGTCGCAAGCAGAGTTTATTCTCCATGCTCGTCAACATCGGCCGCGGGCGCGTCACGGCGCACACCGCCACCAAGGCGAGCGTGCGTGTGTGTATGTAGATAGGTTCGTGTGTCTGCGTGCGAGGGTGTGCGCGTGTCTTTGTGTTCGAATGAGAATGTGTGCGTGTTAGAGTCTGGATAAGCATGTTAATCTTTGTGTGTGTGCTTATTTTTTGTGTCTTGTGTGCACCTGTGTGGCTGGCAAAAACAACCTCCCACCTTCTCGGTGGTTGCCAATTCACAACACTGGCGTGCTGTGAGCAATCCCTTGGGGGGGGGGGGGGGGAAGCTGATACTAATTGGCTGTTACCCTCATGGCATGCTTGCAGCAGCCACAGTGGCCAATGACGACTCTGAACGGGTGTGAGAGGGGCAGGTGACTCCTCTACCTTCAACTAAATCGCGATAAAAACACGAAGAGCTCAAACTCGGCTTGTTCTGCAGGCAACATTAGGAAACCACTGCACCTTGCCATGTGGAATGTTTGAACAGGGGAGAGGCTGCCAATCCTTTGTCAGGAGCTGGACCAGTACCACCTTGACCTCTGTGGAATACAGGAGGTCCAGTGGGCTGGTTCTCACTCCAATCACCATGAAGGGTGGACTCTACTCCACTTGGGGTGGAAAACTGCTAAACAACAGGGAGTTGCTCTTCTTCTGAACAAAGTAATGAAGGGGGCGTGGGAGCATGGCGGCGAGGTGTGGGAAGCTGTGAGTGCCAGGCTGCTGTGAGATCGCCTCCCCATCAACGGGATGCGGGCACCACGGTGGTCAACATGACCATCAGTGGAGGGATGCAGACAAGGCTAATGAGTCAGATGCCTTCTATGTGTGTGTGTATATATAGCAGTAGTGTCACTGTTATCGCGCTGTGCTACGAACCCAGTAACCAGAGTTCAATTCCCGCTCACGGCCAACACCAGTGATGGTTATCTGAACCAGTCCTGGGCCTCCCCTTGGTCGTCTCAGCCTCAATGAGTACCTAGTGCGGTGTGAAACATCCCCACTCGGGAGATACAGGCGGCCGGGCGTGGTGCTGGCCACCCACCCCCTGGTGTGCCTTGCCGGCCTTCATAGGTGCTTGCTAACAGCACTTGCCCCAACAGTCTGTTATAGGCTATATGGGGGATCTTTTTTAGTGCGTATGTGTATTTAGTGTGTGTATAGTGTGCGTGTGTATATATAGTGTGTATACCGTATTTTCCTATATATAACCCGCGGAGTATACCACTTTTTACAAACAAAACAAGACCATGCGTGGTATATGGAGGTGCGGGCTATTCCAAAAATATTTTACACGTGTGACATGTCATAACTCATGGTAGGACTATCCACTATGCAACACTTACCTTTGACTAAAGCACTGCTGAATAAACCACTCACACTAAAATTGTACATGTTATCACGTTTTAAATGATTCGAATTGTTTGTACAATGAAACGACAATGTTTGAAGTGGGCGGGAGAGCTGCTGAGGCATTCTTTCCTGCCTCAGCAGCTCTCCCGCTATATTTTTCACCTGATGATGATTGCTTGTGTTGCGATCGAAACGTCGTGATATTGTTATTATTTTTATATCTACGTGGCTTTACCGAAAGACCAAAAGAATATATAGTGTTTTTGTGTGTATATATAGTATATATAGTGTGCGTATATAATGTTGTTGTATATTGTTTGTGCGCTGCGTTTCCCCCAGGACGAGGAAGGCCGTGTGGCGTGTGGCCGGCACGGCGAGGTGAGCGTGGACGTGGAGGGCACCAGCGTGTTCAGCGTGGTGCAGCATGCCGGCCGGCCCGACTTGCGCTACGTGTGCATGCAGGCCAACCGCGTGGGCCTGCATCACCGTGGTACTTCCGCCCCCTCTTCTCGCCTCGTCCACCCGCTCCCCTCGCTCACCCCCGGGGCTCGTGCCGGTCGTCGGGAGCAGCGCTAGACTCACGGTCGTAAGGTCACGAGGTCGGAGCACGGTCGGGGGGCGACTTTGTCCTGCAGACCTCTGCGGTTGTTAAAATGATGACCGTAAAATTAATCTTTGACAGCTGTGAAGTGAGTGCGTGGGTTGACACATGAACACGTGTGAATGATTCTTGTCCTCCTCTCAATACCAGATGCTGAGAGAGATTGGTGCATGCTTTTATTTCATCGAGACTTGATTATAGTAATACCCTGTTTAGTCGTGCAACTGGGAATGTTTTAAATCGGTTGCAGCTTGTGCAAAACTCTGCTGTCCGGGGATTTGTATGGAGTGAGGAAATGTGAGCACATCACACCTACTCCTCGTTCCCTGCCTTGGCTTCCAGTCAAATACAAAATTTAATTTTAAGATGTTGTCCTGGCCTCCAAGGTCTTGAAAGAGTTCAGCTCCATTATATCTCGGTGATCTGCTGAAACCGTATACTCCTGTCCGGTAACTTTGATTCACCAAATCTGGGCACCTGAGTGTACCAAGGACAAATCTGCGTTCAGTGGGTGATGATAGGGTGTTCTGTAGTCAGGTGCTTCGTTTGTGGAATGTCTGGCCCCAGTTCATTATGGACGCTCCGTCAGTCGAGGTTTTTAGGGCTCGTCTGAAAACACGTTTATTTTCTCTTGTGTACCCGTCTGTGTCGGGTTGTTTCCTTGTCGTTTTAATGTTAAGGGTTTTTACTGGGATTGTGTAGTAAGGCGCCGTGAGTTGTGTGAATGGCACTATACTTAACTGAGTTTTACTTCATATTCGAGCTTGGGGCACCTCTACAGCAAAGGGGCATTTGGAACCTGCAATTAGAATTCCCTGACTTGTAGCCAACATCCATAATTGGAGATAAATATATATTTTATTTAAATAACTACATTTATGCTTCCAAATTGTCCGGATAAAATATTACAGATAATTAAATATGACAGCGCCCTTTTAGGATTTGGCCACATAGTGATCTAGCCACGTGTTTTGTTGTAAGATCCTCCGCATGTAGCGAGCACATTATCATTGTTTCAGCTCACTGGTAAGTTGAGGAATATTTCTCACAACCAAATTGACAGATGGGGTACAAATTTTCACTTGAAACTGCGTCACGCGTCTTCAGGTAGAAAATAGGAAGTCAGTGTTGGCTGCGATAACTTCCATATTTCCCGTACCCCCCCTCCCAGCCAGCGTAGAGAATACCCAGAACCCCCCTCGCGGCAGAATGGAAGCCGCCCCACGCTCCCCACCTCCAGGCATGGAGCAGACCATCTACCGCTCAGAGGAGGGGGTGTTGGGGCGCGCCACAGGACCGGTGGGCACTGGCGGTGACTCTCTGAACATGCTGGCCCTGGCCATCAAGATCAGCGCTGACCCCAATATGGAGAAGCTGAAGGTGTGAGTCGTGTGCACTCGCATGCGAGCACACACCTGCAGCACACTGATGCCACAAACAAACACAGGTATCCCCCGTGTCGCCTTAACAGACTTTTCGGGCAAGTGCTGTTAGCAGCGGCTTTTCAGATGCGCTTCTGCGGCCTTCTGGAATGCTCTTCCCACCGAGAATAGGAAGCCACAGGAGCTATGCACTTTCAAATAATCTAGATAAAAAATATATTTTTAGAACTGCTTTTTGTGTTTAGTTTGTTTTCCACCTCCGATTAGCACGGTTGGTTACGTACGGTGCGAAAGAAGTTCCACATAAGTGCATATGAAGGCCGGCATCACCACGCCAGTGGCGATGTTTACACACTACACCAGGTAGTCACTTGAGGCTGAGTCGACCTAGGGAGAGGCCCAGGTCTGGTTCAGGTAATTGTCACTTGTGGCCGGATGTTAAAACACCGAATAGATACCTATCGCAAGGCATCAAGTCTGCATGTGTTCAACATCTTAACACCTGTTTTATTGCCACAAAGGGTAAAGCCTATTCTTATTTTGTTCATAATTTTTTACACTTGCAGCACACACATACATTTGGCACACACGCACATACGTACATACACACATGAACCATTTGGTTCGTGAGCACCTAATACAAATGGCATGACACACTCATGATGATTGCTGGTTGTGATGGTGAAGGTAATGATTTTGATAATGATGAGATGAATCATATTAATGGTAGTCATGATGACGTTCGTGATGATGGTGTTGATGATGTTAATGGTGGTGATGATGACGGCGTATGCAGGAGTTCTTGGTAGCCGTGGGGCTGCGTGGAGCCACTCTGCGCTACCGTCCGTCGCTCGCCGGGCAGAGCTGGCACGAGCAGGTGGAGTCACTTGCACGCGGAGGCACAGACACAGAGATGGACGCAGACGGTGATAATGATTTACTGATGTTGATTTGTGTTTCTGATAAAGCACCCTGCGACGTGCCAGGGTGGCTTAGAGCGCATTACATCTGACACCTCATCTCAAATGTTTAAAAGGGTTACCCCCAGCACCTGGCCTGCAAACGGGGCAAAATCTGGCAGTAGGACGATGATCGCTGCTATGTGTAATCCCAATTGAGTAAATTCCGGACGATTCTTTACTTACAAATTTGGTCCCTAGTGCTGGTTCAGAATCCCTTCCTCTTGTGAATGCATCAGGGGATCTTTAACGCCCACTGTGAAGCAGACGGCACATCGTATTATCGTGGTTATTACACCCCGATTATTATTACACCCGTGATAACCACCTGAAATAACCGTGGACGACCGCTGGATTTGAACCGTGAACGTCTGCATCAAGAGGGGGTGGGTGGCCAGCACCACGGCCGACCGCCTTTGTCTCCCCAGTGACGATGTTTACACACCGCACCAGTCACTTATTTGTGGCTGAGTCAACCTAGGGGAAGCCCAGGACCAGTTCAGATAATCGTCACTGGTGTTGGTCGTGAGCGTGAATCGAACTCGGGTCACCTGGTTTGTGCTGCCCGCTACACTACCGCTCCACTCTATACTGACACACAGACACGCATGCACAGACATGCACCCTCGCACCCATACACAGGTACAGCGCAGCGAGTCTCGCGCGTTGCCCAATGTCTCGACACCAACGTGGCAGTCGGTCACTGTGGCGAGGTTTTCGTGGCCGCTCGGTCCCCAACGCCCGCCGGGCCGGGGCGGTGCGAGCGGATAGCGCCGCTGCCTCCGCGGCCCCCCGCAGCTCGCGTGCCGCTCCCCACCGGGCGACTCGAGCGGGCGCTGTGCCACGCGCGGTGCAGGTGCTGGACTTCCTGGACGTGCGGGACGAGACGGTGCTGGGCTACTCGGCACCCGACGTCATCACGGTGCTGCACGCGCACCTGTGGAGCTGCGCCGTGGACTACAGGTGGAGATGCACCTAACCTTTGAGTGTGTGTGCGTGTGTGCCTGAGCATGTGTGTGTCTGCGTGTGTGCATGTGGGGAGCGATAGTGTAGAGGGAAGCGCACGGTGCTATGAACCCGGCGACCTGAGTTCGATTCCTGTTCACGGCCAATACCAGCGACGATTATTTGAGCCCGTCCTGGTGTCTGCCCTAAGTCGACTCAAATGAGTATCTGGTGCCGTGCGTAAAATCATCGCCACTGAGGAGCCAAAGACGGCCAGGAGTGGTGCTCGTCACCCACCCCCTCGTGTACAATGCCGGCCTTCATAGATTCTCGCTAACAGCACCTGTCCCTACAGTCTGTTAAGGCGACACGGGGGATCTCTGTCTTTTTTTGTATACAATTAATGCAAACAGTAGGGGGCGGTAGGGGAGTGGTTGGCACATTCATCTATGAACCCGGCGACTTGTGTTTGATTTCCAATCATTGGGAAATATGAGTGGCAAGCGATATTTGAACTGAACCTGGGCCTAACCTAGGTCATCTCAGCCAAAATGAGTATCTGCTGCGGTGCTTGTCCCACTGTTTTGTACAGCAGTTTGAAGTCGAGTTGCATGTGGGTGCTGTCTGTAGACCCACATAGCCATGTGGTTGTATTGTTTGTTTATTGATTTGTCTTTCCCTACACAGGCCCCAGTACCTTCCTCTCCGGGCGATGATCACGGCTGAGACGTTTAGCGTTTCCAGCAACATCATCGTCGACACATCTACCTCGTTACTACGGTAAACCTGTTAAGATCTGTCTTCCCCTCCCCGCTCTGTCCTCCTGCCTCGTGTGCCCTGTCACTACGTGTCACAATGCGTCACAGCGCGTCACAACTTCCCGCTCGCTCACTTCGTTGCTCAACGCGACGTCAAGCGGCTCCCAGCGTGCACCACCGCATGTTGCAAAGCATCCGGGGCCATGGCATTCCTTCCACATCAATGGAGGAGCGGGGGGGGACTCCAGTGTGGTTAACATCTCGGAGGCGAGATGTTAGCTACCTCGCCTGGTATAGGGAGAGCATGGGTATGATCCCGACCCTGTTGCTTGTAAAATTTGGAATTTGTATGTTTTCCTCATCGTCACTTGGATTTTTTCCAGGTCGTTTGGTTTTTTCCTTCCACGTTTAAAAACGTGCTTTTAGAGTGTTTGGTCCCAATAAATTTCCACGTGATAAGCCACTTCATTGAGCTTCCATTTGTGGCCAGGTCACTTCTCAAAAGAGGTAAGCAGCTCGGTGGGTGTTACCTGGTAAAATAAAAATGTGTTATAGTTTTAGTGTCTATCTTATCGTTAAAAAACTTGAAACTTGTGTTGGACATCTCGCATACAAAAATAATACCAGCTGTGCGATGGATAGCAGTGTCCTTTAGCGAGTGAACGAAACCTAATGAGAGGTGTCCGGTACCGTGGGGCCCATATGGGCGTTGGTCTTGACAGGTTCATCATCGACGACTCGGCGCTCTACCTCTCGGAAAAGATCAACGCCTCCTCCGTGGACCTCCGAAAAAGTAAGCGGAGAAGCAGAGATGGCAACGGCAGCAGCACGCGGAACCAGGGGCTCGTAACGGTGGCCATCACAGCTCTCGTAGACTCTTAACACGGCGAGTGCCGCACACTTGTAATGTTAACGCTGTGCGCCTCTCTTGGAGAAGATAGCCACAGCGAGGTGGCCGGGTGGCTCCCTCAGCTCATAATGGCCCTGTTAGTGCCGCTGCTTCAACGTTGCTTTTTGTGTTGGCTACGTGCGGTGCGAAAGAAGTTCAACATACTTTGCTGAGCTCCTGGCTCTAAAATAAATTCATTTCATTTGTTCCTGCGGTGTCTCTTCGTCCGACGAAGGGTTGTTTTTGTTGGCAACTCTCAAGAGCGAGAGGCGTAACGTCACACACCATAAATTCGCGGACTTTACCGTCCACTTGCTCTGGCAGCGCCGGCAGCGCTGGAGTGCGAGCGGCGTAAACGAGCGGACGCCCCTTGTCTTGTGTCTCAGACTACGTGTGCGTGCTGGACATGGGCCTCCTGGAGCTCCAGATCACCACCAGAAGCCCCTCCAAGGACTCCACCACCATGGTTTGTGTGTGCAGTCACGGGGATCCCCCGAGTTCCCCCGAGGTTCTACAAGTTACGTCACCCAAGGACGCCTGTGGCATTTCCAAAGTGACGTACTCTGATACCCAAATCTTTTTGCGATGGAATGTGTTTTACGTTTCTTTGGGTTGCGATGGTTTTCACTCTGAACCTGCAATCCAGAGGTCGCCGGTTCCATATCCTGGATAAGTTTATTAAATTTACCTTGGCCTCCGTTCACCTATCAGTGTAAATGGATACACTCCAGTTAGTCGCAAGTTGCGTGTGCTGGGGTAAATTGTGTGCACTTTCGCCTTTTCCAAGACATTTGGCCAGCATCGAAGAGTAGGCCAAAAATACCATCTTGAGGGTATTTGTATCTGTATATTATAGTGTGCGCATGTGTACATGTATGTGCTTGCATGCATAGTGATTATTGCGCTGCGCTACGAACCCGGCGACCCGAGGTCAATTTCGCTCACGGTTAACCTCTCTGACAAGTAGTTCAACCGGTCCCCTAGGTTGACTCAGCCTTTAATATTAGTACTTGGGGGCAGCGTGCAAACAATACCAATGGGAAGGCAAGGTGGCGGCCAGGCGTGGTTTTAGCGACACCTCACCCATCGTGTGCCGTACCAGCCTTCATAGGTGCTCGCTGACGACAGCACTTGCTCCTACAGTCTGTTAAGGCTACATGGGGGGGATCTTTGTCATTGGGCATGGGTTTTTCCGGTCTTAATAGGTGCTCTTTAATAGCACTTGTATGGCGGCTGTGTGTCTGTGTGTGCGGGGGCTGGTTTCTAAAACACAGCCAGGCTGTTGAGGCTACATGTGGTGTCTTTGTCGTTGGTCCTGTATGTGCGTGTGCAGACGCAGCCCAAGTTCGAGCTGTGCTGCTCCAACGACATCATCCACGTGCGCACGTGCGCCGACTCGTGCGCCGCTCTCATGAGGCTCATCCAGTATTTCGCCGGCGACGGGGACCTCGCCCCCCCACAGCGGCTGGAAGACCCCTCCGACCGGGCCCCCTCAAGTGTGCGTGTGTGCGTGCGTGTGGTGGCGCAGCGGTTTAGCGCCACTGCGCCACGGGCCCGGTGGCCCAAGTTCGATTCCCGCTCACTACCAACACCAGTGACAACTATCTGAACCGGTCCTGGGCTTCCCCGAGGTTGACTCAGCCTGAAATGAGTACCTGGTGCAGTGTGTAAACATTAGCACGGGGGAGACAAAGGCGGTCGGGCACAGTGTTGGCCACCCACCCCCTCGTGTGCTGTGCAGGCTTTCATTGGTGCTCACTAACATCACTTGCCCCAACAGTCTATTACAGGCTATACGGGGCGGGGTCTTTGTCATCAGGCATGGGTTTTCCCGGTCTTAATAGGTGCTCGTTAACAACACTTGTATGGCGACTATATGTCTGTGTGTGCAAGGACTGATTTCTGGAACACCTTCGCTGGATTGAAACGTGATTGCTGGCTTGCCTACAATCCACCGTGGGTTTAGCCAGGCTGGATGCTCGAGAGACCTTAGTCAATGTACCATCTGAGGGATCCTCCAGCAGGCGAGGATGTGGTGGCTGGGTCATGTAGTTCGCATGTGCCGTTCTTGTTTAAGGGGTTAAACACACCGAGGGTGCTCTAGGGGAAGCTACGCAAGCATGGCACGGGCTCGGAAAGAGACAGCCAGGTGCATTACAGGAGGACCTGGAGCTGAGTGGACTTGCTGATGGACTTGCTCGCGAAAGTTGCTACTGTCAGCAGTTGTCCTTCAGCAACAACATGAGGCTTCGTAACAATGCTCACAACATCTTGACTTAAAGCTTTCGTGACTGCAGGAATTCATATTCTTTGGGTCTTTTGGTAAAGTCACGTAGATAAAAAAAAATAACAATAAAATAATAAAAATGAAAATAAAGTTAATAAAAAATAATACAAATATCACAACGTTTCGATCGCAACACAAGCAATCGTCATCAGGAGAAAAAAGAGGGGGAAAGCTGCTGAGGCAGGCTGTTTTAAAGGTTTGAACTAGACAATTTAGACAAGACTCTCTTTAAATTACACTTAACATTGACAGAAAAAATGTCTACATCTGATTGGGAACATGTAGACAACATGACAGCCTCAATGTCAGCTAAATGCAAAGATAACCTGATTTCCAAGTTCAGTCGTCTTTACAAAAAGAAGCCAGATTCACACATTAAAAAGTTAGACGTTGACAAGATTGTTATCAATCAGAGTAACAGTCCAATTTCCGACGGCCGAAAACCGGTTTCTTGCTAAAGGGTTGAACTTCGCAATCATCCCTAAACACATCCCACTTGATGATATTATTACCCAGGTCGACGTTGCCCTTAAGGGTTTGGGACACATTCCTGCAGTCATGGCAAGATCAGAAATCGCTGCAAGCCTCAAAAATGCTAAGACACCTATTAGCAACATCAGTAAGGATGAGCGCTTTAAGCTTTCTCAATTCAAAAAGAGAGATGACATCGTCATCCTCTCAGCCGACAAGGGCAATGCCACTCTCATCATGGATAAAACCACATACAGTAACACAATTCAGGACCTATTTAATGATGGTAGCTATACCAAAATCAATAGAGATCCCACCAACCGCCTGGTTATGAAAACCAACAATATCACTGATTCGACATCTTTAATCGAACCAACCAAGCGGTTTTCCTTTAAACCCTCTGCTGCTAGACCACCCAGATTGTATGGATTACCAAAAATTCATAAAGAAGGTACACCCCTTCGTCCTATTGTCTCCACCATTGATTCTCCCACCTACAAACTGGCCCTATTTCTGTCTGAGACCTTACAACCATTCACTGGTAAGACCACCGCAGCTGTACTTAGCTCATGTGGTATCATTAACTAAGGACATCTCACCATCTCCAGGTGATTTGCTCGTAAGTTTCGATGTAGTATATTTGTTTACCAAAATTACTGTGCCTGACACCATTGCAATCATTGAAGATTTGGTCCAACAAGGACTGAATGCTAATGTACCAGCCCTGGTTAGACACTGCCTCACCAACACTTGCTTCACCTGGAATGGAACATTCTACAAACAAGTTGCAGGTACCCAAATGGGTTCTGCCTTATCTCAAGTTGTAGCCACTGTTTTCATGGAAAATGTTGAGACAGATGCCATCCAGGCATCCACTGTACGTCCGTCCTTGTGGAAGAGGTACGGAGATGACACGTTCGTCATCTGGCCACATGGCCTACCAGCTCTGAACCAATTCCTCAACCACATCAATTCCATACACCCAGCCATCAAATTCACCATGGAGGTGGAAAAGAATGGCAAGTTACCATTCTTGGATGTTTTAATCTACCTAAAACCTGACTCCCACCACCATCCATCCGAGAAGAATTCTCTCATCAAAACTCTACACCATAGAGCTCGATGTATTTCCAACCACCACCTAGCCAGTGAACTGGAACATGTACACCAAGCCCTCCAGATGATTGGATATTCAGACTACACAATCCGTAAAGCTATCACCCCAACCGTTGGGAAAGAACCATCTGAGGACCCAATCAAAACCATCACCTTGCCATACATAGCAGTGGTCATCAAAAATATTTCCAAATTCATAAGCAAACACAAGATCCAGGTTCGATTTAACACAGTGCACAACATTCGTGGTCTGACATGCAATAGCCTAGCGTCGACAAACTAAGCTTTGCCTGCGGCAGTAGTTATATTGGGGAAACTAAGCGACACGTCTCGGACCGTGTTCGTGAACATAAGGCAGATCTGAAACACGGTAGGACCAATACCTCAGCTGTGGCTGGTCATTGTTTTAATGCGGTGGGCTCACACGAAATTGATTTCTCCAAGATGAAGGTACTCTGCAAACCCACTGGCTATCAAAGATTCGTTCATGAAGCCATCCAGATATATAGACACAGACAATTTCAACCGAGAAGATGGGTACAAATTGAGCAATCATTGGAAGGACGTTATTAACCAATTTTAGTCATAACTGCTAACACCTTCCGATGTTAGCAGTTATTTTCGAATCTATGATTTTACATTAACAGGTTCACACTAACACAGCCGCCGTTGCTTGTGTCCTCGAGGTGGCGGCGTCTCTGCGATCTTACATTGACATGTTAATCTCTCACAATACAATGGCCACCTCCACACCCTCGTCGTTGAGGTAGCTCTCCGATCTTACATTTACATGCAAATTTCTCACTTTAACATCACTAGCCCTGCCAACTTTGTTTTTGACCCTTAGGCTACTCCCATTTCAAACCTTTAAAACAGCCTACCTCAGCAGGTTTCCCCCTCTTTTTTTCCTGATGACAATTGCTTGTGTTGTGATCAAAACGTCGTGATATTTTTATTATTTTGTATTCACTTTATTTTTATTTATTTTCAATCTACGTGACTTTACCGAAAGACCCAAAGAAAATGCTCATAACAGGCTGTCAGGTCAGTATGGTAGAAACCAATGCCTGGTGTCTGCGGGTCTCCGTGTCCGCGTGTGTGCGCACCTGGCGCTTGCGTGTGCAGCTGGACAGCCAAAGCCCTGTCGCAGCTCCATGCGCCGCTGCGCCTGATCCTGATCGATCGTCTCTCAGTGACCTCATGGTCGATGCCATGGAGGAGTCGGAGCCAGCAGGGTCTCCCCCCAACGTCCACACAAATGGTGTGCAACCGTGTGTTTAACTTGTCACATTTGTCACTACCTTGTAACAGAATAATATAAAGTTGGCCAGCGCTTCTCAAACTCTGGGTCATGGGGTTGCAAAACGTATTTGGAAGTCAAGGAAGGTCCGTTTCTTTATCAATGTGATTTTCATGTATTTTCATCTTTCCCCTCCTTGGATGTCTCGCTGCCCGAATCTTTCCTTTGTCTGTCTCTCTTTGCTCAATTCTCTCCCCACGTCTCCTCACTTCTCTCCCTGTGTTTCACCTCTTACCCTGTGGCTTTCTCAGTGACTTCTGTCCTATCACATCTCTTTCTTTGCATGTCAACATGTCTTTCCTCCTGTTTTTTTTCTCATCTTTTGCCTCATGTCTCCTCCAGTGCCTTTCCTCCTGTCTCGTCAATGTCTCCTCTCGTCTCGCTGTGTCTGCTCTTGTCTCACTGCATCTCTCGCCTTCCTTGCATTTCTCCTCGCTTGGTTCGCAGTTGCCTTGCTCTCCGTTTATTGCTTTTCATCGCCTGCGTATGCCCTTCCCTCACGTAGGCTTCGACGACTCGACGCAGCCGCAGTCGGGCGAGGAGCCGGTGTCCGACCTCTTCCTCTTCCCGGACGAGAACGGCTCGAAGGCATCGCGGGCCGCCGGCGGCGGTGCCGCCCCCCCCACGGCGGGGCGACCGTCGCACGCACGGCCGTCGCACAAGAAGACCCCGCTCGCTCGTCGCGCCGGCCCCAGCCTCGCCCCTCCCGCTCCCACGCTCGGTTTCGCATTTGGGTCCGGGTTGCCGACGCAGACCACTGGCGCGGCGGTGGCCGCCACCCCCTCCTCCTCGTCGTCCTCGTGCTGCTCCTCGTCATCCGCGTCACCCGTACCGCCCCCTCGCGTCAGGGCTCGGCCGTCCCCAGTGGTCGGCCTGATG
The DNA here is from genome assembly GCF_015708825.2 of Lethenteron reissneri. NCBI lineage: Eukaryota > Metazoa > Chordata > Hyperoartia > Petromyzontiformes > Petromyzontidae > Lethenteron > Lethenteron reissneri. Next base: position 1,260,595 of record NC_083792.1, read on the forward strand.
GAAACGGGACGCGGCGGCGGCGCCAGGAGGGACGAGGGCAGAGACGATGACGGAGCCGCGGCCCGTGGCGGCGATGGAGATGACGGCGGCGATGGAGACGTTGACGATGATGACGACCTCCCGGACGATGACGAGTTCTGCATCCTGGAGGCCCCAGGGATTGGGATTCCGGTACGGAGCGATGGGGGCTCATCGTCTCGGTCGTGCGCAGCCATTGCGTGTGTGTGTCTGGACACGGCGGTGCAAACCTGTCGGCCAGCGCTAGCGAGGTGGGGGTTGGTGGCTCACAGAGGGAGATCGCTGAGTGTGGTGAGACGTCCAACCAGCTTGGTTGGAGCAAGTGGGCTTGTGATGCATCTGGGGAGAATCTTGATTGCAAGCCTCTTGTGTGCGTGGATTTCTCCAAGATCTCAGATTTCCTCCCACACTCAAAACACTCGAAACACTCCTCAACAGCCGATTTCAGAACCCTCCTGACAGGCGCTGCATGTGTGTGCTTACATGCGTATGCATTGGTTTGTGTGCGTTTATGTCAGGGTATAAATTAAACTTTGCAAATATTTTATATCATGACCTTCCAAAAATAGAAAGTTTGCAATAGGGCAAATAAATCAATATATTTTCTGCGATTGACTGAAGCATACTAAATATACACTGTAAAATCTAAATCAGTAGTTTGCTTAACGATGATTAATCTTTAGCATTATTTCCACAACTTTTCCATGGCAACAGAATTGTAGCATAAATATACAGGTGACTAAATTGGCAACATCAGGAAAGATTTGTTTTACCCTTTCTTGCAATAAAAAAGGTGTTAAGATGTTCAAACACCAAGTAGAAACCTTTGTCGAGGAATCATGTCTGCATTGATTAACCACGTACTTGTAGTGAACATGTAGACAAAAAACATGCTCTGATAATGTATGCATTGTCTTTGAATCGGATTGGTCTACACCAGAGACAGCCTTCTTTAGGACCTAGTCTCACCAGTGTCAGACCAGAGAATTGTCAAAAGGCGAACAGTCGGAATTCTCTATGGTTAATGCAGACATGATTCCTTGAAAACGGTTTATATTTGGTATTCTTGGTTCTTTCGGTAAAGTCACGTAGATAGAAAATAAAAATAAAATAAAAATAATAAATTGAAAATAAAAGCAAAAAACCCACGACGTTTCGATCGCAGCACAAGCGGTCTTCATCAGGCGGAGAGACAAGAGGGGAGGAAGCCTCCAAATGCAGCTGCTTCTTCTAAGGGCTTCCAAAGTGAGTGGGCGGGGGACTTTACCAAAAGAACCAATTATATACAATTTTTAAGTAAAAATTTATATTTGGTGTTTGAACATCTTAACACCTCTTTATTGCGAGAACGGGTAAAACATATTCTTATTTTTTCATACTTTGATATTGCCAAAAAAGGTCCCATGTTGGAAGGATATGTCTTGAAAAAATAGAAAATATTTACAACAGTACTCTTCATGGGCCAGGAATCAAAATAAATAGCTTTTCACTTTGTGCAAAAAACAGTCATTACGCTGTGATATTTGTGTTTGTACAATCCCAAATCAAAGAATAACACGATGATTTACGATGTCACCACAGGCAATGTGAGCTTGAACCATTGATAAGTAAAAAATTGTACCCCTTACAGAGCAATGGGAACCACAGAAATTGATAACGATACTCGCAGAGACCTGCAGAGAGGAATTCTCTGTAGGTTAGTGGCCTGTGTAAAGCTACATTTGGGGATCTCTACAATGTAGAATTTGTAGTGCACAAAGTTTTCGGGTTATCCCCTTCGAGTGACAGAGCGAGAAGGATTCATGGGTGTGGGTCGCCGCTGACAAGCACTGGGAAGATGGCCACACCCGGCACCAACAACCATTACCCAGGCTTTGTGGTCCTATAATTGGGATGTTTGGTGAACTCCATTAACGGATGTTTATACATGTGGGTTTGAAACTGGAGTTACCGTACAAAACTTACACGTGCGAGCGAGGTCACAATAAATCTAAAACAATTAAGCTCTGCGGTCCTATAATTGGGATGTGTGGCGCGTGTGTGGGGCATGTGGCACGTGTGGTGCGTTTGTTGCGTGTGGTGTTTGTGTTATGTGTGGCGCTTGTGGGGCGTGTGTGTTGCGTGTGCGCGCGTGTGTTGCGCGTGGCAGGCGCGTGACGGCGAGCCCGTTGTGAAGCGACTCGTGGAGGACACCATCGAGCTGCGGGATGAACATTTCTCACGGCCGCTGGGCCGTGCGGACGTGTTGCGGCCGCCCGCGCGCTTCCCCGTCCCGCTGGCGCGCTACACGCTGCGCGAGGTCTCCGTCACGTGGCACCTCTACGGCGGGCGCGACTTCGGACCCGCGCTCTCCTACTCCACGGCAGCGCACGCGTACGGGTGGGACGCACGCACTGTCGCCCACGCGGCTTCGTAGCGAACAATGTATCATCTTACCTATAAAAGGCATTCTTTGTGTGTGTGTCCGTCTGTCTTTGTGTGGATGCACACTTGCAAAAGATTTGGCTCGTGAACCATGGGGTTTACATTTTTAAAAAGTCGCGGGGTACCACGCTGTAACCCCCGTGGTGAGCCAGCGCTATTCCGTTTTCCCATCCATCAACTTTAAAATAGTTAAATTAACGATTTCGTGTGATTTTTATTATTATTTAATTATTTCCCCACTCCGCTCCGAGCGACACAGCACGCACTTGTGCATGCGCGAAACGCTGCCCGGGGATTGCCCCTAGCAACGCACACACGATCGCCAAAAATTATCATTCGCCTTAAAAAATTAACAAAGCGCTGAGGTGAATTCTCCCTAGTGTGATGTCCTCTTCTCCCCTCCCCACCCCAATGCTTGCAGTTACTACTATAGAATATTAATATTATAGCGCTTATATAGTATTATTGTAGCGCGGGCGGCCCAGCCTGCAAGGTGCCACCTCGGCCGGCTGGGCAATCTAGGCGAGGCCGCGGGCTCTGCACAGGACTAGGCCTCACCACGGCAATGTTAAGTACTAATTTATTGCTTCGTTCGCTAAACTAAAAAATAAGTTTGCTAATCCTATAATAGTAATGTTTGTGTGTAGACAGCTAATATTTCAATATTAAGTTGCTAAATATTAAGTTATTTTCATGTGTTTTTATGAAGCAGCGCCAGTGTACTGGCAGTCTGTAATGTGGCCTGTTGCCTGTTTATTCATTTATGTCAGTTCACTGCCAGTCTATTGTCTACACTGTTAATATTGCTTTAGGGCAGGATGAGTGTATGCCAGTCTATAATCTGTTGCCAGCTTCTTTACCTCGCTCGGTGTTCTGCCAGTCTTTCATGTAGACTATATCCTGCTTTTTAAGCTGCTGACCATATTGCCAGCTTATTATGTCGACTGTAGCAATGCTTAGGTCATTGAGTCAGCGTACTGGCAGTCTATAATCTAGACTGTATCCTGCTTCTTAACTTACCTGTGCGTACTGCTGCTCTATAATGTAGACTTATTCTAGCTTCTTCAATGCATTTCTATTGTTTCGATTGTTCACGTCACGCTATTTACTGATATGTAGTACTGCGATGCTGATTACTGTTATACTGTTAAATACGTTGGACTTTCTTAGCTACAGCCGATTACATTTCGTCTATCATTTTGTTACTTTGGTGCGAAAATCAACCATTTGAAATTTGGTTAACTGCACCTTTTTTTTTACACCCAAGCGGGCAGCACGCAGGGAGGTTCAATGCCCCAAATTTTGTTGAGGTTGCTGTTCTTACGGTGGGTGAGGAACATGGTAAGAGAGACATTGTGCTTCGATACCAAGACAACACCATCAAACGATTTCCTGAGACAAACCGAGCATATGATGCCCTACAATACCACATTTTACTGTCGCAAGGCCAAGATGGGTACCACATCCAGATTCCTCAAATTGTCAAAGCTACAGGACAAAGACATCCTCACAAAACTGTCTCCTCTAAATACTTCTATTCCTTCATGATCATGGACAGAGAAGGAGGAAACCACATTACGGTGCGCCAACCTCTTTCACCAGTGTGTTGTCGATGAGTATGACAAAATTGAGAGTGAGCGCCTTCTTTACATTCAACTGAATAAAAAACGCCTGCGTGTACCCCAGTATGCTCATCTCAGGGACGCTATCAATGCCGACGGATATGCAAACGCTCAGAATGTGAGCAGATTAGTTATTTTGCCTTCATCCTTCACAGCTGGACCAAGATACATGCATGAGAAGACTCAGGATGCCATGACGTACATCAGCCAATATGGCAGGCCCAATCTCTTTATCACCTTCACATGCAATCCGAGATGGAAGGAGATCCAGGTTGAGCTTTATCCAAACCAAAAGCCAACAGACAGACATGACATCTTAGCGAGGGTCTTTAAACTCAAAGTTGATGACCTCATTTGGCTTATTACGACTAACGAAGGCACCATCTTTGGAAAGACAAGCAGTAACTTGCAACACCATTGAGTGGCGAAAATATTGTCTTCCTAATGCTCACATTTTGCTATGGCTGAGGGAAAACATTCATGCAAGTGACATTGACACATTTATCAGTGCTGTGCTACCTGACCCCCATCAAGACCCTGTCCTATTTGATGTCATCTGCAAGCAAATGGTCCATGGCCCATGTGGGCAGTTCAATCCAAATTCGCCATGTATGCAAGACCGCAGGTGTACCAAGAAGTATCCACAAAACTTCTTGAAAGACACTCAGTCGGGCCATGATGGCTATCCTCTATATCGTCGCAGAAATACTGAGCATGGTGGATTTGAAACAACGCTCAGACCTGGCACTAACTCTGAAATGAAGGTTGACTCTTTGGTTCTTTTGGTGGATCGTTCCCTATTGCCCTCTTCTGTGCAAGATCTTCGAGGCCCACTTTATTGTGGAATTCTGCAATTATGTGAAAGCCATCAAATATGTTTGGCAATACATCATCAAAGGCTCTGACATGCCTGTCTTTGCCTTACAAAACAGGGGCAAAGTGTAAATGAGGTTAAACATTTTGTCCAAGGAAGATACATCAGCACCAATGAGGCCATTTGGAGAATTCTTGGCTTCTCTATCCATGAGCGTTCCCCCACAGTCGTCCATTTGGCAGTTCACCTCAAAAAAGGTCAACACATCTACTTCACCGAAAGAAATGCCCAACAACAAGCCCTGGCTCCAATAATACTACCCTGATGGCGTTTTTTGGTTTGTGCCAAAGTGATCCATTTGCTGACAACCTGCTCTTCCATTCATTTCCCTCCTACTTTACATGGACTGCTAAAATAAAATTGGAAGCGACGTGCTGCTGACGGTGAATCTGATGCCTTACGAAGAGTCTACACAGTTCATCCCAACAATCAGGAGTGCTACTTTCTCAGAATGCTTCTCCGTGTTGTCAAAGAGTTCAAATATTTCCAAGACCTCAAAACAGTGCCAGGAGTTGTTTGTCAAACATACAGGGAAGCTTGCAATCTTCGTGGGATTCTTGAGGATGATCAGCATCTTGATTAAGCTATGGCAGAAGCATCTGTTAGTCCCCTTCTCAACTGAGATTGCTCTTCTGCATACATCTTCAAGTTTGCAGCCCATCTAACCCCTCTCTGGCAAAAATACAAAGAGGCCATGAGTGAGGGCACCCTCCACAGAGCTCAACGAGAAAAATCCAAACCTCAACGTCAACTTTTCTCATGTCATCTGCAACCAGGCCCTCATCCTTGAGGACAAACTGCACCCCATTGGTGGAAAATGACTACCAACACCCTACAGGGACAACCTGTGTAATGCGGGCGTAAATGGGCGGGGCGGATATGACGATCCAAGAGGGAGGAGTCAGGGTGACGTGGGGGAGAAGTTATAGCGGGGAGACAGGAAGCTATCTGGGTCAGTCGGGGGAGTGAAGGGTGGTGAACACGTTGGGTGGTCGCCGTGCCTCAGCCTGGTGGCTGAGGGGCTCATGACGGCGCCAGCCAGCGGGGTGGAAGAGAGAGTGGAGGATTGAGGTAGGAAGTGGCGAGATAGCCATAGAGGCCACGAAGGGCTGAGGTAGGAAATGGCGAGATAGCCACAGAGGCCACGAAGGGCTGAGGTAGGAAATGGCGAGATAGCCATAGAGGCCACGAAGGGCTGACATTGGGAGGTGGCGAGATCGCCACGCACGGAGGAACAGGGAGCAGAGATGGAGCTGCTGGGGGAGCAGCCATAGGGCTGTACCAAGAGCCTGCAGCGGAGCTGCAGGAGCGTGGAAGGCTACGGGAGCGAAGGCAGATGTGGGGCTGCCAGGGAGAGAGTCTCAGGAGGAGTGCCGTGTGGGAAGGAGAACGCGAACCCCAAATAAAGGACACGGAGTCAGCAAGAAGTGTCTGAGTCCTTTTATTACACTGGAGTCAGAAGTGAAACGGCATCTCAAAACAACTGAGAGAAAGAAGAAATAAAAAATATTCCTGCTACATCATCCGACGACGACGACCTTCCTCAGACAGTGGACCTGCCTGCGATGGAAGAGGAGATCCGTTCTGGAACGAGTACGGGTCCGGGTGAGCAAGGTGTCGCCGCGTCGGTGGACCTGTCTGTGCCGGAGGACGCCAACTTACGATGGAGACAGATGGTGATGCAGATGGGGACCTTGAAAATCGTGCTGGCGCAACTGTGTGAGTTCACCACGCCGAGGACGACGTCGGGGAGGCCCGGTGGTGATCCGCAGGCCTCTGCCTTTCCTGCGCTGCCAGCGCCATTGCCACGTGGCACGAAGACGCCATCTTGGGCGTGGCAGGGGAGAAACGGCGGGAAGCCGCCATCTTGTCTTCACCGCGGCGGGAGGACGCCGCCATCTTCAACATCGCGGCGGAGAGGCAGCCTTGCGCTGCCATCTGGAGGTGCCGCGGGGTGAGCAGCCTGCTGTGAGCTGCTGTTTTTCGAGGGCGTGCTGCGAGGAGAAGACGCCGATGCTGCAGCTGCTGGGGCGGGAGCTTCCCGTCCTGGCTCGGGTGCGTGACAACGGAGCCGTCAAGTCGCCGAACGAGTTCTGCGAGGCGTCTCAAGTTGCCACCCTGCCGTCCTCTTCTTGCTGCAGCCCCGGGCGAGTCATGACGATACGCACCCGGCCTTAACACACACCTCACTCATCTTTCGAGGGCCGGGGGGCTATTTTGGTTTTCTCTTATGACTCGATTGTGCGGAGCGCGGTTCGGACTGTGTGTATGTGTGTGTAATAACGATGAACGCGCTATCTGCTTGTTGCTTGGTGTCAATGTAAGTGTGTGCGTGTGTTGAGAATGGACGGAGAGTCTGCTGTATTTGCTGAGTGTCAAATTGTGTGTGTGCGCTGCTGCGTGGAGTTGTTTTCTTGATGGTGAAGTTAATTATTAACTTGGGAGCGTCGGGTATCTTGCGCTGTATTATTTGTGGGTTACCTTGTGCGATGGGCTTAATTGGAAAAAAATATATATATATTTTTTTGGTGTATTGTGCTGCGAGGTGCTGTGTGCGATGCGATTGTTGCAAGAGAGAGAATAATTGTGTTGTTGCTGCAAAGTTACGACAGGATTAATGGTGTGTTGGTTGCCTGCAGATCTGCTTGCTATTGTGCTTAAATGTACGCGTGTGATCGCGATATGCTGATTGCATGTGCTGTTATACCGTTCTGTATGGTTATGGGGTGCGATGCAGTGGTTGACTATTGGAATTGAGATTGTTATTATATTGTGCGTACCTGTTGGAAATTGGTAACAAATTCGAGGGGGACCCAAATATTTGGTCGTATGGTTGTTGTGCACACGAGATTGAGTGTATATTATAGAGGGGGACCATAAAATTTGGTTGTATGGGTGTTGTGCACACGAGATTGCGTGTATATTATAGAGGGGGACCCAAAAATTTGGTTGTATGGGTGTTGTGCACACGAGATTGCGTGTATATTATAGGGGTAATTGAGCTTTTTGAAAATGAGGGTGCGCGATGACGCCGTTGTGGGTGTCTCAAAGGTTAATGCTAATGGGACCGTAAATTGGCGCCAAGTGGCGTCGCGTTTTCGGTTGATCGCATGCAGCCACGAGTTGCTTGGCGAGTTGGGTTGTGTAACCAATGTGGTTGGTAAAATATTGGTTAAAAATTCCACGATATGACAGCTGTGCGCAGCAAGCTGGGGCTGTGCGTCTATCGTTGGTGGGGTTGTTATAACGTGACGGGGGATGCGTCTTGTGACCCCCAGTTAAGGGAAGCTGGGGTGCACGAATGGAGAAAACTGGCCACGTGTTCGCACGTTGGGCCGCCATTTTGCGCGCACGCGGGGTATGGTGACGATGCGCTTTGCGGAAAGGGCCGCCATTTTGAGTGCGCGCGAGAGATTGCACGAACGCGCTGGGCGAAGGGGGACGCCATTCTTGAGCGCGCGGGAAAAACCGGGGTGGGGCAAATATTCCATCTGTTATGCCTGCCATTGTTGATTGGGTGATGCACGAGTTGTGGTCACATCGGCCTATGGCTGATGGCTGACCTGACAGCCCGGAGGCGAAACCTCCGTGGTATGTCTTAAACTAATGGGCCATGTGCTCATATGGCTCGGGGAGTCATGGTTCAGTTGTGCGGGGGCAGACTGAACCTGGTGTGCCGGGGGCTCACGGGATCTGGGTTAGGGTGTTATTGTCTCTATAAGAGAACATTGCCCCGTGGGGGGAGTACAGGGGGTCTGGCATTGCTGGGGGATGAACCTTCCCTGGGCTATAAAGCATCGGACTATACGAGGCTGGTGTGTGTCCATCTCTGATGGGATAGTAAGGGAGGAGCGTGGCCGAGTTGCTGCTCATCCCCGAAATTGCACTAGCTGAGAGTATGGTCAGTGGATGTTGCTGTGGGTTGACGACCACGGTGGGGGTTAGGGCGAGTTAAACATTACCGCTGGGGAGCGTGGCTCTCTCCACGCGAGGGTGTGCGATTAGGCGTTTTGTTGGGTTGCTGAGAGTGACCGTGGGTACATGCTGTGTACGTGCGATGTCTGTGCTGGTCCTCAAGGGAGGACTGCTGGTGGGTAAGAGCAGAAAATTTTGTTGTTGTTGTTGTCACGTGTAAATAATATTGTTGTTAAAATGTAAATACTGGGGCATCCATTGCGTTATTTTGGGTATTTATGGGGAGTTTTTTTTTAAGCGGGCTGGATTTACATCATCTCCACTACCCTGAGGCCGGGTGGCTGTCGTGTACGACATGCGGATGTGCGTTGTTGTGCTGTGCCTCAGGGGATTGGATTCTCCTTCTCGTCACAGATTCTTCAGCTCCCGTCGCACTGGGTGTTACCTGGTGTGCTAGCTGGATGAGGACTTGAAGGAGCAATTGAGCGCCGTTCGTCGTTCTGCTCTACCACTTGCTCTTTGACGTTGGACTTGAGCCGAGCGGATGGAACTGCAACATGGACACGCACTAAAACATCACATTTCTGGGTTGTGCGCGTTGGCCGTTCTTGCGTGTCAGTTGCCGTTGTTGTTCATTGTGCCATTCTTATTCTTGTTGTTGTTGCGCGGAGGACAGGCCGGTGTTCTGTTCCAGTTCCTGATACCTCCCCTTTCGTTGCTTGTGTTGTTGTTGTTATAATCTCCGTTGTGTCTGGGGGACTCCTGATTGTGATGCCTTCGCCCGCATTGTTTGTTCTGTTTCAGCCGAGGACGGCTGGAATTTTCTCTACGGGGGAGGGTAGTGTAATGCGGGCGTAAATGGGCGGGGCGGATATGACGATCCAAGAGGGAGGAGTCAGGGTGACGTGGGGGAGAAGTTATAGCGGGGAGACAGGAAGCTATCTGGGTCAGTCGGGGGAGTGAAGGGTGGTGAACACGTTGGGTGGTCGCCGTGCCTCAGCCTGGTGGCTGAGGGGCTCATGACGGCGCCAGCCAGCGGGGTGGAAGAGAGAGTGGAGGATTGAGGTAGGAAGTGGCGAGATAGCCACAGAGGCCACGAAGGGCTGAGGTAGGAAATGGCGAGATAGCCACAGAGGCCACGAAGGGCTGAGGTAGGAAATGGCGAGATAGCCATAGAGGCCACGAAGGGCTGACATTGGGAGGTGGCGAGATCGCCACGCACGGAGGAACAGGGAGCAGAGATGGAGCTGCTGGGGGAGCAGCCATAGGGCTGTACCAAGAGCCTGCAGCGGAGCTGCAGGAGCGTGGAAGGCTACGGGAGCGAAGGCAGATGTGGGGCTGCCAGGGAGAGAGTCTCAGGAGGAGTGCCGTGTGGGAAGGAGAACGCGAACCCCAAATAAAGGACACGGAGTCAGCAAGAAGTGTCTGAGTCCTTTTATTACACCTGCATGCCCTTGCTCAAGAGATCCTATGTGAAATATCCTATGATGGTCTAGAGCTTCTTAAATTTATTTAGGAAAATGAAGCAAAGCTGATGGATGCACAAAGAGAAGCCTACACGAAAAATTTTGAAGACATTGAGGCTAAAAATGGAGGCATTTTGGAGGCATTTTTTTCCTTGATGCACCTGTTGGTACTGGGAAGACCTTTGTTCTCAACCTGCTCCTCGCTAAGGTTCGCCAGAGGGAGAAAATTTCTGTAGCTGTGGCACCATCGGGGATTGCTGTGTAAGTCAATGTGTGTGTGTGTGTGAGTCAATGTATGTATTTGAGTCCATATGTGTGTGCGTGTTGGTCGATGTGTGTGTGTGGGTCGATGTCTGTGTGTGTGTCTTTTTTGCCCGGGCAACGCCGGGTACTTCCCGCTAGTAGGTAATATTCTTTGGGTCTTTCGGTAAAGTCACGTAGATGGTTAAAAGAAAATAACAAAAACTACGACGTTTCAATCACAACAGAAGCGATCCTGATGACGATCGCTTGTGTTGCTGGGTCTGGGGGCGTTGGTGGATTGGGATGAGAGAGAGGGGGAGGGGAAGCAGTCGGTCGGAGAGTCCACGGGGGGGCAGGATGACGCCGGCCGTGCTCCCACCCCCCGCCCCTGTAGACACAAGACGGGGGGCGGCATTCCGAGCCCGCGGGGGTCTCCGCACCGCGCCCCCTCGGGGTCCAAGCCCCCCCGCTCATCGTGGCAGACCCACGGGGGCCCTGCACGCAACCACGACGTGCTCATGGAGGTGCAGCTCAACAAGGTAAGTAACCCACCCCACGTGTTTCTCCCCCCTCCACTTGCCCTTCCACCCACCTCCCCACGTGCCCCCCCACTGCTTGCGTCCAATTCAAGGATTCTGACATGGCCGTTATGAACCTCCAGAGTTGCCTCCAGGGTAGACCCACACCCTCCCCCTCGTGTCAATGCCACTGGCTCTGCCTGCTCTCGATATCCTGCCACTCTGCCACTGGTCGTAATGTTGCATCACGTCCCGCTGCCCTCCCAGGTTCGGTTCCAGCACGAGGTGTACTCCGAGCCGCTCTCTGGCATCCAGCAGCTGGGTGGTGAAGGTGGTGGTGGCGGTGGTGGCAGAACTGCTGCTGCTGCAGGAGGCGGTAGCTGCCCCGTGTCGGCAGCGCCGGACCAGCCCGTGTCTCGCCAGGTGTTCATCGTGCAGGACCTGGAGGTCCGGGACCGCCTCGCCTCCTCGCAGATCAACAAGTTCCTTTACCTCTACACCAGCGAGAAGATGCCACGCAAGACACACGCCAACATGGTGCGCCCGTCCACTCGCCCGTCCACTCGCCCGTCCACACGCCCGTCCACTCGCCAGTCCACTCGCCCGTCCACTCGCCAGTCCACTCGCCCGTCCACTCGCCCGTCCACTCGCCGTCCACTCGCCCGTCCACTCGCCCGTCCACTCGCCCGTCCACTCGCCCGTCCACTCGCCCGTCCACTCGCCCGTCCACTCGCCCGTCCACTCGCCCGTCCACTCGCCCGTCCACTCGCCCGTCCACTCGCCCGTCCACTCGCCCGTCCACTCGCCCGTCCACTCGCCCGTCCACTCGCCCGTCCACTCGCCCGTCCACTCGCCCGTCCACTTGCCCGTCCACTTAACCATTCATTTGCCCATTCACTCACCCACCCACTTACTGTCCTCTCACTCAAGGCCAACAACAGTGGTGAATATATGAACCAGTCATGGGCCTCTACTAGGTCGACTCAGAATCAAATGAATACCTGGTTTTGTGTGTAAACATGAGCATTGGAGAGACAAAGGCAGCTAGGCAAGGTGCCGGCCACTCTCCCCATTGTGTACTGTACCCACCTTAATAGGTGCTCACTAACTACACTTACCCCAGCATTGTGGTAAAGGCTACATGGGGGATCTTTGTTTTTGTGTGCGCAGCTGACCCTGAAAGCTCTTCACCTGCGCCCAGAGAGCGGCCTCGCCACGCAGGAGTGCTGCCTCAGGGTGTCCCTCATGCCCCTGCGTCTCAACATCGACCAGGTGATGTGGACTTGTCCTTCCATCCCTTGGTTTGTCTGTCCGTCCATCTGTCCATTCACGGTGGCGGGATGTTAACTACGTCACCAGGTATACAGGAAGGAATAGGTTCGATCCCGACTCTGACGCCTATATACAGTATCACCTCACGAACATGTGATCTGCGATTTTGGCTATCCGTGGATCGCATCTGGAACTTTACACAACTGCATCGAGAGAGAGAGAGAGAAGGAAAGTGCTAAGATAAAATTATGAGAGAGAATATGATGCGAGAAAACTGATAAGATAAATTGATGAGATAAAGTTTGAGATAAAGTGATCAGATAAAGTGAGGAGACAAGGTGATGAGATAAAGTGCTACGTTCCTTCCCGGTGACGCCCAGAGAGCGCTGTTCCCTCCGTGTACACGAACGAGTGCTCTCCCCCCCCCCCGACCCCGTGCAGGATGCTCTCTTCTTCCTCAAGGACTTCGCGTCGAGCGTTTCGGCCGCCGTGGAGCCGCCCACTCCCGACAACGCCGCCGACGGTGAGTGTGAGTGAGTTCACCTCCCGACCCGGGGGTTGACAGCCCCGCCCCCCCCTGCATTTCCTCACATCCACCTCCCTCACTTTCCTGCCACTTTTTGATTTGGCGAACGCTTTTACACGTAACTGTCACGCAGTTAGAGCGCCAGATACTTGAGAAAAATAGGTACATAAATTAGTTTATATATGTCAATGTTCTATGTGAGTAGATGTCAGCCCCACTTAGCCACATAGCCACGTGACAGCCTCCTCCTCCAGCACGTAGCAGGGCAACCGGTCTGCCCAGCACGCCCTGACGCACTGCACAGCTGGAGACGATGATCTCCTGGCTCCCCGCATCTCCACGGTGGCGGGGCTGTCATGGAATACATGCCATCGACGTTGGGAAGTGGCATACACCCCCTGGTCACTCTGGAAGCGTGTCAACCGAACCGCTTCCTACCATTGCCCTCGCCTTATTTCTTATCACTCCCTTAATCTCAGATGCATAATCAAAATATGTATTTATACTCGAGGAATCGGATGAGCTATAAAGCTGTTTTGCAGATGTCCAGTAGGTGCAGGTTAGAACGTTACAACAACAAACATCTTATCGCACTTAGCTCACTGCCCCTCACCTCACCGTTTCCCTACCTCTCACCTCACCCCTTGCTGCCCTCACCTCGCTCCGCCCCCCACGCTGTCCGCACCCCCCCCCCCCGCCCCCCCCAGGCCGCAGGTCTCCGTCGGCGGACGGAGGGACGAGCCCCGCACGGCACCCGTCGCAGCCGGCGCCCGTCATGACGTACCCAGCGCAACCGCTCGCCCCCTCGATGCTCGGCCCCATGCCGCTCACGGACGCCCCAGCCTTCAGCGCCCCCGCTGGCGGGACTCCCTCGGAGGGCACTCCCGGTGATATTGGGGGGGGCGGCCCTCCCGGAGAGCTTCCCATCTTCTTCAGGTTCGTGGGGGTGGCGAGAGGGCTTGGTGCCGGCGGGGGGGGTGAGAGGTTAAGGGTCAGGGTGGTTGAGAACTTAGTGGCTGGAAAGGGTTTTCCGTCAGCAACACTGAGTGGTTTACTTCAATGCTGTCTGTGGGGAGTGGTTAGCGCGCTACGAACCTAGCGACCCGGGTTTGATTCCCGCTCATGGCCAACACCGGTGATGATTATCTGAACCGGTACCTGGGCCTCCACTAGGTCGACTCAGCCTCAAATTAGTACCTGGTGCGATGTGTAAATATCGCCACTAGGGAGACAAAGGCGGCGGCCGGGTGTGGTGTGGGCCACCCACCCCCTCGTGTGCCGTGCCGGCCTACATAGGTGCTTGCTAACAGCACTTGCCCCTACAGTCTGTTAGGGCTATATGGGGGATCTTTGTCTTTGTGTGCCTGTGTGTCAATGTGTGCCTGTGTGGCCGTGTATGGCTGCGGTAGTGTAACGATAAGCGCGCTGCGCTACGAACCCGGCGACCAGAGTTCGATTCCCGCTCACGGGCGACATTAGTGACGATTATCTGAATCGGTCCTGGGCCTCACTTGGTTGACTCAGCCTCAAATGAGTACCTGGTGCGGTGTGAAAGCATCACTACTGGGGAGACAAAGGCGGTCGGACGTGGTGCTGGCCAGCCACCCTGTCGTGTGCTGTGCCCGCCTACATTGGTACTCGCTTACAGCACTTGTCTCTACAGTCTGTTGAGGCTATATGGAGGATCTTTGTCTTTTGTGCTGCAGGGAGTTTCGCTTTACTTCAGAGGTGCTGATTCGCCTCGACTACCACGGCAAGCACGTGACGATGGAGCAGGTATGGGGCACGCGCCCACAAACATTGCCACCGTACGCACACTGCTGTGAGGAGGTGCTTGGTGAAAGAAATGGCTTCTTGGAGCAGGGAGAGGGTAGCGCGAGTGCTAAGTGGGGTGCCATGGGACCCCTGAGAAATATCGAACAAAAGTTTTCACGAATATTTTAACATTCGTTGACACCGAGTAGCAAACAAACTCTTAAGCGCCCCACAAAATTGTCTGATTAAAATTCAGTGTTTCACTTTGGTGCCCCCTGAGGGCTGTGGTTTTATAAAATCATCTCATGGCCCGTTCCTTTCTCTGAAGGCAGTTTCCCCAATCACTCTCAACCCTGCACCTCTCACCAACACGGGGCGCAACGGTGACGAGATGTTAACTACCTCGCCCGGTGTACAGGAGGTCGTGGGTTCAATCCTGACCCTGACGCCTGCTGTATATTTGGAGCTTGCATGTTCTTCCCATGGTCGCGTGGATTTTTCTCCGGGTTCTCTGGTTTTTCCCTCCACATTTAGAAACATGCTTTTAGAGTATTTGACTGCTATAAATTTCCACGTGATAAGCCACTTCGTTGAGCTATCATTTGTGACCAGGTCGCTATCTGAAAAGAGCTGTACAGTTCAGCGGGCCTTACCTGGTAACATAAAAAAGTTTATTAGACTAGACCAGTTTTAATAGTTTAACTCTTGCATTACAGTCTGCCGTTATGATGCAATGTGCGTTTCCCTAATTTAGAAAGCGTTTGATCTGCTGCTGCTCCACCTGATAGCTTGTTGTTGTTGGAGATTTGCATTACCCTGAACTTGTAGAGTGATTACATGCTTGCGGTTTTGAAGTCCAGGTGACGTTGTTGAAGGCCACGTGACGTTGTTCTTGAAGGCCAGGTGACTTTGTTGTTGTTGAATTCCAGGTGACGTTTTTGGCTTCAACAGCATTAGCCATCATGGTCTCTTTATCTTGAGCTGATTGCATTCGTGTGTGGACAGGCAACTGTGTTTTGATGAATTCAGATTGTAGGTATGTTATTTAAAATTGCACTGCGTGCATGGCTGTGTGTGCTTGTGTGCGTAATTGCATGTGCGCAATTGTGTGTGCGTGCATACCTGTGTATGCGTGCGTGACTGTGTGTGCATGACTGTGTGTGCAGTGCGTACATCCGTGACTGCGTGTGCATGACTGCGTATGGGAAGTGGTTGTGTAGCGGTTAGCGTGCTGCGATACGAACCTGGCGACCCGGGTTCGATTCCTGCTCACAGCCGACACCAGTGCCGATTAGCTGAACCGGTCCTGGGCCTCCCCTAGGTCGACTCAGCCTCAAATTAGTACTTTGTGCAGTGTTTAAACATCGTCACTGGGGAGACCAAGGCGACCGGGCGTGGTGTTGGCCACGCACCCCCTTGTGTGCTGTGCCGGCCTTAATAGGTGCTCGCTAACAGCACTTGCCCCAACAGTCTGTTAAGGCTATACGGGGGGTCTTTGTCTTTTTTATACGTGCGTGCGTGTGTGCGTGCGTGCATGCGATATGCAGGGAACATTTGCAGGAATCCTCATCGGGCTCGCTCAGCTCAACAACTCGGAGCTGAAACTGAAACAGCTCTGCTACCGGCACGGGTAAAGCACTGGCCCAGCTCCACTCGGCGATGTTTTAATGGATCCTTCAGTGTGTTGACAAGAATTATGATGTTTAGCCATCCGAGGAAGCCTCGCTTAGATTTGGTACTCAGGGTTCAGGAAGGTGCTGCATTGAGTGTTTTGCAGCCCAGCAGCTTGGAGAACTGGCAGTTCATGACAATGCGCGCGTGAGGGTGACAAGTGGCACATTGGTCAGCATGCTACGCTAGGAACCTCGGGGGATTGAGTTCAATGCGCAGCCAACGCTAAAATCGGTGGCAAGTGTGATTAAACTCTGTTCTGGTCGAGATGGTCTTCGATGAGTGCTGCTATATGTACACATCAACACTGGCAGATACAACGGTGGCTAGGCATGGTGCTGGCCACACACATGCATACAAAATGACTAATTCTCCTTGTAGCTTACTTGGGCCATTGGGGCAAGTGCTGTTAGTGAGCACCTTATAAGGCCGGCATAGCATACGAGGGGGTAGGTGGCCGACACCACGCCCGGCCGCCTTTGTCTCCCCAGTATTGATGTTTGCACACCACAGCAGGTACTCATTTAAGGATGAGTCAACCTAGGGAAGGCCCAGGACCAGTCTGAATTTTACCCACTGTCATTGGTCATGAGCTATAAAAAATAAACTGGTGAGACACACCACCTCCTTGCCTCAGCAGTCCATATGTCTGTGCGATTAGCTTGCTGGGTGTGGAGCGTCTTGTGGCCTACGCAGCGAGCGAATGGGTCAACGACATCCGCAAGAATCAGCTGCCCGGCATCCTGGGAGGCGTGGGGCCCATGCACTCACTCGTGCAGCTGGGTGAGACGAGCGCATGCACGCACACGCACGCGCACGCATGCACGCACAAGCACGCACACGTGCGTACACACACACGCACACGTGCGTACACGCTGCAGGCTTTCATATATGGTAAGTCCTCTCTAAACGCGTGGTGTTTACACAATGCGTTTTCGCTACATCGCGGTTCTTCCGTTTGTGAGCACTTTTCGCGCAACACGGAACGCGGAACACGTGCCCATTATAACGGGGTTTCGGAGCGGTCGACCACGAACTACTTCCTTGAGCTGCGTGGCTGAGCGGTCCAGTGATACAGTCCACGGAATGATACAGTAACGCGGCGGCGTAACCTCAGTTATTTGTCCCGCTATCTCACTGCGTTTCCGTACATCGTATCTCACCAAAATGTATCGTTACATTATTTACGGGGAAATAGTTTTCGCGTTTCAGGAATGCATCTGCCACGTTCAATGAGGACTTACTGTACTGGTGAACACCACACCCAGTCACCTTTGTCTCCCTCGTGGCGATGTTTACTGCACACAGCCCCAGGTACTAATTTGAGGCTAAGTCGATCTATGGGAGGCCCAGGACCAGTGTGTGTTGTGGCAGCCTGCTTGCCCGGTCCGTGTTACAGCGGTGTGTGTGTGTGGTGGTGTGTGGCGGTGTGTGGTGTACGCGGTGTGTGTGTGTGGTGGTGTGTGTGGTGTGCGCGGTGTGTGTGTGGTGGTGTGTGTGTGTGGTGGTGTGTGGCGGTGTGTGGTTTGCGCGGTGTGTGTGTGGCGGTGTGTGGTGTGCGCGGTGTGTGTGTGTGTGGCGGTGTGTGGCGGTGTGTGGTGTGCGTGGTGGTGTGTGCGGTGTGTGTGTGGTGGTGTGCGCGGTGGGGCGACGGCAGTGCAAGGCATGAAGGACCTCGTGTGGCTGCCCATCGAGCAGTACCGCAAGGACGGCCGCATCGTGCGCGGCATCCAGCGTGGAGCCGCCTCCTTCGGCACCTCCACTGCCATGGCCGCCCTGGAGCTCACCAACCGCCTCGTGCAGACCGTGCAGGCACGCACGCACGCGCACTTCGAGGCACAAAAGACAAAGATCCCCCTATAGCCTAAACACAGTGTTGGGGCTGTTAGCGAGCAGCTATGAAGCGAGCACGGGACGTGAGGAGATGGGTGGCCAACACCACGCCCGGCCGCATTTATCTTCTGAGTGGCGGTGTTTATGCACTGCACCAGTTGACATAAGGGAGGCCCAGGACCGGTTCAGATAATCGTCACTGGTGTTGGCTGTGAGAGGGAATCGAACTCGGGTCGCCGGGATTGTAGCACAGCGCGCTAACCGCTACACTACTGCTCCCCCCTGGACATACGCAGACACATGTAGACACACAGTCGCGCGCAAAGACATACATACACGCAATCCTGTCATTGTTTTAGTTATTTTCTCGTGTTGTTGGTGATGACAGAGTCCCCATGTGCTTCTGCCCATGGCCGGCATGTGCGTTGCAGGCGGCTGCTGAGACTGCCTACGACATGCTGTCCCCGGGGCCCAGCGTAGCCCGCAGGCCCATCGCGGGGGCCCCCACATTCCCCCAGCATCGCGTCGCTCAGCCGCCCGCCGACCTGCGCGAGGGCGTCGCCAAGGCCTACGACGTCGTCAGGGAGGTACGTGCGCACGGGAGTACGTGCGTGCGAGTGCATGAGTGGTGTGACGGTTCACGCTGTCGATTCCTAGCCAGCGATGGCAGCGGTAGCAAGTTGTATCTGTGTTTGTGTGTATTGTATGTCTGTATTTGTGTGTGTTTATGTGTATTGTATTGCTGTTTTTGTGTGTGCACATGGCTTCTTGCATGTGTCTGCGTATGGCTTCTGGGTGGTGGTGTGTGTTTGTGTGCATGGCTCTGTCTATGCTTGGTCGCTACTGTGTGTGGGCACGGCTCTGTGCAAGTGTTTGTTTGTGTGTGGCTCTCACGGCTTTGTGCACGTGTCTGTGTGCGCGCGATTCCGTGTGTGTGTACGGCTCTGTCTGTGCACAGGCATGACCAATTGTGTGTGTGTGTGTGTGACGAGGGCAGGGGGTGACGGACACCGCGCAGACGCTCTACATGGTATGCGCGCGGGAGCACGAGCAGAAGGGCGTAACGGGCGCCGTGGGTGGCGTCCTGCGGCAGATCCCGCCCACCGTGGTGAAGCCGCTAATCGTGGCGAGCGAGGCCACCGCCAACGTGCTGGGCGGCATGCGCAACCAGATCCAGCCGGACGCGCGGCGAGAGCACTCGCAGAAGTGGCGGCACAAGGATGACTAGCGGCGGTGGCGGGCGCGGGACGGCCTTGCGGGTGTGGGGGGGTGGGGAGTGGGGGGGCGACACGGGGGCAGGGACCAGCAGGTGCGTCCAGTGGTGAATACGGAGGGACGAGTAGTTGGGATGCCGCCATGCACGACCGGTGGGATGATGAGGAGAGGCGCAGGAACGACCGGGGGTGACCTGGCTCAATCTCCATCGGCTCGCCGCGACGGTCTACGAGGCCACCTCTTGGCCTCTCGGCTGGGCCCTTCCCCATGGGGGCCGATTGGCGCGGAGTGTTCGACTCCACGTTACGTGCCCGCTGTCTTTATCCGGGTTTTCCTGTGGCATCACCAACGGTTGAAATCTGTCGCGTGCCCACTTTTACAAAATGATGGCCCGGTACGGAATTCACCGGTTCTTTTAGTGTGAATCGAACCTTGGCCCTCCGTGCTCACCGGGTTCAGTGGAGATGGCACCGATCTATAGGCTCAAACCTGACTGCCCACAACCCGAGGTTGCTGAGAATGAGGACTGCCAATCGGCGGTCAGTAGGTAACCCCCTGTAATTATGCACTGCTGCGGAGAATCGTGGGCAACGCAAAATAAGCGTGATCTGTGTATATTGCAATTGACTCTGAGAATAGGTGCTCGCTAACAGGCACCCCTCCTGACGGCAGTATCCAGCTGAATGGGTGAAGTAATTGGCATCTGGCGCTGCCAGCCCCGATGTAGCACTCGCATTCAGACTGGGGCCATATTCGCTTTTTTTTAGGGTTGCTGGGTTCAATGAACGAAACATATTTCCTCTGCCCAAATAATGAAGAATATTATTATTAGACGAATTAAAGATAAGTGGTAAGGGAGTTTGGGTTATAGCCAGAGTGAATTGACGTTTGATTAATCAACCAATTTGCATTCCCGTTCAACGTGCACATTTGGTCGTTCATTGTTGTTAGAGTTTTTGTTTTGATTGCCAAGCAATTGCCAAAATTATTACAATTTATGATTTTGGGCCATTGCATTAGCATGAAGTAGGCTACCATGAGAGCGCTGTGGTGGTGATGATTACGACTGAATTGGTGGTTTTGGTGATGTCACAGGGTCTTCGGTGTCTGTACTCGCGGCAGATAAGACACTGTTGTTGACAGCGGTGGTGATGATGATGACTCAAGGGTTTGGGTTACCCGACAAGGCCTTGCTTTATGATGTTTTGCGTGACTTCACAAAGATGCGTTAAACTGTCAAGTGTTAGTTACAGACACTTGAATTCATATTCAAGTACAATACAAATATAATTTAGGTTAAATCTGTTACCCGGAAAAACCTCCCTGAGTCTCGTAATGACATTTGTTTCGAGATTTGGGGGAGGGGGGGAGTCTGCTTTTGGGTGCTTTGCCAATTAATTTTTTTATTTCTTTTTTTTTCTGAAATTTTGTTTGTGGGAAGAGGCCGGAGTTCCTGGAGAAGACCCCCGCACACACACACACGAGGAAAGAACACGCAAACATCGACGAACTCGTTGTGAAATCAGGGACCTGCTGCGTGATGTGCCCCAATAACTCACGCTTACGGTCACAGTACTGCTCACGCTGCTCCTGTATAAGCTTTATAGACGTAGCAATTAACACGCTCGTTTGTGGAGACGCTATCCGTCGCTAAGAAACGCTGCAGCGTTAACTCGTCCCCCTTGTGTATGTTGCTGCAACGTCCAGGCCCCAAACCCTGTCGGTCCTCAGCCCTGTGTCACGTTCATAAACAAGACTGTACCTGGGCATGGCTCACTGACGAGCCCCAACAGAGGCAAAGTCCAGACACGTCCCGCATTCTGCAGGCTTCCTCATGTAAGGTTGCGATATATTTCTTGGACGTTATACTGTGTTCATATTCCTGCTCAGCTTGGTACGCGGCTTGGTATTGAATGGTTCCAGTGAGCCTACTCGGTGGATACCAGAATAAGTTAAACATTAAAACTGCATTTTTTCTGTCGTTCAATGAAAAATAAGATGTTGCCTGTTGGTCTTCTCTCGGAAAGATCGGTTTTAGGAATGCTGACACAATTACCACGTCTTCACGAAGGCCATTCGTTCGGACATTGATGATTCGGTCCGTCGCAGAGAGCAGAAAATCACGCTTCAGTTGTTATTGGTGTTGAAGCAACATTGAGCAGGTGAAAATAATTAAGTGAAATAACTTTTGGCATTATGATATTTATGCCATTCGAATCACAAATGTTCACATTTAAGTCTGTGTACAATACATTGTATATTTGAGAAAAGCTTAAAGGAGTTAAAGTAGCGTGTGTAGAGTTCCCAAGACGTCTATGCAGTAGTCGAGGGGTGTGCTCGCGTGGGCCCGGACACGTGGCCATCGTTGAAAAAAAATGTTACACACAACAATATACACTTCAAAATAAATAAAAAGAGATTATAAAATACATCTTCATCTTGGTTTTAAAAACCGCAACGGCTTCACTGGATGGTAGTTGCGGTGCGCTCCACATCAGCAAGACATCTAAGAGCACGCGACAGCATGAACACCCTACACGCAGAGACACATGACCCACAACACCGGACTGAGAGTCCTCAAATTTGGACCTGGAACCCACAACCCAGACTACGAACCCACAACCCAGACTACGAACCCATGAACCTGGACCTGGAACCCACAACCCAGACTACGAACCCACAACCCAGACTACGAACCCATGAACCTGGACCTGGAACCCACAACCCAGACTACGAACCCATGAACCTGGACTAGGAACCCACAACCCAGACTACGGGAGCTGATACCAAATAATGGCCTGACATTGCTAACCCTGTACTTGATATACACTCTGTCAGATGACCACGGGGTTACAATAAGGGTGTGTCCACAGGCACGAGTGGCCACGTTGAGCTGTGCAAAGCCAAGACTTGCAATTACCGAATTTAAGTTGACTGCTGTAGGCAATAGTTGATGGTCAACACGAATGTTGTCATTTCCCCGGATGAGTCGAGTATCCGCTTCAATAACTAAACGTGAAAGAAAAATACAAGTTCATTGACGAAAACGAAGGACAACATGGGCGTTTATAAACCGTTAGAATTAAACCCGGAGAGAGAGAGGGGGCTGACTTCACTCAATGAGATGTTCAAATGTAGGATAGGTCGGGTTGTGGTGAGAACTCGCCACATTTAGTTGTCCATGATCAGCGCTCCACCAACACCGCCACAAACGCGTGCTTGATAACAGAAGTCGTCGTCGCTGGCTGGGGTTGCAAGGACGAGGTTGTGGGGTGTAGGTCACCAGCATCGTGTGCCATGTCCCGGGTGAAGCATAACAGACTAAGCTTCTTGCCCTACAGTAGCTCCCGGATTAGCAAGAACTTAAACAAAAATGTACCTAACATTTAAGTGAGCCAATCTTTATTGATTGTATAGATATTTAGTTGTTTGGGGGCTTAAAGGCGTAGAGAATTTCACACTGGTGTAGTTTCAGTAAACGGGCCGTGGTTGTCCGCAGCACGCAGCTTGACCATATAAAGCCAAGTCCTGGTAGAACAGGCCCCGTTCATGAGCTCGCTCGCTTTTTCGGCTGCTGCACACTGGAGCAGATCCTTGGCATGCGAGGATGGTCGGTTCTGACCGCCAAAAGTGTAATCTTGACTAAATTTGAAGAAAAATAATTATTTACCGAGCACTGAAACGGAGAACGACAGGTACGCCGACGGCTAATGACGGATTGGAAACCGTGAGGATCGGAATGGGACGATGTGCACTCCAGTGCAATGCGCGGAGCGGGAATGCGCGAGTGAGCGAGTTCCGTGAGCTGTGAAGGACGTCGCGGTGCAGCGCTCCGTTTCCAGTCGTGGACGCAGCGCGTCGGAAAGTTTGAGGACGTCCTCGCGACTCTGACTGTGGCCCTGGTCGCAACAGACGATGGCTCGCGTGTACTGCCCTGGCTGGCTCACCACTCGTGCCGGCTCGTGTACTGCTCGGGCCAGCTCGCTTACGCGTACCACTCGGTGGCCCAAGACCTCCTCCGTGGCCCTCAGGTGACGGCGACGGATGCTGAGAGGCGTGCCGTCCGGTGTCCGAAGGCTGGTATGCAGGAGGTCGTGAGTTCGATTCCAACCCTGACGCCTGCTGTATATGCGGAGTTTGCACTGTGCTTCCACTCAACAATAATAGCTTAAATAAATAAATAATCGCATAAATAATCGCATCTTTAAACGAGGCATGAAACCGACTCCGGAATTATTTCGGTGACCTGAAGAGTGCGGTGAGGCTCATTGTATCCCGTTGGGTGCCACTCTTTTTGCGACATTAAGAGCGGTTGTGAACCCGTTGCTCGTTTGTTTGCCGGTGAGAGCATTTTCGCCGAGTCTCGGTAGAGTCTCACGTTCAGAAGGGTCCCTGACAACTTTTCGCAGCAGCAGTCGATGTCCACACATGTGATCACAATCAAGCGTTGTGCGACCCCACCAATCCTCCAAGCAGGATCTGGCCTGCCAAGGAAGATCCTGGGGCCTCCTTGGATCGGGATCCGGGCGCTCCGTGGAAGATGTGGGGATACTTTCTCTATAAATGGAAAATTAACTCGAGTCCAGTGTGCGACGGTGGTGGTGCGACATTTCAGACCGTGAACGACCGCCAAATCGGATCATTCAACGGCGATCTGAAACAAATACACGCGCGGCTCCTCCTGAAGCTGTTGGATGGATATCAAATCCCGACATAAATTTGTAACCTGTTCCAATCCCCAACAATGCCACACGAAAGAAGGGAAGATTGGGGAGTTGTTTTTCTTCGACCAATACCCGTCGCATCGTGCGGGTTACGCAAAACGATATAACTAAAGTTACGAATTGGCTCCAGTGGGGTCACGCGATCGGCCTGCCGTCAGCAAGGGCAATCTTTAAATGCAGTGGAAATTGGCAGCCGGTTTCAATGTGGTAAAGGCTTTGTTGTGATTAATCATTCAAACATTAAATTTACCACGACGAAATACATCATACCTTGGTTGTGGGTTTAAAACTCCCCCCTTAAACAACAATAACAACCCTGCCTGAGTGGGCTCCATTTCGTCACCTCGAGGCCGTCGTGAATGATCTTGAGCGAACTGTCTCTGGGCTGGAGCTTCTTCTTTCTCGGCAGTGGAGTGGGCAGAGCACACGGCCCGTGGTAGCTGTGCAAGTTGCACAGCTGCCAATTCCCCTGCCATAGGCTGAGTGGACCAGCCTTGGGATGTTTGCGCCACAGCCTTCAATGGGAACATTCGAGTGATCATCTCGGGTTCTGTTGGGGGTAGTCGCCTGGCGCGTGAGTGGCGTCATTGAGTTGTGGCATGACGTCATTGTCTCTGAACATGGCTGCTGATCTCAGACACGAGTCTGCTGTCCTTATTCCTTGAATGGAGAACAGATTACACCATGACACGGCGATGTCGGTGTGATGTGACGTCCCTGATCAATTGGAGCGACCATTACCCAAAAATCTCACGTGTTTATTGCGGCTTTCTTTGGCTTGTTGCCAAATATCTTCGTGGCAAAACATTTACGAAATTAAAGAAGCACAATTTATTGACGGCATGCAAATTTACGTAATTTGTTGCGGTTTATTTTCATAATTTGGTAGCGGTAACTCACGGCACGACACGTTGGAGGTGTTGTAGGTTTAAAATTATGAAGACTCCGTCAGGCCTGTGTCGAAAACCGGAGCTGAATAACGTCCAAAGTGATATTTATTCATGCCGGAAAGACAGCAAAGCACAAAAATCGGACATTAACACTCGAGTACGAGGCGAAATTCGAGGGGAAACTAATATTGCGATAATCATCAAATAAATATATTCACGTGGTATCGTGATAAATTCAATCACGGCAACCCCAGTGATGTGCAGACGACGCAGGCGCATCAACGTTCTCACAGAATTGCAACAATTAATCATAATAAAGATTTGATTTATTTGGCTTAGATCGCGTAAGTATAAATGTGTCGTTAACCCGCCACCACCCGACACAGCCAACGAGCATCATCATAGTAAGGTTTGTCACGTAAACAAAATGTGACAATTAGTGTCTACTTCAGCTCACCGGTTGTGTGTTGGAGAGTAAATCCACGACATTTACTATTTGAGTACTGTGACCTTTCGCTGGTAATGACAGCCAGCATCGTCGGTCGATTTTGCCAGAATTGGGATAACGACAACTTTATATTTACGCGATCTAACCCCAAAAAGATGCCCCTTTATTATGAATAATGTTGGTCGCGAAAGCCTTCGTATTAAACTGCGATAATTAACATGAGGCGTGAAAACAAAACTAGGGAATGCATTGGAGATGTTTTAAAGTAATGTGAATAAAATATATGTACAGTGAGGGAAAAGTACGATTCACACCCGCCACGTTTTCCTCATTATCAAGACGCGTGCGTTGCCTTTGACAATGCAGCTGTGAAGCGCCATCGTGTTGACCACATTGCAACCATCACTTGGAGATGCTGCGAGGGTAGCGTCGAGAGCAGTGGTTCTTAACCTGGGGAGCACGCACCCCCTGGGGCTAACGAGACATGACCAGATTTGTTTAGAAGGTAAATCATGGAAACACAAATTAAGCACGGGCACGTGAGTACAACGACTTTCTTTCATCAATTCCTATGCAGCTATTAACATTAATTACATCACGATTGGGAACCAAAGGGGTGCAAGGCTGCAGTAAAGGTTAAGAACCACTGGTCTAGAGAGAATGGTTTCTTGCCATCATTGTGGCGTGGATTTATTGACTTGGGTGTTTCCAGCGTTGGCAGGCCCGTGGTTTAATCAGCAACGTGTGCGTTAGTTCTGGCAACATTTTCAGAAAAGTTGCTCCATGCAACCCCGTAATCCCGAGGCTATGCGTGCGGAGACCCGACACAGGTGCATGGGAAATGCTGCAACATCGATTTGGCTTTAAAGTTGCGATGTACTTGGAACCAATCGCACTTCTGAAGTACTACGGACAATTGGGCGCCGCGGTGGCTAGGAGATGTTAACTACCTCGCCTGGTATGCAGGAGGTCCTGGGTTCGACCCCGACCCTGAGGATGCCTGCTGTATATTTGGTCGCGTGGATTTTTCTCTGCGTCCTCCGGTTTTTTCCTCTACATTTCGAATCAACATCAACATGCGTTTAGATTATTTGGCTGCTATGCGCGATAAGCCACTTCGTTGAGCTACCAATTGTGGCCAAGTCACTTTTGAAAAAGAGCAACGGAGGTCAGTGGAGCCTTACCTGGTAAAATATAAAAAGACAGCTTAGTTGATGTACCCAGAAGCACGTGGCTCTCGGGCCGTGTGAACACAGCCTCGCCCCAAACTCGAGATGAGACGCAGACATGCTCACCCCTCCTCGTGCAGTCACCGCAAATATAATATTATTTTCTGTTATTATTATGGTGTCTTTTCTCTCTATACGCTGTGTATTCTGTAATTTAATGAAAAGGTCAAGTGCGCCTGTATAAACCTTCATCCAAATCACTATGGCTGCAAGGGTTTTTTTGGCTAGGTACGGTGCGAAAGAAGATCAACATACAACTCCGCCTGTAATGATAACTTGGTGCGCTGTGTAAACATCGGCACTGGGGAGACAAAGGTGGCCGGGCATCGTGCTGCCCACCCACCCCGTCGTGTGCCGTGTCAGCCTTCATAGGTGCCCGCGCACAGCACTTGGACAAAAGTTTGTTAAAAGGCGACACGGGGCATCTGTCTTTTATTCGCGAATGGTAGCGTTGGGGCAGTAAGTCTCGGGCTATGGAGCGGGCGATCGGTAACCATGTTCAGAATCGGTAACTGGTTCCAAAACCCAGGAACAAGTAACCATTCCAAGTGGCATATACATATATATAAATATTGACTAGTGACGGTGCTAGTGCCGAGCCTTGAGGGGAGGTCATTGTTCTTAATTATCTTGGCGGCTGTGTTCACACAGCGAGGAGTAACCATGAGAGTTGAGTTGCATCTGGTAGCTTTGGGCATCTTCAGCAGCCAGCCATGACCCCAAACGGTGCCACAGGCAGCAGCGATGGAAAGCAGCTTCGATGAGGGGGGTTAACGATTTATTCATGGCAGCTACGGCCATTTCGAAATCCGGATTATTCGCGAGGCAGTTGGGCGCCATGAATTTCGTCATTCATTCCAGGTGCACTTCTGCGGCCGTCTGGAACGCTCTTCCTTCCGATATTAGGAAGCCACTGGAGTTTCTGGACGTTTACATCATCATCTATATTGAAAACTCGTTTCTTTATAGAGCTGCTTTTTTGTGTTTAGTTTGTTGTCCTTCCCTCGCACCTCCCGATTAGCACGGTTGGCTACGTACGGTGCGAAAGAGCTTCAACGTACACACGTATGGTAAGCGTGGAATCGTCGTGGACACGACGCGTTGTTAGCCCGGTAGCTGGTTAAGGCGAACGTGGGTGAGATGCGTGAGTCAGATGCGTGGGTGAGATGTGTGGGTGAACTCCGGTTTGACAGAATAGGTCTCACTCCGAATCAGTCGGGTGGCATTGTCTTTTCATCGGCTGCGTATTGCTGTGTGGAAAATACCTGGTCTGTCGCTCCGCACGAAGCTTTGGGCCTTCTCGGCCACAGTGCAACGTGGACCCCTCTAATGGAACATCTGCGCCGGTTAGAAAAAATCAGACTTGCCTCCTGGTTTTAACCAGACTGGATTGTGTGAGGAGTTCACAAATCCTCGAAAGATCTGGACACAATCTCCTCTGGCAGGCAAGGCTGCGTTGGCTGGGTAATGTAGCCACCGCATAGACGTGGGATGGAGAAGAGACAGATTTATGCGGTACGGGAGGGTGTGGAGCTGAGTGGACTTGCGAACGACTGGTACCAGCAGTGTCAAGATGGGCCTCTGCAGGAGGCTCGTGAAGGACGCTGCTACTGGGCAGTTGAAGGCAGCCACCCTCCAGCAACAACGGAGGGCAGAGGAGCGACGCTCACAACAACGAGCGGCCGGCCAACCCATAGCACCTGGGTCTCGAGACCTGTAAGCGAGCCTTCAACACTTCACGAGGCCTCAAAGAGCACCTGGCCTGGCACAGGCGCCGTGGTGACGTCACCGTCACTTCGTGGCGAATGGCGGGGATTGGTATTGAGTTAGTTATGCGGGTGAGATGTGTGGGTGAGTTGTGTGGGTGAGATGCGTGGGTGAGATGCGTGGGTGAGTTGTGTGGGTGAGATGTGTGGGTGAGTTGCGTGGGTGAGATGCGTGGGTGAGATGCGTGGGTGAGATGCGTGGGTGAGATGTGTGGGTGTGATGTGTGAGCTGTGTGGGTGAGATGCGTGGGTGAGATGCGTGGGTGAGCTGCGTGGGTGAGTTGCGTGGGTGAGCTGTGTGGGTGTGATGTGTGAGTGAGCTGCGTGGGTGAGATGCGTGGGTGAGATACGTGGGTGAGATGCGTGGGTGAGATGCGTGGGTGAGATGCGTGAGTGTGCTGTGTGGGTGAGATGCGTGGGTGAGATGCGTGGGTGAGCTGCGTGGGTGAGTTGCGTGGGTGAGCTGTGTGGGTGTGATGTGTGAGTGAGCTGCGTGGGTGAGATGCGTGGGTGAGATACGTGGGTGAGATGCGTGGGTGAGATGCGTGGGTGAGATGCGTGAGTGTGCTGTGTGAGTGAGCTGTGTGGGTGAGATGCGTGGGTGAGATGCGTGGGTGAGATGCGTGGGTGAGCTGCGTGAGTGAGCTGTGTGAGATGCGTGGGTGAGCTGTGTGGGTGAGTTGCGTGGGTGAGATGCGTGGGTGAGCTGTGTGGGTGTGCTGTGTGAGTGAGCTGTGTGAGCTGTGTGGGTGAGATGCGTGGGTGAGCTGCGTGGGTGAGATGCGTGGGTGAGATGCGTGGGTGAGATGCGTGGGTGAGCTGTGTGAGTGAGCTGTGTGAGCTGTGTGGGTGAGATGCGTGGGTGAGCTGTGTGGGTGTGCTGTGTGGGTGGGCTGTGTGGGTGGGCTGTGTGGGTGAGATGTTGAGGCTGATGCGCGCATGCTGACACGGAGCGTTTCGGGGCACGTGGAGACTTGTTCGCAGCACGCGCACAGCTTGCCAAGACACATTCAGAGACTCTCCTCGACATTCGCATTCACTTGCATCCCCCCTCTACTCCAGACTCTTGAGACACCTACACACACGTGGAGAGCTTATCTCACGCACAAAGACTCTCCACAGATAAAGATCCCCCGTATAGCCTCAACAGACTGTTGGGGCAAGTGCTATTAGCGAGCACCTATGAAGGCCGGAACGGTTCACGAGGGGGTGGATTGCCAGCACCACACCCGACCGCATTTGTCTCCCTAGTGGCGATGTTTACACACCGCACCAGGTACTCATTTGAGGCTGAGTCGACCTAGGGGAGGCCCAGGACCGGTTCAAATAATCGTCACTGGTGGTGTTGGCCGTGAGCGGGAATCGACCTCGGGCCGCCGGGTTCAGCGCAGCGTAGCACTACCCGCTACACCACCGACTATGCCGCACACAGACTCACATACAGAGCTACTTAGCCACCTACACGCACACACACACACTTAGTTTGTCTAACACACACTTTACATAAAATACTACGTTGCTGCTGCTGTACATAGTTTATGTCATGTACACACACTCCCGTACACAGACACGCATATCGCCCGTCGTACACAGATACACACACCTTGCATGTGCACATTCTTACTCTCGCAATCCCATGTACACACACACACACATAGCCTTTCTCCCACAGACACACAGACACATGATCTCACTTTCACACACTGACACACACACACGCCGACTGACTCACACACGCACAACTCTCTCGCTACCACGCACAAATTAGACTCGCTAATCGACACGCGCGCCACCACACTCGCACTCCCGTCCAACGCACGTGCACACTCTCCTCCAGCTGACACCCAACATACATCGACTTAACTCACACTTACACACGCACGTCACCCACATCACTGTGCTCTCTATTAGCTTATTCACGCACACTCACATCACTCACAGAGCTATCCGGACTCTCACTGCCACTCTCCGCTGTCTCTCACTGCCACTCTCTGCTGCCTCTCACTGTGTCGCATCACTCTCACTCCCCACCCCCCACCTTGTGTCTCCCACACAAACACAAAATCACACAATCTCCACCGAGCTCCAGAAGCCCGATGGATCGCTCCCTCGGCCCCAAACCGAGCCCCCCCGCCCCGCGCCACCGTCCCACTCGCGCGGTCTCCCCAGCGGGGCCGCTCCGGGTCCGGGAGGCCGGCGCCTGGGACCGCGGTCCGCAGCGCGGCCGCTCGCACACCCCGCCCGTCAGCGGCGACTCCGCGCCCCTCAGCCCCGCCAGCCGCCTGCGCAGGAGGAGCGTCAGCCTCGGCGAGCTGAGCCGCTCGCCCGCCCTGGGCCGCCGCGTCGACTCCCTTGCCAGGGAGGCGGTGGGGTCCAGGCCAGGCCGGCCCCAGGTCAGTGCTGCGCTCGCCTCGTGAAATCCGCGGTGGCGAGATGTTAACTACCTCGCCCGGTGTACAGAAGGTCGTGGGTTCAATCCCGACCCTGTTTATTTGGAGTTGGCGTGTCTCTCTCCCCCCCCCCCACCCGTGGTCGCGTGGATTTTTCTCTGGGTCCTCTGGTTTTTCCCTCCACATTTAGGATCACGCGTTTAAAGTATTTGGCTACTGTACATTTCCACGCGATAAGCCACTTCGTTGAGCTATCATTTGTGGCCAGGCCACTTCTGAAAAAGAGCTATACAGCTCAGTGGGCCTTGCCCTGGTAAAATAATTAAAAACTGTTTAGTTTAACCAGGCTGTGACCTGCTTGGCTTGCGAAATCTGAACTGGGGCAGATGGCTCGGATGCAGTAAGTAGCAGGGCTCCATACTTTTTGGTTCTTTCGGTAAAGTCACGTAGGTGTTGCGCCCGAAACGTCGTGATTTAATTTATTTTATTTCATACCCACGTGACTTTACCGAATGAACCAAAGAGTATGGATCCCTGCAGTCACGAAAACTTCAAAAGTAGCAGAGCGTAGTGCAGAGGACGTGAGCAGCGACAGCATTTGTGGGCTCTTGCAGTTGTACACCCTCAGAGGTGTGTCTGTCTCTCTCTCTCTGTCACAGCAAGGAGTGCAGAAATGTGGGGCGGATATTGTTTTTTGAGTGGCAGATGTGGCGAGGATGTCGTGTCGCGTGTTGAAATGCCCTCGATGTTCTCTGACGATGCTTCCACGCGGTGTGTGTGATGGGGGGGGGGGAGGTCCTCAATGTGTGCACCGTCCAGCGGGTTTCGACGTTCATTCGATTGGCGGTGGAACTTCGAAGCCGATTTTTTGGATGACCTTGGGGACTTTGCCTTGGTAGGATGGGGATGGATTCGTTGTTTTTATGTTTGTGTGTTTGGGTTTGTGTTTGTGTTATTTGCTTACCTTTCTTGTACTTTACACTGCTATCATGTTTTGTACTGTTTGTTGTTGTAATGTTCTTACCCTGTGCCCCCTTACTGGACATCTGTGAAAAAGAGATTCATAGCTCATCGAATTCCTCCAGTAATACATCAACATTCTGATTCTGTTTGCCTTCGCTTGTGGGCGGTTCATGGAGTGTGGCAAAGGGGTCCTCATTGAGAAGGCAGCTCTCTCTCTCTGCCTGTGGTCACGTTTAATCTACTCGAGGAGGTGGACATCTTCGAGAGAGGCCCGATAGATGAGCGACTGAGATCATTTTTTTCTCTCGCATATATCCCAAGTTCTGTGTGGTAGCTGTTGCAAGTTGCCAATGTGGATGGCCGGGTGGGGGCAAATGTTGGCAGTGCAGGATTTGGCCGTGTGACGATTGCGGGATTATAAATGTCCCTTTTTGGGCTATCCGCATCATTGTTAGCACGGTATTAAAATAATAATATGTTTTACCCTTTCTGGCTATAAATTAAGATGTTCAAACACCAACTACAGTGAGGGAAAAACGTATTTGATCCCCTGCTGATTTTGTACGTTTGCCCACTGACAAAGACATTATCAGTCTATAATTTTAATGGTAGGTTTATTTGAACAGTAAGAGACAGAATAACAACAACAAAAATCCAGAAAAACGCATGTCAAAAATGTTATAAATTGATTTGTATTTTAATGAGGAAAATAAGTATTTGACCCCCTCTCAATCAGAAAGATTTCTGGCTCCCAGGTATAGTTTATACAGGTAACGAGCTGAGATCAGGAGCACACTCTTAAAGTGAGCGCTCCTAATCTCAGCTTGTTACCTGTATAAAACACCTGTTCACAGAAGAAATCAATCAATCAGATTCCAAACTCTCCACCATGGCCAAGACCAACGAGCTCTCCAAGGATGTCAGGGACAAGACTGTAGACCTACACAAGGCTGGAATGGGCTATAAGACCATCGCCCAGCAGCTTGGTGAGAAGGTGGCAACAGTTGGTGCGATTATTCGCAAATGGAAGAAACACAAAACAACTGTCAATCTCCCTCGGCCTGGGGCTCCATGCAAGATCTCACCTCGTGGAGTTGCAATGATCATGAGAACGGTGAGGAATCAGCCCAGAACTACACGGGAGGATATTGTCAATGATCTCAAGGCAGGTGGGACCAACGTCACCAAGAAAACAGTTGGTAACACACTACGCCGTGAAGGACTGAAATCCTGCAGCGCCCGCACGGTCCCTCTGCTCAAGAAAGCACATATACATGCCCGTCTGAAGTTTGCCAATGAACATCTGAATGATTCAGAGGACAACTGGGTGAAAGTGTTGTGGTCAGATGAGACCAAAATGGAGCTCTTTGGCATCAACTCAACTCGCCGTTTTGGAGAAGTAGGAATGCTGCCTATGACCCCAAGAACACCATACCCACCGTCAAACATGGAGGTGGAAACTTTATGCTTTGGGGGTGTTTTTCTGCTAAGGGGACAGGACAACTTCACCGCATCAAATGAACGATGGACAGGGCCATGTACCGTCAAATCTTGGGTGAGAACCTCCTTCCCTCAACCAGGGCATTGAAAATGGGTCGTGTATGGGTATTCCAGCATGACAATGACCCAAAATACACGGCCAAGGCAACAAAGGAGTGGCTCAAGAAGAAGCACATTAAGGTCCTGGAGTGGCCTAGCCAGTCTCCAGACCTTAATCCCATAGAAAATCTGTGGAGGGAGCTGAAGGTTCGAGTTGCCAAACGTCAGCCTCGAAACCTTAATGACTTGGAGAAGATCTGCAAAGATGAGTGGGACAAAATCCCTCCTGAGATGTGTGCAAACCTGGTGGCCAACTACAAGAAACGTCTGACCTCTGTGATTGCCAACAAGGGTTTTGCCACCAAGTACTAAGTCATGTTTTGCAGAGGGGTCAAATACTTATTTCCCTCATTAAAATGCAAATCAATTTATAAAATTTTTGACATGCGTTTATCTGGATTTTGTTGTTGTTATTCTGTCTCTCACTGTTCAAATAAACCTACCATTAAAATTATAGACTGATCATTTCTTTGTCAGTGGGCAAACGTACAAAATCAGCAGGGGGTCAAATACTTTTTTTCCTCACTGTATAGATACATTTTAGCATGGTTGGGGTTCTTTTGGTCTTCGATTCTTCCATGATGGTGATGTACCGAACAACCTTCCTGACATAAGTGGCCAGACTGTGCATTTACGGAGAGAACGAGGTCATAACCAAGGATTTTTTTTCCTGTGTCTTTCTCGTTGGGCCAGGAGATGGACTTAGTCCAGCTATGGATTCCGTAGTCTCTACGTGGGTTTTTTTCCAGGTCCTCCGGCATATTCTCACATGCCAAACATTTCTTAATTGAATTGGTCAAACATCCCTGCCAAGGCGATGGTTGCCCCTGGTACGACGTTCTATTGTTTGGACTTCATTCCTGTGGTTTGCCAAAATCACAACTTCCGGATATTTAGCAGAGAACGCAACATCCGCGGCACACGGGGCATTTTAGCTGAGTGTATTGACGTGTGCATGTTGCACTTTTTTCGCACCATACGTAGCAAACCGTGTGAATCGGAGGTGCGTGGGAAGGACAACAAATAATGATAATCAGAAGTGCCTCTTGCACCATTGGATGAGTCTGGTTCTCATGGAACTGTAAGCTACAACACCAATATGTGTATAAGTGGCATTGCCATGGTGGTTGTTAAGAACGCACTCGTTCCATGGTTGAGTTGCGAGTGATTTGCTCAGGACGTGATGCGACTTAAGCCAAGCCTCACTTTTTGCATCCACTTCCCAAGCAACAGAGACGAGATTTGGTTTGATGCGACCATCCCAGCTGACACGACTGAGATTGAACCTTAGGCGGCTCCCACGAGGGACACAAAGCCAAGCTCATCAGAAATGTAGTTGAGACGCAAACACAGATGGGACTCAATTTCTCCACTCCGTGTCATTATCCCTGCTCTTGACAGATGTTGAAAACATATCTCGAGAGAAAATTAAAACACAAGCAAGCTACGTCTGTTTGGATTAAAAAAAATGTTTCACATATATGTCCCCTGGCGCTCGGCCGCCGGGTCAGGGCAAGGGGCAGGTCAAGGGCCCTTCCGCCGGCGTCAAGGGCGACCCGGCGATGTTGATCAGCGAAAAGGACCGCAAGATTGCCACCCTCATGCTGGCCAAGCACGCCGAGCGGGAGATCGAGGGAGACATCCGAGCCAGAGCCCAGCTGCAGTGGGACTCGGAGCGCACGGAGCTTGAGAGGAGGCGGAGAGCGCAGCGTGCCGAGGAGCGGGTCCGTGGCAGCGCGTCCTGGCTGCCTCCCTCGTCGCCGCCGTCGCTACCCGGCGGCTCCTTCCCACCGAGCTCCTCGGGCTCCCCTGGGATCCCGCGGCGAGTGCGGAGGGAGCCGAGGAGCCCCGTCTCGTCCCTGGGCAGGGAGCTCGGCGAACGCCTCAGGCTGCTGCAGATCACCGAGGCGGCGGCGGCGTTGCGCGGAGGCTCCGTCTCGTCGTCACGCTCGCACTCGTCCCCGCCGGAGGTTCTGGAGATCGTCAGGGAGGAGGACGAGGAGGGGGCCGTGGGGGAGTCCGAGAGCGAGCCGGAGCTGGAGGCCGTGGGGCGGCAGGCGAGCTTCTGGCTCGGCAACGGCGGCTGGGAGTGCCCCGCGTGGGAGACGGGGAGCCCCGGGCTCTACCCGCGGGCGATGTCGCCCACGGAGCGCGCCTTTGCGCAGGCGTGGCGCATTCAGAGGGCGCGCATCGCGGCCCGGCAGCAGGCGGCACAGACCATGGAGCGCCACAGGTACCGGTATTTCGTGCGCTCTCGCGGAATTTTTGTTGATTTTTTATTGAACCAAAATCAGCGGTCACATCAGAAGGCACACACGTACTATATATTTGTTTACACGGGTAACTAAACTAAACTATAACTTTTTATTTTACCAGCTAAGCCCCACCGAGCTATCTAGCTCTTTTTCAGAATTGACCTGGCCATCACAAATGATAGCTCAACCAAGTGGCTTATCACGTGGAAATTTACAACAGCCAAATACTCTAAACGTGTGACGTTGATTCTAAACTAGGAAAAGTCGACCTAGGGGAGGAGGCCCAGCACCGGTTCATATAATCATCACCGGCGTTCGCCGTGAGCGGGAATCAAACTCGGTTCGCCGGGTTCGTCAGCGCAGTGTAACGCTGAATCGCTGCGCCACACACACAGCCACGCCTGCGGGTGCGCGGTGTCTTAGGCTCCTGTTGCAGGACACAGAGGAGCGGACCCAGAGAGCGGCACGCATCGCCCAAGAGCAGCTGCAGCTCCGCGCGGAGCTCGCAGAGCAACGGCGCAGGGAGCGCGAGGCGCAGCACAGGTGAGAATCGGCACACTGCCTGCTCACCCTGGGGTCTGGGTATAAAGAATCGGCACACTCCCCGCTCACCCTGGGGTCTGGGCATAGAGAATCGGCACACTTCCTGCTCACCCTGGGGTCTGAGTATAGAGAATCGGCACACTCCCTGCTCACCCTGGGGTCTGGGTATAAAGAATCGGCACACTCCCTGCTCACCCTGGGGTCTGGGCATAGAGAATCGGCACACTTCCTGCTCACCCTGGGGTCTGGGCATAGAGAATCGGCACACTCCCTGCTCACCCTGGGGTCTGGGCATAGAGAATCGGCATACTTCCTGCTCACCCTTGGGTCTGGGTATGGAGAATCGGCACACTTCCTGCTCACCCTGGGGTCTGGGTATAAAGAATCGGCACACTCCCCGCTCACCCTGGGGTCTGAGTATACAGAATCGGCACACTTTCTGCTCACCCTGGGGTCTGGGTATAGAGAATCGGGACACTCCCCGCTCACCCTGGGGTATGAGTATAGAGAATCGGCACACTCCCCGCTCACCCTGGGGTCTGGGTATAGAGAATCGGCACACTTCCTGCTCACCCTGGGGTCTGGGTATAGAGAATCGGCACACTCCCCGCTCACCCTGGGGTCTGAGTATAGAGAATCGGCACACTCCCCGCTCACCCTGGGGTCTGGGCATAGAGAATCGGCACACTTCTGCTCACCCTGGGGTCTGGGTATAGAGAATCGGCACACTACCCGCTCACCCTGGGGTCTGGGTATAGAGAATCGGCACACTCCCCGCTCACCCTGGGGTCTGGGTATAGAGAATCGGCACACTACCCGCTCACCTGGGGTCTGGGTATAGAGAATCGGCACACTCCCCGCTCACCCTGGGGTCTGGGTATAGAGAATCGGCACACTACCCGCTCACCCTGGGGTCTGAGTATAGAGAATCGGCACACTCCCCGCTCACCCTGGGGTCTGGGTATAGAGAATCGGCACACTCCCTGCTCACCTGGGGTCTGAGTATAGAGAATCGGCACACTCCCTGCTCACTTGGGGTCTGAGTATAGAGAATCGGCACACTCCCCGCTCACCCTGGGGTCTGGGTATAGAGAATCGGCACACTCCCTGCTCACTTGGGGTCAGAGTATAGAGAATCGGCACACTCCCTGCTCACTTGGGGTCTGGGTATAGAGAATCGGCACACTCCCTGCTCACCCTGGGGTCTGAGTATAGAGAATCGGCACACTCCCCGCTCACCCAGGGGTCTGAGTATAGAGAATCGGCACACTCCCCGCTCACCCTGGGGTCTGAGTATAGAGAATCGGCACACTCCCCGCTCACCCTGGGGTCTGAGTATAGAGAATCGGCACACTCCCTGCTCACTTGGGGTCAGAGTATAGAGAATCGGCACACTCCCTGCTCCCCTGGGGTCTGGGTATAGAGAATCGGCACACTCCCTGCTCACTTGGGGTCTGAGTATAGAGAATCGGCACACTCCCTGCTCACTTGGGGTCTGAGTATAGAGAATCGGCACACTCCCCGCTCACCCTGGGGTCTGAGTATAGAGAATCGGCACACTCCCTGCTCACCCTGGGGTCTGAGTATAGAGAATCGGCACACTCCCCGCTCACTTGGGGTCTGAGTATAGAGAATCGGCACACTCCCTGCTCACCCTGGGGTCTGAGTATAGAGAATCGGCACACTCCCTACTCACCCTGGGGTCTGAGTATAGAGAATCGGCACACTCCCTGCTTACCTGGGGTCTGAGTATAGAGAATCGGCACACTCCCTGCTCACTTGGGGTCTGAGTATAGAGAATCGGCACACTCCCTGCTCCCCTGGGGTCTGAGTATAGAGAATCGGCACACTCCCTGCTCACTTGGGGTCTGAGTATAGAGAATCGGCACACTCCCTGCTCACCCTGGGGTCTGAGTATAGAGAATCGGCACACTCCCTGCTCACTTGGGGTCTGAGTATAGAGAATCGGCACACTCCCTGCTCACTTGGGGTCTGAGTATAGAGAATCGGCACACTCCCTGCTCACCTGGGGTCTGAGTATAGAGAATCGGCACACTCCCTGCTCACCCTGGGGTCTGAGTATAGAGAATCGGCACACTCCCTGCTCACCCTGGAGTCTGAGTATAGAGAATCGGCACACTCCCTGCTCACTTGGGGTCTGAGTATAGAGAATCGGCACACTCCCTACTCATCCTGGGGTCTGAGTATAGAGAATCGGCACACTCCCTACTCACCCTGGGGTCTGAGTATAGAGAATCGGCACACTCCCTGCTTACCTGGGGTCTGAGTATAGAAAATCGGCACACTCCCTGCTCACTTGAAGTCTGAGTATAGAGAATCGGCACACTCCCTGCTCACCCTGGGGTCTGAGTATAGAGAATCGGCACACTCCCTGCTCCCCTGGGGTCTGAGTATAGAGAATCGGCACACTCCCTGCTCCCCTGGGGTCTGAGTATAGAGAATCGGCACACTCCTTGCTCCCCTGGCGTCTGGGTATAGAGAATCGGCACACTCCCTGCTCACCTGGGGTCAGAATATAGAGAATCGGAACACTTCCTGCTCACCTGGGGTCTGGGTATAGAGAATCGGAACACTCCCTGCTCACCTGGGGTCTGAATATAGAGAATCGGCACACTCCCTGCTCACCTGGGGTCTGAATATAGAGAATCGGCACACTTCCTGCTCACCTGGGGTCTGAATATAGAGAATCGGCACACTCCCTGCTCCCCTGGGGTCTGGGTATAGAGAATCGGCACACTCCCTGCTCCCCTGGGGTCTGAATATAGAGAATCGGCACACTTCCTGCTCACCTGGGGTCTGAATATAGAGAATCGGCACACTTCCTGCTCACTTGGGGTCTGAATATAGAGAATCGGCACACTCCCTGCTCCCCTGGGGTCTGAATATAGAGAATCGGCACACTTCCTGCTCACTTGGGGTCTGAATATAGAGAATCGGCACACTTCCTGCTCACCTGGGGTCTGAGTATAGAGAATCAGCACACTTCCTGCTCACCTGGGGTCTGATAATAGAGAATCGGCACACTCCCTGCTCACCCTGGGGTCTGAGTATAGAGAATCGGCACACTCCCTGCTCACCTGGGGTCTGAATATAGAGAATCGGCACACTCCCTGCTCCCCTGGGGTCTGGGTATAGAGAATCGGCACACTCCCTGCTCACTTGGGGTCTGAGTATAGAGAATCGGCACACTCCCTGCTCACTTGGGGTCTGAGTATAGAAAATCGGCACACTCCCTGCTCACTTGGGGTCTGAGTATAGAGAATCGGCACACTCCCTGCTCACCCTGGGGTCTGGGTATAGAGAATCGGCACACTCCCTGCTCACCTGGGGTCTGGGTATAGAGAATCGGCACACTCCCTGCTCACCCTGGGGTCTGGGTATAGAGAATCGGCACACTCCCTGCTCACCTGGTGTCTGGGTATAGAGAATCGGCACACTCCCTGCTCACTTGGGGTCTGGGTATAGAGAATCGGCACACTCCCTGCTCACCCTGGGGTCTGAGTATAGAGAATCGGCACACTCCCTGCTCACCTGGTGTCTGGGTATAGAGATTCGGCACACTCCCTGCTCACCTGGGGTCTGGGTATAGAGAATCGGCACACTCCCTGCTCCCCTGGGGTCTGGGTATAGA
Source organism: Lethenteron reissneri (assembly GCF_015708825.2). Lineage (NCBI taxonomy): Eukaryota > Metazoa > Chordata > Hyperoartia > Petromyzontiformes > Petromyzontidae > Lethenteron > Lethenteron reissneri. Next base: position 1,300,406 of record NC_083792.1, read on the forward strand.
GAATCGGCACACTTCCTGTTCCCCTGGGGTCTGGGTATAGAGAATCGGCACACTCCCTGCTCACCTGGGGTCTGAATATAGAGAATCGGCACACTCCCTGCTCCCCTGGGGTCTGGGTATAGAGAATCGGCACACTCCCTGCTCACCTGGGGTCTGAGTTTAGAGAATCGGCACACTCCCTGCTCACCTGGGGTCTGAATATAGAGAATCGGCACACTCCCTGCTCCCCTGGGGTCTGAGTATAGAGAATCGGCACACTCCCTGCTCACCCTGGGGTCAGAGTATCGAGAATCGGCACACTCCCTGCTCACTTGGGGTCTGAGTATAGAGAATCGGCACACTCCCTGCTCACTTGGGGTCTGAGTATAGAGAATCGGCACACTCCCTGCTCACTTGGGGTCTGAGTATAGAGAATCGGCACACTCCCTGCTCACTTGGGGTCTGAGTATAGAGAATCGGCACACTCCCTGCTCCCCTGGGTTCTGGGTATAGAGAATCGGCACACTCTCTGCTCACCTGGGGTCTGAATATAGAGAATCGGCACTCTCACTGCTCACCCTGGGGTCTGGGTATAGAGAATCGGCACACTCCCTGCTCACCCTGGGGTCTGGGTATAGAGAATCGGCACTCTCCCTGCTCACCCTGGGGCCAGAGCACCTAGATTGCCGATGGCTGCCAAGGCTTCACCAGCACCAGGCGAGGCGCAGTGCAGTGGAACTTTTCCTTGCATCTATTTAGTTTTCTCTTCATAACGCCGCGCAAGTTATTTTTTTCTTTGTTTGCTTCGATTGTACAACTCTCGTTCAAGTCATTGGCCCCCAAGCAATAGCGGGATGCAGGAAGTAAATATTAGTCTCTCTCACGTTGTTCGGTGCATCATCATTACAGGTGCGGTTGATGTTGGTTATGGAAATATGGTTTTGGGGGGGGGGGGGGGGCAGAGCTTTGTGACGTCATATTTGAAGGGGGGTCTGACTTTTTGTGACACCATGTGACGAGGGGGGGGGGGGTCAAAAATCGTCCAAAATCGCGTGACGTCATTTATGGACGGCCCCTAAGCAGTAACCGAATGGGAAAAAAACTAAAACCCAACAAAACCATTTAGCAGTTTGCCGCACGTATATAAATGTCTGGAGCAATAAACGCAACATCTTCATCTTTTTAATAGAGCACGGCAGCTACGGTGGTGTAGGGGTTAGCACGATGGACTTTTAGAGGGCATCAGTAAGACCTCCCCGTGCGGTACTTATGTAGTGGGTCCAATTGAGTTGCAGACATTGTTCCTTTTAGAGGCAACACATTTATTTGTAACACGTAACACAAAAGGGTAACTGCCCCTTCACCAGATACAGCCTAGGGTGGTGATAACCCAGCTAACTACACTAGACAGAGGAGTTACAGCTATGAAGGGTTGGACCCTCTCACTCGTGTCCACGACCACGTGTTTGCCTCATAGGACGTAGAGCCTCCAGCTTGAGATGTAGAGCTTCAGCTGGTGGACATGGAACTCCAGCTGGTGGATGTGGACCTTCAGCTTGTAGAATGCAGTGACCCCGGTCCCTCTCAGGGACCCGCCTTATATCCCCCCACGGGTCGGGGCCGCTCCGCCCTTGGCCCCGCCCCCTTCTGGAGCCTTCCAGCTCCCTCTCGATCCCTCTCGAGAGCTCTCCTCGGACACGTGATCACCCCCTAGTCCCCCCACCTGGGGGCCTCTCTGTGGACACTCCGGATCACGTGTCTGCGGGGTCAACCACAGTGCCATGGCCCGGGGCAACCCTGCCCCTGGGCTGACACTTTCTCACTCCCCCCTGTGGGGGCCCGCAGCACACGCTATGCGTGGTGCTCGCGCTATCCCAGTGCACACCAAGCCCCGCTAGGGCAGGTACTACACCCGCCCACGGGGTGTATGCGATGACAGTGCATCACGTGCCGTGGCCCTCTAAGGCCGGTACCATACAGTGACATCCCCGATGACACTACACTTACTTACAGCTCTGTCCATCCAGCGGTATAATGTGCAGTGTCAACGATTCGGAGCCAAGGGTTTCCAGGAGACACCTTCTTTATTAACAGCTTCTCACTTCACAGGTTTGCCCTCACACTCTCCCTAGTCGTCTAGCCTCACCTACACACAACGCTGACCGTGTAACACTGAAGGCGCTGACCGAGACAGCCAACAACTATCCGGCCGCGCAATATCGAGCGAAGACGGCAGCGACGAAGGCGGCGAAGACGACAGCAACGAAGAGACGAGTCCACTCCCAAAACCGGTAGCCCTGAGCTCCCGCTCTCAGCTGCTTTTATGCTACCCAGCGTGCCTGGCTCCGCCCTGGCCACGCCTCTCTTCTCGAACCCACTAGCAGGTTCCAGGGGCTTCTAGATGGGGTCTTCCATGACCCTTGCCCCAGTTCCTCCGCCCTGCCGGCACACCCGTGAATATGCTCACCGGCGTGTGTACTGTTTATGTGTACTGTTTGTCCACCGCAGTTGCCGCCGCTGGACAGCAGCGATTACACTACAAATGTTTACACTACAGTTAAGTTGCATGTGGTGGGCTAAAATGTGGGGACGTCCACCTCTTCCAAGACATTAGCAAGGACAAATACCCCTTGCGAGCAAGTGCTTCGCAACCGGTGTGCGTGCGGCAAGGTCCCAGTTGCGCCGCGGTCTTTTCTAAAATCACGGGAAAGGACAGCTTTTTAAACAGCCCCCCCACTCTCCACACCTCCCACTCTTCCATTGGTCAACGGTGCAGTGCGGCAGACAGCTGTCGGCCCCCACCCCCGGCCCTCTAAACATCTCTTCTCAGCCGTGTGCTCAGGTAAAAAAAAACAACCGCTAAGAGATGGGGGACGTAGTGTAGAGTATTGTACACTACATTATTATTTTCCATTCTATACATTTACCGTACAAGTTATATTTCCTACTCAAAAATTATAAGAATATTTTATGTAAAAAGTATTTCCTTTTCAATGTGTTCGGTCGGTGAAGGGTAACATAAAACAAAAGGAGGGGTGGGTGTTGTATTACGCACCGTGAACTAAACTGTGAGTTTTCCCATTTCCCTATGAGTTTGTGGATCGTGGCTATTTTCAAGAACGTAACCCCCGCGATGGGCAAGGCTTCGCTGCACAGTCGTGTTCTCCTGTAACGCCGCATGTTTTCATGACGTGAATTGTATATATAACGCGATCGAGTGAACGGCACTACGTTGCGCACGAGTAGGAATAAGCGGCCGTATGGCTGCCTCAGCGTAGCATCGCACAGGGTGGGATGCTGCTGGATACTTCTAGATGCTACCCACGCGTCTTAGTCTTTGTTCAGCTTGCGTACGCATCCCACATGGTATCGCGTACTGTGATTTACCATACATTATATGTTATTATAACGCAATTTTTCCATAACGCGGTGTTCTTCAGAAACGCAACTACAGTCCCTCGGTTAACTTTTTAATCCGTTCCACGAAAACGACTGTTACCCGAAATAACTGTTAATCGAATTCACTTACAAGTTGAATAACACTGTGTAACCATTTTTTTTGTTCCTGGGTAGTAAGTGTTATTTTCTAATTGGTTATGCCTCAAGCGTGCATAAAATGACTATTATTCCCGACAAACTTTGCTTTTCTGACCAGGACATTGATATTTTTTAATTTACCTATTTTCCAGAACATTCCAGATAATGCATTGCTGAGTAAACTTGGAGTAACTTCTAGAATATTCGAGAACTTTCCAGTAATATAAATAGTAGTATAAAATACAGGGGCCTTAAGCCACCAGTTCAATTTAGTTCCAGCTGCCTAAGTGGATACATATCTGCATTTTTTAAGATGGCATCAAGAGGCTCCAGGCATCAGGCAGACGTATTTTGCTATGTCTGCGGCCAATTTATCAAGACAAGAGCGAAAAAGTACTCTGGAAGCATCTGCTAAGATGTGTGAGGCCTACAAGGCATATTTTGGCATGCCTGTCGGGGATAAAAACAAACCCTGGGCACCTCATGTCACCTGCGAGCAATGCAAAACAACCCTGGAAGGTAAGATGGACAATTGTTGCTCGGAATTTTATGTAATAAAATTTGTTAAAACATTTAAAATTGTAAAAGTTTATTATTATTTTTTTTTTTTACAATTTTCAATGTTATTTAAAAAATATATTTCATATATGAAAAATGTTGCGAGAATCCCTTACACATTAGTCATGGGTGAAATAAATTTATTTTTGTAGGATGGTACAGAGGGGAAAATAGAGTCATGAAGTTTGCTGTCCCAAGAATTTGGCGGGAACCCCCTGACCACTCAAGCAACTGCTACTTCTGCATGGTCGACCCTTCCAAACGTCAGAATGGCAAGAATGCACCTGCTATCACGTATCCGGACCTTCCTTCATCCATCACCCCGGTGCCACACTGCCATGAGCTCCCCGTACCCACTCCTCCGGAGAGAGAGCAGCAGGTCAGAGAGCATGGAAGACGTAGATCCAGATGACAATTTCAGAGGTGGAGCTGAGGAGAGAAACCCATACTACCCCAACCAAAAATACCTAAACGACTTGATCAGAGATATTGGACTCACCAAGTCCAATGCCGAGCTTTTGACATCGAGGCTCAAGCAGCTGAACTTGTTGGATGAAAGTGTGCAAGTCGCGGATCAGAGGAAGCATCACAAACCTTTTTGCAGCTTCTTCACCCGTCAAGATGGGCTCTGCTTCTGCCACAATGTGACCAGTCTGTTCGAGGCAATCGGAATCGCCTGTAACCAGAATGAGTGGCACCTTTTCATTGACAGCTCATCCAGGAGCCCCAAAGCCGTGCTGCTCCATAATGGTAACAAGTACCCATCTTTTCCCTTGGCTCACTCTGTGCACTTCAAAGAGGATTACAGCAGCATCAGGAACTTGCTGGACACCTTGAAGTATGATGAGTATGGCTGGGAGGTCATCGGAGACTTCGAAATGGTGGCATTCCTAATGGGTCTCCAAGGCGGTTTTACCAAGTTTCCCTGCGATCTTTGCCTTCGGGACAGGAGGGACATCAAGGCGCACTACCACAGGCGGGACTGGCCACAGTGGACCGAATTCTCTGTGGGGAGGAACAACGTCAAGTGGGAGCCACTGGTGGACCCCCGGAAGGTGCTGATGCCACCACGGCACATCAAATTGAGCCTTATGAAACAATTTGTCAGAGCTGTAGGTAAGGAGTCGGCAGCCTTCAAGTACCTTCAAGACTTATTCCCTAAGCTGTCTGAGGCCAATGTCAAAGCCGGTGTCTTCGTTGGACAACAGATAAAGAAGATCCTGAAGTGCAATGAATTTCCCAAGAAGCTCACTAGTAAGGAGAAAGCGGCTTGGAGCAGCTTTGTCGCAGTGGTTCGTGGCTTCCTGGGCAATCACAAGGTCGAAAACTATGTGGAGCTGGTTGAGACTCTGGTGAAGAACTACGGCAAAATGGGCTGTAGGATGTCCCTCAAAGTCCATTTCCTTGATGCTGATCTTGATAAATTCAAGGAGTACATGGGAGCGTACTTGGAGGAGCAAGGCGATCACTTCCACCAGGATATACTGGGACTTTGAACGCCGCTACCAAGGGCAGTATAATGAGAACATGATGACTACATTTGGGGGCTGATTCGTGAAAGTGATTTACAGTATAATTGTAAATCTCGAAAAACTACTCACTTCTAAATCTTTTGTCGTCATTTTTGCATTATTTTAGTATATATGCACGTTCATTTTGATTCATATGTTTTTTTTCTGACTTTATGTGAACGAAAAGACACAAATTCGCCCGTTTTCTCATTGAAAATATGGAAATTTCAAAATATCACTGTCCTGGTCACAAAAGCAAAGTTTGTGGGGAATAATAGCCATTTTCTATACTTTTTAGGCGTAAGCAATTACGAAATATCACTTACTACCCAGGAACAAAAATTGTGTTACATAGTGTAATAAGTAAAAAAAAGAGAGGCTGTATCCATTGCCATAACAGAAACCGTAACGTCAAAAAGCTAGTCGAGGTCTAAACACTCACCAATGGACGTCGCTGATTGGCTGAGGTGTTGGTCAGGCCTACTTACGAGTACTGTACTCGGATTGGCCGAAATTGGCGCTCCGCGTGCATGACGTGAACACGGTACCGTGTTCACGTTATGAAGTGAAACGTTCACCGAGAAAGCGTTAACCGATGCTACTATCAACCAAGGGACTAAAGTAGTGCGTTATAGGAGAACTGAGTGTACTTACAATGGAGTCGTCGCATGCGTCCCCGTCTCCCCCCTACCCCTCCCCCCAGGTCGACGCTGCTGCGCCTGGCCGAGCTGGAGGAGCAGCGGCGGCGCGGGCACGAGGAGGCGGCGGCGCGATCCCGCAACGCGGGGCTGCGCGCGGCGCGCGAGCGCGACGTGGCGCGCGACGCCGCGCGGTCCCTGGCGCGCGCCGCGTGCCGCGTGCGCGAGCGCGTGCGCGATGCCGTCAACTCGCGCTCCTTCCAGCACGTGGCGCGCGAGGCCGAGGAGAGCGCGCGCACGCTGCGCCGTGCGCCGCCCTGGTAGTTGCGCGGAGGGGTGTGGGGTATGTTGGCGGGAGGTATTGTGTGGGGTTTCGGTGATACGGGCACGACGTTTGCGATTTGGTGATACGGGCACGACGTTTGGCACGTGGCTAGGGAACAACGTCCAATTCAAGATATCCAGCTCTGAAGGCTATCGCGGAAATGGCAGCCATATTAAAAGATTGCCATCGTCTATTTAAACGTTGCCCTCAAGGTTCTGGTTAAACAAGTCATAACACCGGGCCAGCAGATTGCCAGCGCTGAAAACAACAGACTGTGATCCCAGTTCAACATGTGGCCTTGACTCCTTCCACAGAACTGGAATATCCATTGTTTCAGCATCCCAGCGAGGAGTGCAATGGGCTGTGAGCGCCGTTGGTGACCACACAACCAAGTTGCTGCCTTTCCTGATGTGTATAAAAGATACACCTGTGCCAAAGCTATAAGGTTTGAACAAAGCAGACTGTCAACTCATCCTTCAGGCCATGCAGAAGGAATACTACTCCTGTTACTATTTTTTTTTTATTTCTCCAGGTAAGGCCCCCACTGAGCTATGCAGCTCTTTTTCAGAAACGACCTGGCCACAAATGATAGCTCAACGAAGTGGCTTATCATGTGGAAATCCATCACAGACACATACTCTTAAATGCATGTTGATTCTAAATGTGGACGGAGAAAAAATCCACGCGACGACGGGGAGAGAGACGCAAATCTCAAATAGACAACAGACATCAGGGTCGTGATCGAACTCACGACCTCCTGTATACCAGGTGAGGTAGTTAACGTCTCGCTATCGCGGCGCAGATGGCTGGACCATGTGACGGCAGGTGGTGGCTGCTGAAATAAATACTCCAGGAGGATGAGACAGCCTCCTGGGCTGCACATTGTGGCAGTGGGTGACCAGTGAATGCAGCACCGGACAAATGTTGGCGCTCACTTCTCTGCTCCCTCTCTTCTATGACCCTTGTCAAGTCTGTGGCCACGATTCGCCATCACCTGGATGTAGTGAAGAACGCAGTGGAGACTCATGAACCCTGGACAGGTGCCCTCCTCCAACGTGGATCAGCCCCTTATGACACACTTGTGACACATTTCCGCAAGCAATTCAAAGCGGAACTGACCAGCAAGCCACGGTCAAGAACACGTGTTTTCTTTGTCATGTTCGACATGCTTCAAACTGAGATGGCAGCTCTCAAGGCACTTGGAAACCTTTCGGAGGGCAGTGCGCGTGGACCAGTGCTAGCATTGCCACATCCGGAACAGCACACTCCTCAGAGAGCTTCCCGTGTGACACTCGATGCACTCACCAGATTGCAGCGAGTGCGCTGTATCTTTTCTCGCAGAAAGTTTTTGCCCAGTACAGCTGCAGCCCGGCATCTGATGGCCCTGGAAGACTGCTTGTACTGACAGAGCTTTATCAAAGTACCCTGTTTCAGTTGTGGTAAATTATCCTCCGGTTGGAACTTGATCAATGTGAGAGCAATACGAGAGGAATATTTCTTGCTCAATGGCAATGTTTTAAATCTAAAAATATTTCAACTAAACGATTTTGTATTTTACCAGGTAAGACCCACTGAGCTATGTAGCTCCTTTTCAAAAGCGACCTGACCACAAATAATAGCTCAGCGAAGTGGCTTATCACGTGGAAATGTATAGCAGCCAAATACTCTGAACGCGTGATGTTGATTCTAAATGCAGAGAGCAAAACCGGAGAACCCGGAGAAAAATCCACGCGACCACAGGGCGAACATACAAACTCAAAATATATAGGCTTCAGAGACTGGATTGAACCCATAAACTCCTGCATAACAGACGAGGTAGTTAACTTCTCGCCATCGCGAGTGTGTGACACGGCGTCATCCCTTTGGAGGAAGAGGAACAAAGACTGCATCGGACGCATGGAGTGCCAGAGTCAACTGAAACCGGTGGAGTGCTTTTTGTGGTCTTACTATAATGACCGTATCAGCAGCCTCGAGTGTTGTCAACCAGGCCATAGCGGCACTGCCGATGCTAGATGATGCTGATCGCAGCCCCTGAGCTTCCACCTCCCAAGTGAGTGGGGGTGGAACAAGAAAGACAAATGTGGCTGGTAAATATTTATGGACGACCCTTCCAGGGGCTATGAAAGCCAGGCGGCAACTCGTGCCGTAAGGCACTGTTCTTTGTCATTGCAGTGGAAAACGTTCTCTCTACCCAACATGCCTGTTGTCGCAGAAACACTGGGCACTTAATCGCACGCTATACAGCTGTATCGCGGGGGGCGGCCCCCGTGGGTTTCCCCCATTATCCGTGGATCAAACAAATTACCGGAGATACTGCTATGGCAGCAAGAGCAGTTTATGCGAATGCTGTCGCAAGAGGTCACACGTTTGGCGCAACTTTCCTTCGCTGACTATGCGTGATGAATGAATATATACAACTGTAATCGTTGGATACGCCACTTAATTTCGTATGCATATTGTGCCATTGTTTAATAAATTATATTAATTACGTTTAAACCTTACGATATGAACCATATCAATTATATTATCTCGTATACTCGTCCAATAATTTTAAATGCAAATACGATGGAAACAATCCAACCTGTGGGAAGTTTTATACTCAACTGCAAGTGGATGCAGTCCACCAAGCAATGTTCAAACGGATCGTGGCCATCTTGGAAAATGGCTGCCATTTCTGTCCAATGGCGTAAAACAAAAAAATCTACGAGGCCCTTTTGGACTCAGTGGCCTCCTTTCATACGGCCAAATGCGATGCTCGTATCACCGAACCCCACAGGTCACTCGTATATATCTGCCCTTCAGCGCCCGTCTATCGGGTGCTGGGCTAAGGCGGAGGACCTATATAACATCCATAATAGAGGTTTGTTGAGTTAGATCACGTGAATATAAATGCGTCGTTAAACCCGCCACCACCCAACTGGCTGTGTCGGGTGGCGGTGGGTTTAATGACATTTAATTTACGTAATTTAACCCAAAGAAAAAAACCCCTTTATTATGGATAATATTGGTCGCGAAAGCCTACTATGTGTGAAACAGCTCTATAATAGTTTATGAGCACAGGGCCCAAACACGTCAAGCGGACAGCGACAAAAAGCAATGTCATAGCTGTAATATATCTTATAGTGCCTTATTCTAAGGCGCTTAATGACAATTATAATATTGTACATAAAATGATAGTGGTTGAGATAAAGAGTGGAGTTGCTATTAAAAGTCGTGTAATTATGGTGACAGGGGAACAGGCGGGAGTGGTTCAAGAGGGGTTGGAGTAGAGTTAGTGATACGGGTTGGGGTAGTGGAGAGGGGTACGAGTAGCCATAGGGGTAGTGATAGGCGTATGGGTGGTGATAGGGATTGGGGTAGTCATAGGGGTTGGGGTAGTGATATGGGTTGGGGTAGTGATTGGGGTTCTGGGTGGTGATAGGGGTAGGGGTCTATGGGTGCTGATAGGGGTAGTGATAGGGGTATGGGTGGTGATAGGTGTTGGGGTCGTGATAGGGCTTATGGGTAGTCATAGGGGTTGGAGTAGGCCTGGTCGTAGCTGGGGGGTGGTAGGAAAGAGTAGCAGCGGTAGGATGGGCTAGGGGAGAAGTTCCCTACTTCTCTGATTCAAGGACGTGCATGGGTGTGGGTGTATGTGTTCAAGCACGATCTCAAAAACGTTGACGTCGACATGGCCGAGCGGGCAGCTGGTGCGGCAGACCCTGGGTGGGTGTGCACGGGGGGACTCGGACACGAGACGGCCCCAGCCCTGCTGTGCGAGTAGCAAGGCTGGGGGCACGAGCCGCGGCGTGGCCACGGTCAATTTCCCGAAGCCACAGCTCGCGGCAGCCTCTGCCGTTCCGGCATTAAGATTGCCCGGTCATTCCGGGAAACGTTTAAATAATTGAAATCCTCTGCAAAAGTGTGCCGCATGACGAAAGGGGTGTCACGGGGCCACGTTTCTTGTATTGAGCGAGTTTCTCTTTTTTAGAACAGACGGATGGGAGAGGGGGCTCCAGAGAGGAGCGGTGCCAGGGAAGTGTACACGTGTGGTCTGCCGCGTGCTGAGTGGACGTGCGTTGGGTTGGGAGGACCAGGTGGCGGGGCACGCACGTGGAGGGAGCTTGGGCTAGGGTGTTCTATTAGCATACAGGTTAATGTCCTATTATCATACAGGTGAATGTACTATTAGCATACAAGTTAAATGTGCTATTAGCATACAGGTGAATGTACTATTAGCATACAAGTTAAATGTGCTATTAGCATACACGTTAATGTACTATTAGCATATAGCTTACTGTACTATTAGCTTACAAATTAAATGTGTTATTAACATACAAATTAACGTACTATTAGCATACAAGTAAAATGTATTATTAGCATACAAGTTAAATGCACGATTAGCATACAAGTTAAATCCACTATTAGCATACACGGTAAATGCGCTATTAGAATACAAGTTAAATGTACTATTAGCATACAAGTAAAATGTTCTATTAGCGTACAAGTCGCATAAATCGTAAACGCTCGGTTATTGCGCACGCTATTTGAAGCATGTATCGTGAGTTTTAAGATTAATTATTCAGTGACAAATCGATGCTATGCTACTTGACGCAACGATGCCTTAAGAATTAAAAAATGCATGGAAAGTAGGTGAACCAGTGCATATGTAATGAAAGAGCACACCGACATACGGAGGGCTGCATAGGCATTGCCGCATCGGTCATAGCCAATTAGGGCCACGGGTTCGATCTAGGCCAAAGTTTATGGGCGGAGCTCAGGGGTACATGCGGGAACCATCGAGAAGGTTCTGAAGGGGGCGTGGTTAGAGGCGGGACTTCGCTCCACCAAGGAGGATATAAGGAGAGGCAGGAGGAGGACTCGGGGTTCGGTGTGGAAGCCTGGGTCTGGACTGCATCTCTGCCATCTCATCAGCCACCGACCACGTGGCAGCCGCGAGTGAAGCTCTCCCGGTTCCCGGCGCGCCATCGACCAGCGGTGCGCGGGGAAGCGAGAGCGAGGGAAGCCGCGCGGGAATGGAGGAGCAGAGAGCGCGTGCATGCGGCAAGAGAGAGAGAGAGAGGGTGACCATCTAAAGAATATGTGGAGCCGAGTAGTCATAACTAATAAAGAAAGGACGCAAGTCTCAACATGTCGTCGAAGTCGTTTATTACACATGGATGCATTGTCACAACGTGATGCTCTTTTTCAGAATCGATAGGAAAGGGATCGACCTTTGATTCCTCTGTGCCTAAAGGAATCAATCCTAAATCCAAGTTACAGGTCTCTTGTCTTATCCAGAATATAGTTTTTTTGGGGAGATTAGATCGTGTCAATATAAATGTGTCGTTAAACCCGCCACCACCCGACACAGCCAATTGGTAAGATTTGTCACGTAAACAAAAACGTCACCCTGCTGCTGCTCTATTTAAGACCGGAAGCAAGAGCAGAGCCTCACCATTCTGGCGAATTGCCCGATGATGCTGGATGCAATTACCAGCGAAACGTCGTACTCAAAAATTGTAAATGTTGTGGTTTCACGCTTCAACACACCGGTGGGCTAAAGCAGTGAACTATTTGTCTTTTGTCAACGTGACACTTTTTTGCTGATTGGCCGTGTCGGGTGGTGGAGGGTTACGACACATTTATAAGTAACGCGATCTAAACCCAAAAACGTTGATTATGAAGTGCCAATTCGTTACTAGTTCAGCACACCGGTTGTGTGTTGGAGAGTAAACCCACAACAACATTTACAATTCGAGTACCGTGACGTTTCGCTAATTACAACATCAACAACCAGCAGCATTATCAGGCGACAGACAGAATTGTGAGAATTCCTCCTGTTTCTGTCTTAGAGGGGGGTTATGTAGTCCTATAAAGCACAATGGATCTCTATTATTAGTTGGGTTATTCACACGTAATCGTAACTATGAATATATTTATATTCATTTACATTTACGCGATCTAACCCAAAAAACCTCTTATGGATGACATCGGTCGCGAAAGCCCGACTACGAGGTGTTAAACGGTCTCTTGTCATTGCTTTTGTCATTTTAGCGACCTTTCGTCACTAATGGAAATTACGCTGTCCTTGATCCATGTTGTGTTTTTGGGGTTGGACCACGTGATAGTTTTATGACAAAATTCTTGTCACGTCCTCTCCACCACCCGACAAGATTGTCACGTTTACAGAGATAATGTTTTATATGTAGCAATGTATTTAGCTAATTTTGACCAATAAACTGGTGGCTTTAAAACTTTTCTTGACTAAATATAACATCAATCATGCGACTCTCTCTTTGCGTGTCTTGTATTCTCACCTTAGTAAAAAAAAATCAAGTCCAAAATTTGAAACTTATCTCCCTAATCCACAAACCTTGCGTGGCGGTGGATACCTCCGTGCTCACGATCGAACTCGCACTCTGGAACACGTGGCCACGACTGGCTGGCGTTGCACCTTGTAAAGGGCACGACCCCAATGCGAAGAATCCACGAGGGACAATCTGGGTTCATTAATTCAGGTAACACACGAAACAGGTATCAACTGAATTTTTACCATGAAACGCAAGAGCGATGAATCATATTCATTTACTATGTATGTTGAACTTCTCTCGCACTGTACTATGGAGAGACTTTTGATGGAGTGTGGTGGAAATTCTATTTTTTTCTGCCACGTTGTAGATGGGTTTGGAGACCACTTTTCGCACGGTTGTCAACCGATGTATTTACCAGTTGGCGGCTTGAAGCACAATCTTCCGGCGTGGCTGCGAATAGTCGCCGCCTGGCATTCAGGATTTCACTCAGAACTCCTCACCCCTGTCGATAGCCACAAGTGACACGGCGTCTCCTGATCACTGTACTGGACAAACGGCTGTTATTCATTCAGCGCCCATCTATAATGGCTTGCCATGTTACAGCTCTACAGAAGTTCCTGTGATTACTAAAACTTAACAATTTTTTATTTTATACTCTTTGGTTCTTTCGGTAAAGTCACGTAGGTATAAAATATATATTTTTATTTGACCAGGTAAGGCCCACTGAGCTATATTGCTATTTTCAGAAGCGACCTGGCCACAATTGATAGCTCAACGAAGTGGCTTATGTGGAAATTTATAGCAGCCAAATACTCTAAACGCATGTTTCTAAATGTGGAGGGAAAAACTGGAGGACCCGGAGAAAAATGCAAACTCCAGGTGTCAGGGTCGGGATCAAACCCACGACCTCCTGTATACCAGGCAAGGCAGTTAATATCACTCCACCGTTTCTATTAACATTAACAATTAATTACCACTGATTAACGAAACAATTTCCTTAACCAAATAAACTTTAGCTATCTGCACGCGTTCTCAAACTGTTTCTGTTTTATGCCTCAACCACTCAGTTTCATTGTCCCTTCCCAAAACCTCTTCGATGAACATTCGTCCCGATCGTCACAGACACGGTCTACATTCCTACAGCGTATCGCACAACTCGGAGGTAGGCACATCATCATCGTCATCACCATCATCTTTATTAATCGATATAATTTCAATATTACAAAATCATTTACAGCATATAGTTTATATATATTAAAAATATAAAGCACAGTGCAAATTTTAAAGAGCCAAAGGGAAGTCGGGGGCAGTCCATGAGCCCGGAGTAGATAGATATTTCACTTGTTGGAACTTTGATGGTTCCAAATTATGTACGTGGCCAATAACGCGGTGAGCTACGTGATAAGTGTGCTTATCAAAGTTATTCACTCGTATTGGCCATGTCAATGAATCAGTACTACGAGGGTTGTGCCATCCTTCGGTGATACCGATGTCGGCTGTGGCCCATGGACAAGGGGGGAGGTGAGGGCTTTGGTGGGTCGGGGTACGGCGAGTTACGCAGATTGCGAACGGACAACGTCCGAGCAGTGTGCTCCACCTTCGCACGGTGAGTGACGAATCGGTTTGACGTGAACACATCCGTGAATGTTTGTGTTGTGCACGCGCTGTCCGTAAATAGTAAAATAGCGTTGACGTCTTCTCCCCCTCCCCAGTTAAAGCCTCGTCTCAAGTCTCCTCGAGGCTGATTCTCTGGAGGGTCCCGCTCGGCAGATGTTTCATGTTGCCGTGGGTGGAAACCGTGGGTGCCCAGAGAAAACCACGCACGCAGTTTAGAGACCACTCAACATGCTGCTGATGCTGCAGATGTTAATGGAGAGACCTACTCGCTGTGCTGCCTCCCACTTGAGACGTCCTTTGTGCGTACAGCACAAGCGTATAAGTGCAATCAATGACTGATTTCGCATTCACATACAGCTAAATTCTAATGAATAATTAATCGAACATTCACATGACATGAAATAAAAACAATAACATGTCGCCCTTTGTCAATCCACTACTGAATGAATGCCTTTGCATAATATAGGTTCTTGGGTTAGATCGCGTAAGTATAAATGTGTCGTTAAACCCGCCACCACCCGACACAACCAATTAGTAAGGTTTGTCACTAAAAAACGTGCCAATTCGTTAATAGTTCAACACACCGACGTGTTGGAGAGTAAGCCCACAACATTTACAATTTGAGTACGACTTTTGCCAGTAATAAGAACCAGCCTCATCAGGCGAGAGCCTGATAAGGCCCTGACAGGGTGTTTGACCATCCTAACAACTAAGGGGCACAGAAGGGTTTTGAAACGTAGCACCCTGGGGCCTGAGTACAGAATTATGCGTGTAAATTTCCCTTAAGTCTGGTTCGTCTACGGTTGTAGTACGATCCGATACGCCCGCAAGAGAAAACAGAACGACGTTCAAAGGAAATCCGGGCGCGTGCACGTGAGATCACAATGCTGTGGGTGTGGCAGCGGTTGCTAGGCACCCACTGCCACTTCACAAGCCAATCAGCTGCGAGGAAGAAAATCCGCACGTAACATGGCTGGTATGATGTCATCGCTCCACGCACCTCATTCCAGTCGGTTTGCTTATGCGATTAATGTTGATTGCATATGTTATGAATGTTATTGATAGTATTATTCATGTTATTCATAGTAATACTTTCCTTGTTATGTTATTATTTATCGGTTGACTGTTTTCACTTTGATCACTCCCAAGTTCCCTCCTCACTTTGTGATTCTTAATTCTCGCAACGCTCTCATGGAATCGGAGTTATATCTTACGTTCTTATTGTAGAAATGTCCGAGATCACTCGACGTTGGACAATTACACAATGGTGCAAATACGAAGGCCCTTGATTGGTCATTCTGGTGCTAAGACCAACTGAGTGAACGTTCACGCCTTACAATATGAATCAAAGCTTGCGCATAGACGAAGACTTGAGCATTCCACAAACATGAAACGGAATTGTCCAACGCTTTATGAGCCAAACTAAGGCAACACCTAATAGGGCCAAGGGTTCAATATCAGATTGGGTAACTGCATTTACAGGTTATATCAGCACTTGCTAGTCATGGGCGCAGCTCCCTATTTCAACTGGGTGGGGGGGGGGGGCTATGCAAGATCCGACTGTGGGCCCCCCTCCTTTCTCCTGACTCACTTTTACTAAAATAGCTACGGATGTTTTAACCGGTATACAATATGTAGGCTATAACTATGTATATATTCTCATATTATTTTAGTTGCACCGTGTATTGGGTGTAGAAGAAGACAGTCTCACAGTGACAATATTAATAACAATATTTAAAGGCGCAACACTACTCACAATTAAGTTATCCTGCGTCTTGCTTGCATGCCGGTCCATTGGTCTAGGATGTCCTGAAAGGAGGTGGATTGCACAACTCGATGCTGCTTTATTAATTTTTTTGATAAAATAATCTTTCTTAATATTGTTTGAATTTGTTTACCTGTTGATTCGGGACCCCCTTGTGGCCGACTGGGCTCCTTTGCATCGCGTAACACTGCCACCTCCCCCCCCCCCCCCCATAGTTGCACCCCTGTTCCTAGTCCATCTGTTTGAATTGGGTGTCATATAAACTATCGGTGACAATTTGGAATAAATACAAATCCGTGCCTGTGCTCCAGATGTTAGTAGAGTCATGTTGTTCACGTGGAGCACGTTTCATTGTCTAGGACCGGTTACAGGACGACAACACACACGTTCGCATGAGCCTAGTGCTGTGCCTCCTGTGATCAGGCCATCCTCACGGTCACGCGAGCAACAGAGAGACAGAGAGCCGTCCGTGTGACTAAAAGAAGTCTAGAGGTGGGACTTTGATGTCGGTCTATGTCTTTCACAATTAAACACACTAAGATATCTTGTGCCTTTTTTAAAGTTCAACTCCAAACAGCAACAACAACAACATCAGTTTTACTTTTAAACGATAATATAAAAATGTCATTTAAAAACATATCTGAGCAATCACTTATCTCTACAACAACCTTGCCTAGATCCTTACCTACGAAGGGGGAGCTTTACTCGGGTGAGATACGAGGCCTGAGAGGGTGGCGAAAAGGGAAGGGGTCATAAGGTGCTGTGCAGCTCGTGGAAGACGACACAAACGGCCGCCTCGGCATCGGAACGGTTCAACAGAGTCACACGGGGGTGTCGCAACCCCCAGTTTGGGCCCAGCAAAGAGTGGCAGCTCGCGACGGACAGGGGCTCAACCCTGGAGAGACTTTGCACAGGCGAGGCTCTGCCGGAGGTTGGTGTCCTTGTGGGCCTTGTTAAGCTGGCCAGGCTCGAGCAGGGTCGTGATGTTGTCCACCGCCTTCACAGAGGGAGGCTTCAGCCGGCCGGGTCCAATGAGGTTGGAGTGCGACCCAGCCGTGGCCTCGACATCATCCAAGCCGCCGCTCTCCTCGACACCTCTCCGAGGGCCATGCCGTGCCACTGCACTCCACAGGCCCTCGCGGTGGAGCAGCGCCGCCAGGGTGCACGCCAGCACCAGGCCGACGAAGGCCAGCACAGCGAGCAAGGCACTCAGCCAGCCGCTGTCGCTCAGCAGGAGGCCATCGCCACCCTCCCGCCTCTGCTCCGTCTCCACGACAGTTATCTTGAGCTGAAGGTTTGGCTGCGGCCTTGCCTGAGCCGCTTCAGAGTTCCCCTCTCCGGTTTTGGTCAGATCTTCTCCGGCATCTGTTGGCTCCGCGAATGAACGTTCAGGAGGCATTGCCGGGCCCGGCACGGTGGAACCGATCAGACTGGCTGCGGCTCTGGCAGCAAAGGCGGAGGGGTGTACGGCGGTGGAGGATGACGATGATGACGATGAGGAGGCGGCGGCAAGCTCGCAGCGCCTGCCTGCCTGGCCCGGGGGACAGACGCAGAGGAAGTGCAAGGGCCCGCGCGGCACGCATGTGGAGCCCTCAGCACACGGAGAGGGCGGCCCGCGCTGCTGACGGTTCGCGCACGGGTCGGGCGGAACCTCGCACAGCGGCCCCGAGAAGCCGCGTGGGCACAGGCACACGAGGACGTGGGCTGAGCCCGCCTCATCCATGCATGCGCCGCCATTCTTGCACGGGTACCTGGGCATGACAGAGACACAGGGACCCAAGGTTAAAGGCAGAATTAATTGGCGGTCGACACTGTGAACATACACAATTAACTAACTCGGTCTGTCTGCAGATTGAATTTGTGCGGAGCTTTGAGTGCTATAATATTATACCCCCATATACATTGGTTTATGCTCAATCTGTTGCAGTGTTGGGGTATATATAAACACCGATAACATTTACCCATTTTTTATTTGGTACGAGTGGAGTTCAAGTCTCAAGTTAATTTTGTTTGACCCGGCAGAGAACTCAAGTAGACAATGATGATCCTCATTTGCAAAATTTTACCTGGGCCACCAAAATTACAAATTGCAACAATGAAGCCAAAAGTAAATAGATATATAATCGAGACAAAACAACAAACGGGAAAAAAGGCTTAGAGGCTAGAACAGAGGTCGGAAACGTTTCCAAGAAGAAGAAGGAGAAGAGCCATTTACATTTTTTTTTGTCTTTGACCAAAATAGTCAGAGAGACGCATCACACGCAGAGCCACTTGTACACAGACACAGCAGCAGGTACACAGCAGATGCCAAACGCACATTCTGGCTCAAATAAACCAAGTAGGTGATGGAATTTAGCTGTTTCCTCCCTTAGTTATTCTTTAACAATAGAGTCACCAAGACAATCCGAAAGTGACCCCATTATGTTCTAAGTCACTTATTATCTTTGTGTTCAGTTACGTTTAAGATTCAAGTGATTTTATGTAAAAAAAAAACTCTGCCCGTGAAGGGGGGCAGCCAAAGAGCAGTACGCGGCACCAAAGCAGCAAGTTGCCGACCCCTCGGGCTAGAATGTGGGACAAGGGGGGAGGTGGGGGGAGGGGGGCACTCACCCCTGCTGGTGACAGGGCCCAGCGCGCTCCTCGCACCGGCTGCCCGTGAAGCCGTCGGCGCACACGCACGCGAAGCCGCCGCTGCCGTCGTCGGAGCACGAGCCGTTGTTGTGGCATGGCCGATTGTGCTCGCAGAAGTTCAGATCTGTGGCAAGTGAACGCAAAGAGGCCCACGGGAAAGGGGTCAAAACACGAAAAGTCAAAGGTCAGCGTTGTTGTCTCCCTCGCTCAAATGGCGGTGGAGGTCGCCTCCATTGGTGGCATGAGCGGCAGGCGTGACCGAAATTACACGTTACCATGGCCAATGGACGGTCTCCCCCAGAGGAAGACCAGAGGGACGGGTGGGCCGAGTCGATCGCAAAGAGGTTTTGAAACTTTCAACCCCCGTGAGTTGAACGTCCTCACCACGGCGACATCCGGCCTCATTTTTACATGAACATCCTCACGAATGTCAGCGGAATGTTTAGAAATCTATTCTAATGTAGGTCGCGTGTGTGTAAGTTCATGTAGTTTTATATGTGCACGTGTGTGCATACAAGTATGGACAGTATATGTGTGGAGAGCAGTAGTGCAGCGGTTAGCGCCTTGCGCTACGAACCCGGCAACCCGATTTCCACTCCTGCTCACGGCCTTGGGCCTCCCCAAGGTCGACTCAGCCTCAAATGAGTACCTGGTGTGGCGTGTAAACATCACCACTAGGGAGGCAAAGGTGGCCGGGCGTAGTGTTAGCCACCTGCCCCTAGTGTGCCTTTATGGATTTTCATAGGTGCTCACTTGCAACAATTGCCCTAAAAGTATGCTAAGGCTATGCGGGGGGTGTTTTGTCTTGTTTGTGTTTATGTATGTACATAATTAGCGCGCATTCGTGTGCATGGGTTTAAACAGACTGGATTGTTCGAGGAGCTCGCAGATCCCTAAACAATTCTGGACATAGTTCCATCAGTGAGCTCATCTGGCAGGCGAGGCTGTGCTGGCTGAGTCATGTAGCCCGCATGCCTCGCCATCGCATTCCCAAGCGGCTTCTGTTTGGCCGGATAGAGGGGGCTAAATGGGTGCGGCACGGGCTGGGAAAGAGATGGAGCTGATACGGTTCATGAAGATCTGGAGCTGATTGGGCTTGCAAACAAACTAATACCAGCAGAGTTAAGATCTGCCTCTGTGGGGGAGGCTCGTGAAGGACGCTACTGGGAATTTGGAAGCAGTCGCCCTCCAACAATAGTGGCAGGCAGGGCAGCGACGCTCACAACAACCAGCAGAGCGCCAGTGGGATAAAAGGCAGTGAGGTTGCACAGTGGGGAGCGCAGGTGGCGCATCTGCCAGTTATCTCGGTCAACCCATGGCGCTTGGGTCTCTCCCGTGACCTCCCGCCAGCGGGCCTTTGACACTTCACGCGACTGCCTCAAAGTGCACCTAGCCTGGCACAAGGGCTGCGGTGACGTCGCCACCTTTTAGTGGCGCAAACGGCGGCTGTCGGTGTTCACGTGTGCGTGTGTGCGTAGTGAGCGCGTAGTGAGCGCGTGTGCGCGTTCATCCATGGGCCACTCACCGCGGTCGCACAGCCGGCCCGTCCACCCGTCCTCGCAGTCGCACTGCCAGGGCATGTGGCAGGAGCCGCGCTGGCAGCCGGGGAATCGCGTGCAGTTCCCGCACAGCTCGCCCTGCCACCCGGGTTGGCACCTGCAGCCCGCGGCATGGGAGGGCGGAAGGGAGGGGGGCACGACGTGAGCAGGAGTTGAAGCCAGTTTGGGAAAATCTGGAATATCTGATGCCGGGCATGTCCTGCTTCGTGGCGCTCGCGATCATCACGTGACTGGGTCAACGTCTTTGTTTTGGGATTCGAGAATCCTGAGACTCGGTGAGGCTTTTCCAGATGTTATATTGAATTAAGTTTGAATATAAAATAATTCCAGCCAATTCATCCTCATCACCACCATCATCGGCATCATAATCACCACCATCATCATCATGCCACCATGGTCAGTAAAATGACGACCACCATAATGAGGCTGCATTACTTGAGACGTCAATAGCTGCCCCATGAACTAACTCATCCCCACCATACAAATATCTCGCAACACTCGTTTGAATAGAGGCACACAGTCCAGAGCGCTGAGATCTTCTTCTCAGCGCTCTGGATTGCTGGGGCAAAGAGGTGTTAGCGAGCGCCTATTAAGGCTGGCACGGCACACCCCTTTGTTCAGACCACGCGTACACCTGCCAGCACCCAGCACTCAGCAGACACGCCACATCCACCAGGGGCTTTGCACGAGAAGTGTGATCGCTAAACATAGCGCACACGACGTGTACCCGTGTGTGTGTGCGTGCGTGCGTTTACTTGGGCGTAGCGGTTAGCACGCTGCACTACAAAGCCTGCCACCCGAGTTCAATTCCCGCTCACAGCCAACACCAGTGACAATTATCTGAACCGGTAATGGGCCTCCCCTAGGTCGACTCAGGATCAAATGAGTACCTGGTGCGATGTGTAAACATCGCCACTAGGGGAGACAAATACGTCCGGGCGTGGTGCTGGCCACCCACCCCTTCGTGTGTCATGCCGACCTCAAAGGTGCTCGCTAACAGCACTTGCCCCTACAGTCTGCTGAAGCTATACGGGGTGGGGGGGGATCTTTGTCTTGTTGACACGGAGCGTGTGCTCGAGAGTGGAGATGTCCATTCTTTGCACACCGCATTAGGATCCTATACATCACGGGTTCGACATCTGGCCATGTGCACATCCATCACCGGTGCTCTCTGAATTTGGCACCTATGTCTCCTGCGGTCGTCACGGCCAAAAATCGGCAGCAGGTGCCACTGTAACTATCGGGGATACAAAGGTGGAAGGGCGACTCTGGTGCTGGCATCACCATCCACTCGACCGCAGTGCTGCATGTCCTCGGTCTGCAGGTAATGTTCGTGCGCAGACCGCTTGTCAATTCCGCTGCCGGACGAGGGCACTCCCCTTGCTGTGAGAATGATTTGACCGCGGGTCAGTGGGGTCAGCGGGGTCAGCGGGGTCAGCGTGGCCAACGGCGCAGAGCTCAACCACGGCGGCCCAGGCCGCTTACCGGACGCGGGACGCAAGGGGAAAGGCGAGCGAGGGACAGCGACCTCACCTGCACTCTCCGTCAACCTCGCAGTAGCCCTGGCGCAGATCGCAGCCCTCCTTGCACTCGGCTCCTGCAGCGACAACAACGACGACAATGAGGCGAGTCCCTTACGAGTCCGCCACGAGTCAGTTACGAGGCGATCTGGAATTCGTGGCACAGGGCACCGCTGCTCAGTTGCGAGCAGCTATTGGCGACAAGAAAACTCAACTAAACTATCTTTATTTTACAAGGTAAGGCCCACTGAGCTATATAGGTCCTTTTCAGAAGCGATCTGGCCACAAATGATAGCTCAACGAAGTGGAAAATCACGTGGAAATGTATAGCAGACAAATACTGGAGGGAAAAAAAACGCACGCCCCGGAGGAATATCCACACGACAACTGGGAGATAGACACGCCAACGCCATATATACAGCAGGCGTCAGGGTCGGGATCGAACCCATGACCTCCTGCATACCAGGTGAGGTCGTTAACATCTCGCCACCGTGGCGCCCGTCGAAACTGCCGAGGCGATGCCGGCACGACGCCTCGCCCATCGCGCCACGGTCAAAGCTGCTACCGGACTCTTCCCAAACGGCGCTCGAGCCATCGGACGCAACTTGCACCGTGGAGTTTCCTTGTTGTGCTGCTGTGACAGTCCCCTCCACTGTGCGACGAGAGTTTTATATCTCCACCGGGAGATAGTGAGCGGTGAATAACCTTCAGTCAACGTGCAAATCTCTCGGCGGGCAAAAACGGTGCGAATGAGATGACCGTAGAATCTCGTTCCTAATCTCACTCGGTATCGAGGGGTTCATTCTGCTCGCCGCTCTCCCAGTGGAGTCGTAAAGATCTCTCGCTCCACAGTGGGGGGGGGGGGGGGGGGGGGCTGTCAGAGCGCGTGGCGGGGGAACGTCTCCACGCCGCGACCACGCCCCGTCCCGTGTGCGGTCTGCGCTCATCTCGACCTCGGTCAGCGAAGCGTCGGCGAGGAAGGCAGCCCGTCGCGCGGAGTGGCCTTCACCACGAGTCGCCGACTGAGACCGTTACTTGAGTGCAGGGGGTCTCAGTGGCGCTGTCTCCTTGGCTGGACATGGTCGTTGTGAGCGTTCAGTGAGAGAGACGCCTAAACCTGCGGCTTTAAAGCCATGATCTCAGAGGTCACACGTGAGTCGGACGCAGCCAGTAGGATGTCAGCGCTCGAACCTGCTATCTCGGTGCTGTAAGACGAGCAGCTCTCCCATGGCCATTAAACACCGACTGGGAGACCCACCAGGCCCCAGGGCTTGAACCCATGCTCTCTCAATTGTGCAGGCTCCAGAGTGCAAAGTGGAAATACATCAGCAACGCCATCACCGCTGCTGCTGCCACCACTGCCACCATCGCCACCGCCGCGGGTTATATTTAGCCACGGCAACATGGCCCGGTGGTGTCTTGACATTAAATACACTTTGTTTAATCTTAGCAGCGGGGTCAGGGGTGCACGATGGCTACAATGCTGCACGACACACGCGACCACCGCCAGCCCACCCGCCCCCCTCCCCCGCCGGGGCCACGTGCTCAAGAGGATTTCGCTCAACAATGTCGGTTAAAAATAAACCGGGGGGGCCCGCCCGCTGACGGATCGACTGACAGAGCTCCCCTCCGCCAGTTATTTCCTTTGTTTCGCTGGTGCACAACAAGTCTAACAATTCGCACGGACTACACGACGTGAGATGGGTGTAGGGGGGGTCACAAAATAAATTCGCAGAACAGTTCCCGACTCTTGTGTTTGTAATCTTAAGTGATGGGGATGGACCCCACAGAGGAGTGACTGCTCCACGCCGGCCAGCACACACTTGCCGTGAGTTCAATCCCGAGCCTGACGCCTGCCGCTGTATATTTGGAGGATGCGTGTCTCTCTCCCCGTGGTCACGTGGATTTTTCTCCAGGTCCTCTGGGTTTCCCCATTTAGAAACACGCGTTTAGAGTATTTGTCTCTTATACATTTGAAGATGTTGGTGTGATGATGATGTTGGTGTGGTGATGATGATTTTGGTGTGATGATGTTGAACGATGATCACAGGCTGCAGAAATGTCATCATTTCACAACTCAGGGATTCACCTCTAAAACAACTACTAACTATAGATGTATCCATTTTTCATTAAGCTTTTCAGTGTTTACGCAGCTAGGAGCCCGGCTCCGTGTTGGCAGGAGGCACGCGATGCCTCGCACGGGGGTGGGGGGGGGGGTAAATGAACTGGGTTACAGTTTGTGACTCATGCCGCCGTCTAAAGTAAAAGACAAACGAATGGAATTACATTGTCAGAGAATGGTAATCTAATTCCCATGCACGCACAGCCACCCACGCAGCCAGCCACGCAGTCAGCCAGCAGCCAGACACCCATTCCTACCAACACCAAAGACATATCCCACATATAGCCTCAACAGACTTTTGTCACCTATGAAGGTGCCGGCACTGTGGCACACAAAGCGGTGGGTGACCACCACCACGTCCGGCCGTCTTTGTCTCCCCAGTGGTGATGTTTAATACACACCACACCAGGTACTCATTTGAGGCTGAGTCGACCTAGGTGCGGCCCAGGACCGTTTCAGATAATGGTCACTGGTTGTGGCCGTGAGCGGGAATCGAACCCGGGTCGCCAGGTTCGTAGCGCAGCGCGCTAACCGCTACACTACCGCTCCCCACACACACACACAGACATCCACACGCACACACACGCGCCTGTATATATAGACGCACGCGTGCGCCCATACGGAGCGCGTGGCGGTGGCACGTGGCTGCGGCCACAGCGATCCCCTATATGATCCCCTATGGACTACAGCGATCCCCTCCAGGAATCTCAGGCGCGCACCATCCCTGCCCGGGGCGCGTGCTTGATGCAGGTCCTGCCTGCTTCTGACCCTGCCGCCTGCCGCCTGCGTGACCTCTCTCTGGAGGGGAGGGGGGCGTGCAGGGGTGGAGCGGGGGAGGGGGTGATGGAAGGTTGTGATGGAGAGGGTTGATGGTGGTAGTCACGGAGAGGGATGGTCATGAAGAGGGGATGATGGTGGTGATGTAGAGGGATGGTGGTGGTGGTGGTGGTGATTATAGAGGGATGGTCATGAAGAGGGGATGATGGTGGTGGTGGAGAGGGATTGTGATAGAGAGGGATGGTAATGTAGAGGAATGATGGTGAAGAGGGATGGTGATTGTAGAAGGATGGTGGTGATGGTGGAGAGCGATGGTGATGGTGGAGAGGGATGGTGATTGTAGAGGGATGGTAGTGATGGTGGAGAGCGATGGTGATGGTGAAGAGGGATGGTGATTGTAGAAGGATGGTGGTGATGGTGGAGAGCGATGGTGATGGTGGAGAGGGATGGTGATTGTAGAGGGATGGTAGTGATGGTGGAGAGGGATGGAGGTGGTGGAGGTGTGAGCAGTCTCCACGCGAATGGGAGTCGCGTGCCGCCCACAGGCAGCGGCACTCAGAGTGACCCCCCCCCCCGGCTCCGCGCGAGTTCCGCGTGGAGCGGCCACCGCTGCTCACGGCGACTCGGAGAGCGACGATTTGAATGAAATGAAGACAACTCGCGGTGTCGAGAGTCAACGTCCTTCGTGAAAAGGTTTTTTTGGGTTCGATCGCGTAAATATAAATGTGTCGTTAGACTCACTACCACCCGACAAAACGTGCCAGTTAGTTACGACTTCAGCACACCGGTGTGTTTGAGAGTAAACCCGCAACATTTACGATCTGAGTACGACGTTTTGCTGGTGATTACAACGACCAGCATCATCAGGCGAGTCCTACGGAGAGGGATACGAGCAGGGATGGAGTTGGGAGCCGAGATCCCCGCGGTTCAATCGCCACGCAGCCGGTCATCCCGCGTCACAGACACACGGGTTGTAAAACTCCCCAGATTCATAAGCGACGAGGTAGCCACAGATCGCAGTACAGCAAGTGGGTTTGAAAACCCATCTGTACGAACTTTCTTGTTAAGTGTGATCCGCTCGTACGTGTTCATATTCTCCGGACACTCGAGCTTCCACGCACGCGCAGAGCACTCAATAGGACGGAAACAAACCAAGAGGATTGCCTAGACGTTCCGTAGCAAGACCCTCGTGAGTAAGAGCCTTGAGACCCACAGAGGCGGTCCTGCCTGAATGGTCTCGAAGGTTCGAAATTCTCCACGCGCGTGCGTACACACGCGCGCCACGCTCACACCCGGCACACTGCGCGCTCCTGATGGTCGCTATAACCGACCGGCTCGGATACTCAAACTACATTATTGTACCAGGTGATGCCCACTGAGCTGTGTGCCTCTTTTTAAGAAGCGACGCGGCCATCACAAGTGATAGCTCAACAAGTGGCTTCTCGCGTAGAAATGTATCGCAGCCAAATACTTGAAACGCGTGTTGATTCTAAATATGGAGGGAAAACCCGGAGGAACCGGAAAAAATCCATGCGACCACGCGAAGACAAAGACACACAAACTCCAAATATACAGCAGCAGCAGGCGTCAGAGTTGGGATCGAACCCACGACCTGCCGCAAACCAGGCGAGAGAGTTAACATCTCGCCACCGTGCCCCGCCCCCCCACCACACGATCGTTACTCGGATATATATCGAACAAACAACGAAATAAGCCCCAAGTCACTGCTCTCAAGAGCACACGATGGTGCGGACTTGGTGAGTCCATCTCCTCTACCTTCCCTTGCTATTAAATAGCAGCTGGTTCATATATAGACGACAACGCCTACATATCGACTTCGGGTGGCTAGGCTTGGTGAGGGTGGTTGGGTGAATCTGGGCCGTGAGGCTTGGTGAGGATTGGTGAGGATGGGTGAAGTTTGCTGGGACCGGGGAAGGCTGGAGTGAGTGAGCGTTGGCGACGAGGTTGTGGTGGAGTTGTGGCGAGGCTGCCTGGCGAAGGTGAGTGGTGGTGGTGAGGAGGATGAGTTGCAGGTGAGCCGCTCACCGTGCACGAGTTGAGGCGGGCAGGTGAGGAGCGAGGCCGCGAGCAGCAGCAACGGAACTCGGAGGAGCGCCTCCATCGCCCTCTCTCCTCTCCCCTCTCGTCTCGTCCGCACTCCGCCACGACCTCTCTCTGCCCTCGAAGCGCTCCCCGCGTCTCCCCGCGT
Source organism: Lethenteron reissneri (assembly GCF_015708825.2). Lineage (NCBI taxonomy): Eukaryota > Metazoa > Chordata > Hyperoartia > Petromyzontiformes > Petromyzontidae > Lethenteron > Lethenteron reissneri. The sequence continues at coordinate 1,327,447 of NC_083792.1, forward strand.
CTCCCTGCGTCTCTGCGACTCTCGATTCTCTCTCTCCAACATTCCGTGTCCCCTCTCTTCTGCCCGCCCGTGAGACTCCCTGCCTCTCTCCTCCCGCTCCTCCCGTCAGTGCTGCTGCGTCTCCCGTCTCTGCCGCGTCTCCAGACTTTCTGCAACTCCTCCTCCTTCTATCTCCCTCCCCCCCCATGCCGCCTTCTCTCTCGCCCTGGTATCGCCGCATTATCTCCTCCCCCCTCTGTTGTGACTCCCCCCCCTCTCCCGCGCGCGCGTGCGTCCTGTCTGCGCGTGCGTCCTGACTGCGCGTGCGTCCTGTCTGCGCGTGCGTCCTGTCTGCGGGTGCGCGTGCACGCGGGGAGCGGCGGTGTCGCGGTTCACGCGCCCCGCTACAAACTCGGCCAACCGAGTTCGATTCCCGTTCGTCGCAAACACCGGTGACGATGACTGCATCCGAGCCAGTCCTGCGCCTTGCCAGCAGGTCGACTCTGCCTCAAATGCGGATCTGGTGCGGTCTGTACACATTAGCACTGGGGAGACAAAGGCGGCCGGGAACGGTGCTGGCCACCCACCCCCCACATGCGCCGTTCGCGCCTTTATAGGTGCTCGCTAACTGCACTTGTCCCGACAGTCTGTGAAGGCTATAGGGGGGATCTGTGTCTTTATATGTGCGCGTGTGTGTGGAATGATGTGCGCCTGTGTGTTCAATGTGCACGTGGCTGATGTTATAATGAGGGAAAATAAATTCACCGATACAAAGACAAATGCCACTGCTTCTTAAATGCATTCATGGGTACCGTTAAGCCCGTGTTTTGTATAGTTCCGTACTGTGTGTATGTCTCGCGTTCATTTTAAACGACGTGTATTTTAAGCAATCGACTTTTACGAGCATTCATCGTTCTAATATTCGAGCCGAGATCCGGAATGGCAGCCTCACTGAGAATGTCGCCCGTCTCGTCCGGCATCATTGTCGAACTTGAGCGTCAAAACTCCCTCGAGCGGCCAACTACTCGGTCCACCGTTGTCTGTCTGCGTGCGCGCACGGCGCGCGAGACTCGAAATGCGACGCCGAACTCTTCGGAGCTGGCCTCGCCACACGAGGCGTCCCCAACCCCAGTGCCGACTGTGGGTAGCCCCCACAGCCCCTCCCCTGCGATCTTCCCCAGGGGGGGGGGAGGGACGCGGGTGGGGGGAGGGATCGTCCGCGCTCGGAAACCCGAGAGGGTTTGGTTCGCTTCCCCTGTCACGGCTCACATCAGTGGCAAGTGGCACCGCGACCTTTGGACTCACGCGAGGTGTCCGCGAGGTCGATTCGGTCTTAAATGAGAAGAGCGTCTCTTGAGTGCGGTTTGGAAAATATTCGCGATAGGGGAGACAAAGACGGCTTGGGTCATCGTGGCTGGCACGCACGCCGTGACGGCCTTAATAGCTGCCCACTGACAGCACTTGATCCTTCCACGTGTGAGGCTACACGGGTATATTTATCTTTAGTTTATATAGCTTTATACACACCGCACGGTGACGTAATATACACACACACACACGATCTCTCTCATAATAGGATGTGTGCGCGCTGTGTGGATGTTTGTCCTGTGCGCCATGCGAATGCATTGTACTGCCGTGGGGACGAGCATTGCACGGTAACACGGTGGGGAGCGGTGGCGCCGCGGTTAGCGCACTGCGCCATGCAAGGGGTTCCTGAAGGCCCGGGCAGAATGCCACGCGCGTGTGTATGAAAATGGACACACCGCTGTACATGTATTTGTTACCGAAAATAAACTAAACTTAATAACAAAATATGTTTTTGTTTACCAGATAAGGCTCACTGAGCTATCTATATAGCTTTTTTTGAGAAGCAACATGGCTATCACAGATGATAGCTCGACGAAGTGGCTCATTGCGTGGAAATCTATAGCAGCCAAATTGGTCCCAGCGCGTGATGTTGAATCTAAATGTGGAGGTGTAAAATTGGAGGACCCAGAGAAAAATCCACGCGACCACGGGGAGAGAGACACCGCAAACTCCAAATATACTGCAGGCGTCAGGGTCGGGATCGACCCCACTACCTCTTGCAAACCAGGCGAGGCAGTTAACATCTCGCCAGCACGGCGCCCATGATAAACACATTCCTGCGGAGGGAGCTGGTAGGAACGTTGGGTTGCTCGGTTAATGGCCAGGGTCAACGGCGGCGTGGTGTATTCCGCAAATATGCCCGACTGTGAGGGCGGGCACAAGCCGGCGTGAGTAGGTTAAACGTGGAGTTTTATAAGGGCACCACGGGGTGACCAGCCCCTCCCCACCCAGCCCCACCCAGCCCCACCCAGCCCCTCCCCACCCAGCCCCTCCCCACCCTCCCCACCCTCCCCACCCAGCCCCTCCCCACCCTCCCCTCTCCACCCAGCCCCACCCCTCCCATTTTTGGATGCACGACGGATGGACGGACACAATAATCCCCTGTGGGCTGGTGGAACTAGGTGGTTCCTACCAGTATCACCCTCTGATTGCCAGCGTTCTGACCAGAGAGGTAGCCTCTGCTTTTGTTCAGCTGCAGGGCTGTCCTTGCTACGCCTTTATCTCCGATGTTAGCCCTGGCCGGGAATCGACACTCACGCAGTCGCTGGTTCATGGCATAATACGACGCCCCAGCTGACTTACGTGATTCACACACGTGACTGATGTGAGTTCTGCAGGAGGTGCTGCCCGCGGGAATACCGTAGAGCATCGTTGTACAACGTAAATACAACCACCGCCGTTCAACACTCAGTGGCGGTGACGTCACCACGGCGCCTGTGCCAGGCCAGGTGCACGTGAAATGTAGAAGGCTCAGCTGCTGGCAGAAGGTCACAAGCGCCCAGGTGCCATCGGTTGACTGAGTGAGATGGCTGGTAGATGCACCACCTGCGCTACCCCACTGTGCGCTAATACAACGAGTCCCGTCACACAGCCGTGCGATGTAAACAGAGCCGCGTCGAGCGCGAAGCGTGCGTGTGAACACTTGGGTGCGAACTTATCATTAAACACTCGCGCGCCCAGCCTCACCACACTTGATTCTGGTCTCCCATTTCTGCGTAATTCTCACAAGAGTAACAGCAACAATGATGATGCTCGCACACACACTCACATACGTGAATGTTGCATCAGAGCGGGTCCAATTTGAGACAGTCGCCGTCATTCATCCAAGAGACGGCCGTGGGATGACGGCGAAGAGGGGACGATGCGATCCAAAGCGGCTCGCGAGGAGTGTGGTGCCACGACCGTGGAGCAGCTCCCCAAGCGCCGCGATTGTCCACTACCCCCCACCCTGAGCACACGCACACACGTAGTGACCTGGGGGGGATTGCCTGGCACATCGGGGTTTAATCCGAAGGGTCCCTAGAGGGAAAGTCCCACGGTTTCCCGGTGCCAGGAGATTGGCCGATCCTCGCAGGACAGGTTACATTGCGATGCCCCTAAACTTTTTTAAATTGTATGGGCGCAGAAAGAAAAGGTTCCCTGGGCCAACCGCATTGAGTTACTCACAACATTGGGAGGAGGACGGAGGGCAGAATATTAAGCAAGAAAAGTGCAAGCGCCCTTCCAGACAATGGGCAACGAGGGACAATGGGTGGCCAGCGACCGCCGCCGCAGACAAGAAGAGGAAGGACACGGTAACGGGGGGGGGCGATAACCACAGGTAGGTGCACGATTGGCCGCGCGGTACAATGCCACCCTGGGCCTTTGAAGTGAGAGGATTAGGCCACGGTAGAAACGGTTGAGAGGGACGATGGCGCAGGTAAGCGCATGATTGGCAACGTGGTACGACGTCACCTTGGGCCTTTGAAGTTTAGAGAATAAACATAGTAGCCCAGGACGATTTTAGGTCTCTTGTCTTCAACCTCCGGGCCGTCAAGACCCACTCCCTGCCGTCCTGTCTCCTCAAGCCACTCGCAGCATCCATGTGATGTCAGAGAGTGCTGCTACGAGGCAGTGATAGGTGAAGTTTTCTCTCGTCCTTCTCCCTCCGACTCTCACAGCGTCCATGCGATGCCGTGAGTACAGCTTCGAGGTACGTATTAGGCTAAGCTCTTCTCGCAAAATATTTGCGCCGTTAATAAACTTTAGTACAGAGTATCGGTGCAATGTGATTTGTGTGTGAGTGGGTGGAACCTCGACCCGGTGTTGGTAATTTTAGTGCGTGTGTGAGGCACGCGCGTGTATTACAGCATAAACGGACGCTGACGCTCGCGCGGGGTGCGCTAAAACCGCTCGTGCGTGTTTACGCGCGCGCGTGTGTTCGATTAATCCCCTGCAGGTGCGCGCGCGTTCGCGCTGCCACTTTAGAGCGCGTCTTAACGTGGGAGCGGAATAGCGGATAAACACCTACCGGCGCGCATTTTCATGCAGCCGCTTTAGCGTTAGCCTTTGTGTGCAAGCGGATTACCACCTGGAGGCACGCGCACAAATTTGTGTAGCCGCTTAACGCTGGTCTTTGTGTGCAGTGCAAGCGGATTAGCGTATGACCGCCCGCAGACGTTAGCGTAGCCGTTTAGCGTCAGGCTTAGTGCGGGCGCATCTTAGAGTCTGATCGCCGGCAGGGGCGCGTGCATGCTCGCCGCCGCCATAGCGCTAGCGTGTGTGCGTGTGTGGAATAACCCCGTGCGGCGGTGAGTCAGCGATATAGCTATGTCCCTCAGAGGGGGCACTAACACGGGGGGGCCCGGCGGGGGCCGATCGATGCGGTGTAGGAGGGAGTGGAGGGGGCAAACGGTGCGCCCCACCTGCCCGGCGAGGGCGGTGGGGCGGACGTCGGCCCCCACAGCGAGTGACGTCTTGAGACGCGGCGGTGGCGCTGAGTGGGGAGTGGTAGCGAGGCAGTGGGGGGCGAGGCAGTGGGGGGCGAGGCAGGGGGGGGGGTGGTAGTGGGGGGCGGTAGCATAGCCAACGACAATGACGATTATCTAAACCGGTCCCGAGCCTCCGTCTGGGTCGACTCAGCCTCCAATGAGTAGCCGGTGCGGTGTTTAAACATCAACGCTGGGGGAGACAAAGGCGGCCAGCAGCGGTGCTGGCCACCCACCCCCTCGTGTGCCGTGCCGGCCTTCATAGGTGCTCGTTAATAGCACTTGCCTCAAAAGTCTACTGTATGTACTGTATGTTGCATTTCTTTCGCACCGTACGTAGCCAACCGTGACAGCTAATCGGAGGTTCGGGGGAAGGACAACAAACTAAATGTGGGAGACCTTTGTCTTTGTGGTGACGCGCTTGTTATTATTACAAACCACCCAGCCCCCCTCACTCGTCACCACCCAGCCCCCCTCACTCGTCACCACCCAGCCCCCCTCACTCGTCACCACCCAGCACCCCCTCAGCCCGCCCAGTGTACCTCCCCCCTCCCCTCCTCCTTATGAATAACTCAGAACTCGATCCCAAGCCGTGCTGCACCTGCACGGTGGACGCCACCAACACAGAACAAAGACCCCCCGTGTAGTCCTACAGAACGTTGAGGCAAGTGCTGTTAGCGAGCACCTATTAAGGTCGGCACGAGCTCCATTCCCCTCAATTCTGATTGTTTTTGCGCTGAACTCATTTAATGCTGAGTCGACCTAGAGGAAGCCCACGACAAGTTCAGGTAGGGAATGCCTATTGGCGGCTGGCGTTGTGCAGCGTGGCCAGGAATCGAATTTAAGTCGCAGGAGTGAACCACCGACACTGCTCCCGTGACCGCACAATCGACTTGAGTTGAGCCCGTGGGCTTGGTGAAGAGATGATGGTGGGCTGACGCGGTACAGGAGGATGTGGAGCTGAGTGGACTTGCGTGTCACCGGTGCAAGCAGTGCCAAGATCGGCCTCTGTGGAGGAGGAGGAGGCTCGTGAAGGACGCTGCTGCTGCTGGGGAGTTTGAGGCAGTCGCCCTCCAGCAACAGCGGAGGGCAGAGGAGCGACGCTCACAACAACGAGCAGAGGAGCACCGGGCGGATAAAACGCAGCGAGTTGGCACAGTAAGGTAGTATAGGTGGCGCCTATGCCAGTCATCTCAGTCAGTCAACCCATGGCACCCGTGTTTGTACAACGAATAACGACGCAATGTCCGATCCAAAAATCCGAAGGAGACGTGACAGCGACGATGATCAACTCCGCTGCTCCAAGCCAGCGAGCCTTCCATGCACACGTCACATGATAGCCTCAAAGTGCACCTAGCCTGGCACAGTGCGCAGTGGTAACCGCACCTCAAAGTAGTGGCGAACATATGCAGCTGTTGTTTTTTGTGCGCGAGCGTGTTGAGTGGGAGCGGTGCTGCAGTGGTCAGCGCACCCAGCGACCTGAGCTCGCCTCCCGCTCACGGCGAACATCGGTGGCGAATATCCGAACCGATACGGGGCCTCCCCCTAGGTCGACTCAACCTTAAACGAGTACAGTACCCGGTTCGGTGTGTAAATATATTTATGTTGAGCTTCTTTTTCACTGAACGTAGCCCTCTAATCACCACCGGGAAGACAAACACGGCCGGGCGTGATTCTGAACCCGTCCTGGGCCTCCCCTAGGTCGACTCAACCTGGTTGCGGTGTGTAAAAACATCGCAACTGGGGAGACAAAGGCGACCGGGCGTGGCGTTGGCCACCGCTCCTACCTCGCTAACAGCGCTTGCCCCCAAAAGCCTGCACGGCTTCCCGTGGGGGTGGGGGTAGATCTTTGTGCCCGCGTCTCAAGCCCCGTGGCACACGGCAAAGTCTCCTTCCTGTTTATTGCGGCACCGTTCGTGCCACGGCTCCATCACGCGGCTCTTGTTCACGAAGCGCTTTTTTTTATTTATCTCGGCGGGCCAATGCAGAACTTATCAGCGCTTCCCAGCGTTGGCAGGGCCGAGACAATGGCAGGAAGCCTCGAGTTAAATGATCAGCCAGGCCGCGGGAATAGGCGGAATCATCCGTCATAACCGAAGTACTTTGTAGTGCAACGACTGCAGAGCAACTCCGCAAATGCCGCGATCCCCGCACGCAGCGCCCGCACTGAACACACAACCCGCATGCAGCGCACCCACGCGCTGTCCTGACGGGGGGTTGCCTGGCACGTCGGGTTTCAATCCGAAGGGCCCCTGAAGGGAGAGTCCCACGGTTTCCCGGTGCCACAATTTCGCGGTTACCTCGCGCCCGCGTACAATCCGCTGCCGGATGACCGCCTGCCCGCGGCTACGTCGGCCATGTTGTTTGACCATATTTCACCGCAGCCGGGCATTGGTCGATTGGGAGGGACATGATGGGATTCAGACATCAGTCGCCGCCACTGATGTTAGCCGTGAGCGAGAACCGGGGTAAGCCTATTATCCACCGTGATATCGAGCGTTCCTGTCAGTAACACCTCGTGGCAACCCCGCAGGATTGGTATCACGGGCCTCTCAACGTTGTTGATGATACAACAGAGAAAGCGAAACCGATCCCGACAGAATGGGTACCCAGTTGCATCGTCGCACGCGGTGACACGCGCAGAGTTACTCGACAAAGACACACACATGCCCACACACACACGTGCCCCCCTCACACAAACACATGCCCACACACACACGTGCCCCCCCCCACACACAAACACATGCCCACACACACACGTGCCTTCCTCTCACACAAACACATGCCCACATACACACGTGCCCACACACACACAAACACATGCCCACACACACACGTGCCCCCCCCACACAAACACATGCCCACACACACACGTGCCTCCCTCTCACACAAACACATGCCCACATACACACGTGCCCACACACACACAAACACATGCCCACATACACACGTGCCCCCCCACACAAACACATGCCCACACACACACGTGCCCCCCCCACACACAAACACATGCCCACACACACACGTGCCCCCCCCACACACAAACACATGCCCACACACACACGTGCCCCCCCACACAAACACACATGCCCACACACACACGTGCCCCCCCCCACACAAACACATGCCCACACACACACGTGCCCCCCCCACACAAACACACATGCCCACACACACACGTGCCCCCCCCCACACAAACACATGCCAACACACACACGTGCCCCCCCCCCACACAAACACATGCCCAAATACACACGTGCCCCCCCTTACACAAACACATGCCCACATACACACGTGCCCCCCACACACAAACACACATGCCCACACACACACGTGCCCCCTCACATAAACACATGCCCACACACACACGTGCCCCCCCACACAAACACACATGCCCACACACACACGTGCCCCCCCACACACAAACACATGCCCACACACACACGTGCCCCCCCCACACAAACACACATGCTCACACACACACATGCCCCCCCCCACACACAAACACACATGCCCACATACACATGTGCCCCTCCCACACACAAACACATGCCCATACACACACGTGCCCCCCCACACAAACACACATGCCCACATACACACGTGCCCCCCTCACACAAACACATGCCCACATACACACGTGCCCCCTCACACAAACACACATGCCCACATACACACTTGCCCCCCCCACACACACACACATGCCCACATACACACGTGCCCCCCTCACACAAACACACATGCCCACATACACACGTGCCCCCCCTCACACAAACACACATGCCCACATACACACGTGCCCCCCTCACACAAACACACATGCCCACATACACACGTGCCCCCCCTCACACAAACACACATGCCCACATACACACTTGCCCCCCCCACACACACAAACACATGCCCACACACACACGTGCCCCCCGACATAAACACACATGCCCACACACACACGTGCCCCCCCCACACACAAACACATGCCCACACACACACGTGCCCCCACACACACACAAACACATGCCCACACACACACGTGCCCCCCCACACAAACACATGCCCACACACACACGTCCCCCCCCCCACACAAACACATGCTCACATACACACGTGCCCCCCCACACAAACACACATGCCCACACACACACATGCCCCCCCCACACACAAACACACATGCCCACATACACACGTGCCCCCCCCACACACAAACACATGCCCACACACACACGTGCCCCCCCACACACAAACACATGCCCACACACACACGTGCCCCCCCACACAAACACATGCCCACACACACACGTGCCCCCCTCACACAAACACATGCCCACACACACACGTGCCCCCTCACACAAACACACATGCCCACATACACACGTGCCCCCCCCACACAAACACACATGCCCACATACACACGTGCCCCCCCACACACAACACATGCCCACACACACACGTGCCCCCCCCCCACACAAACACATGCCCACACACACACGTGCTCCCCCACACAAACACACATGCCCACACACACACGTGCCCCCCCCCACACAAACACATGCCCACACACGTGCCCCCCCCCCACACAAACACATGCCCACACACACACGTGCCCCCCCCACACAAACACATGCCCACACACACACGTGCCCCCCCTCACACAAACACATGCCCACATACACACGTGCCCCCCCTCACACAAACACATGCCCACATACACACGTGCCCCCCACACACAAACACACATGCCCACACACACACGTGCCCCCTCACATAAACACATGCCCACACACACACGTGCCTTCCACACAAACACACATGCCCACACACACACATGCCCCCCCCACACACAAACACACATGCCCACATACACACGTGCCCCCCCACACACAAACACATGCCCACACACACACGTGCCCCCCGACACAAACACACATGCCCACATACACACGTGCCCCCCCACACACAAACACATGCCCACACACACACGTGCCCCCCCCCACACACAAACACATGCCCACACACACACGTACCCCCCCACACACAAACACATGCCCACACACACACGTGCCCCCCCACACAAACACACATGCCCACACACACACGTGCCCCCCCCCACACACAAACACATGCCCACACACACACGTGCCCCCCTCATACAAACACATGCCCATACGCACACGTGCCCCCTCACACAAACACACATGCCCACATACACACGTGCCCCCCCTCACACAAACACACATGCCCATATACACACGTGCCCCCCCACACACAAACACATGCCCACACACACACGTGCCCCCCGACACAAACACACATGCCCACACACACACGTGCCCCCCCACACACAAACACATGCCCACACACACACGTGCCCCCACACACAAACACATGCCCACATACACACGTGCCCCCCCCCACCACACAAACACACATGCCCACATACACACGTGCCCCCCACACACACAAACACATGCCCACACACACACGTGCCCCCACATACACACGTGCCCCCCCCCACACAAACACACATGCCCACATACACACGTGCCCCCCACACACACAAACACACATGCCCACACATATACGTGCCCCCCACACACACAAACACATGCCCACACACACACGTGCCCCCACACACAAACACATGCCCACATACACACGTGCCCCCCCTCACATAAACACACATGCCCACATACACACATGCCCCCCCCCCACACACACACACGTGCCCACACACACATGTGCCCCCCCCACACACACACACGTGCCCCCACCACACACACACACACACGTGCCCCCCCCACACACACACACACGTGCCCACACACACACGTGCCCCCCCCCCCACACACACACAGTGCCCCCCCCCCACACACACATACACGTGCCCACACACACACAAAGACACACGGGCGTGCCCACACACAACGACAAAGACAACAAGCTCTTGGGGCAAGGGCTGTGAGCGAGTCGAAGGTTGACACGACACACGATGGGGTGGGTGATCAGCACCATGCCCAGCCGCCTTTGTCTCCCCAGTGACGATGTTTAAACACCGCATCAGGTACTCATTTGGGGCTGAGTCGACCTAGGGGAGGCCCAGGACCGACTCAATTAATCGCCACTGTTACTGTTCGTGAGCGCCAATTGAACTCGGGCCGCCGGGGTCGTAGTGTAGTGCGCAAACCACTGCGCCACCGCTCCCCAAAGATAAAGATCCCCCGTATTGCCTTCACAGACTGTTGGGGCAAGTGCCGTTAGCGAACACGGAATGGCACACGAGGGAATGGGGAGCCAGCGACACGCCCGGCCGCCTTTGTCTTAGGGTTATCACACACACACACCCACACAAAGAAGAACAAAGAAAGAAGAACCCCCGTATAGCCTTTAACAGACTGTTGGGGCAAGTGCTGTTAGCGAGCACCTATGAAGGCCGGAACGGCACACGAGGGGGTGGGTGGCCAACACCACGCCCGGCCGCCTTTGTCTCCCTAGTGGCAATGTTTACACACCGCACCAGGTACTCATTTGAGGCTGAGTCGACCTAGGGTAGGCCCGGGACCGGTTCAGATAATCGTCACTGGTGTTGGCCGTGAGCGGGAATCTAACTCGTGTCGCCGGGTTCATAGCGCAGCGCGCTAACCGCTGCACTATCACTCCCCACACACACACACACACCCATACACCCACACCCCCACACACACACACACCCACACACCCACACACCCATACACACAAACACCCACACGCACACACCCACACGCACCCCCACACACACACACCCACACACACACACACACCCACATACCCACACCCCCACACACACATCCACCTACACACACCCACACACACACCCACACACACAAACACCCACACACACCCACACACACACACACCCACACACACCCACACACACACCCACCCACACACACCCACACCCACACACACCCACACCCACACACCCACACACCCCCACACACACACATACACCCACACACACACCCACACACCCACAAACACACACACCCACACACACACACCCACACACACACCCACCCACCCACACATCCACACACACACACACCCACACACACACACCCACACACACACCCACACCCACATACCCACACCCCCACACACACACCCACCTACACACACCCACACACACACCCACACACCCACACACAAACCCACACACACAAACACCCACACACACCCACACACACACACACACCCACACACACCCACACACACCCACACCCACACACCCCCCCCACACACACACACCCACACACACACACACCCACACACACACACCCACACACAAACCCACACACACAAACACCCACACACACCCACACACACCCACACACACACACCCACACACACACACACCCACAAACCCACACACACACTCACACACCCACACACACCCACACACCCACACACCCACACACACACACCCACACACACTCCCACACACCCACACACCCACACACACCCACACACACACCCACACACACACACCCACACACACCCACACACACCCACACACACACACCCACACACACACACACCCACAAACCCACACACACACTCACACACCCACACACACCCACACACCCACACACCCACACACACACACCCACACACACTCCCACACACCCACACACCCACACACACCCACACACACACCCACACACACACACCCACACACACACCCCCACACCCCCACACACACACCCACACACACACAGAGACGTATTCGCATGAATGGCAGCTATATATCACGTACATACACAACACAATGAAGATACACACATAATACACCTCACAAGGTATCATTAGATACGGGGCACACGCGACACCGAGTGATGACACGACCGCTATCGCGACGGCTGCGGGTATCACATGACCCTGTGTGCATATCGGCGAGGGCCTTTGAGTTGGCAAATGCCCTAAGAAAACAAAGGCAAAGAGCCACCGTTTAGCCGTCCGCATTGAAGGGGCAAGTGCTGGTAGCGAGCACCTTTAGATGGTGTTACCAGAGCTACGCCCGACCGCCTTTGTTTCCTCAACGTTGATATTTAGACACCGCGCCAAACCCATTTAAGGCTGAGTCGACCCAGGAAAAGCCACGGACCGCTTCAGGTATCTCTCGCCACTGATGGACGCCGTGGCTAGGAACCCCACTCCGCCCGGCGGGGTTCGTAACCCCGGCGGGTGCCGCACTGCGTCACCGCCCCCCCCTCCTCCCCCCGTCGCGATGCCGCGTCCACAGAGAGGAGCCCCGCCCGAGTGCAGGGGCCGCGCGCTGGTCGCCAGCGCCGATTGCGGCTGCCGGGGGTCGCGTGCCGCTCGCGTGCCGCTCCACCCCCCCCTCGTGCCGCTCCACCCCCCCCCCCTCGTGCCCCGGCGGGAGCGACACCGGACACCGGCCTCGCCCTTGCAGCCGCGCTGCGTCACCCCCCCACTCCACCCCCCCACTCCACCCCCCCCCCCACTTCACCCCCCACTCCCCACTCCACCCCCCCACTCCACCCCCCCACTCCACCCCCCCCTCCACCCCCACTCCACCCCCCACGGCAACCTTAACCCACACGACCGGGCCCAACCCCCAGCCCCTTGACCCCTTTGCTTGGCCTGCCCCCCACCCCGACTCCGACACGCGCTCCGGAGTTGCGTGCCACGTGCCGCTGTCCACTTGCTCCACCAGCGATGCCTGAGTTTGGCTCCACGAGTTCTAAGCGCGCCCATTTAACCCCCGAGACTCCTCAATAATTCAGTGTCAGATGAGTGCCGCTTTCACCCCGTGCAGATACACAGCGGCCCGTTCTGCCGACGACGAGGCTCGGATTCCTTAAAACCTCTCCAGAGTTTGCCCGCGGAAACGAATGCTGCCCCAAACATTGGTCCAGAAGACCCGTGGGCTGATGGATAAACAATCGCTATCTCGGGACGCCGCGGTGGCTAGGAGACGTTAACTACCTCGCCTGGTGTACAGGAGGTCGTGGACTCGATCCCGACCGTGACACCTGCTGTGTATTTGGAGTTTGCGGGGTCTCTCTCTCCCCGTGGTCGCGTTAAATTTGTATCTTAGTCCTCCGGTTTTCCCCTCCACGTTTAGAAACACGCATTTAGAGAGTTTGGCTGCTATACGTTTGCACGTGACAAGCCACTTGGTTGAGCTCTCATTTGTGGGCGGGTCGCTTCTGAAAAAAAGCTACGTAACTTAGTAGACCTGACGTGGAAAAAAGAATACAGTTTATATCTCGTAAAAGGTATTGCTAGGCAGTAGCATTGCATTGCATTACCCACACCCCGGTAAACATGGGCCAACGTTGGTCCAACGGTTCCAAGACACATGGGCGAACGTTAAACCATGTTTAACCCGGACGTGATCACGACAGCGCGTACAATAAACATGAATGAGGAGTTTGAATGAGGAGTTTGGATGAGGAGTTTGAATGAGGAGTTTGAATGAGGAGTTTGAATGAGGAGTTTGAATGAGGAGTTTGAATGAGGAGTTTGAATGAGGAGTTTGAATAAGGCGTTTGAATGAGGCGTTTAATGAGGAGTTTGAATGAGGAGTTTGAATGAGGAGTTTGAATGAGGAGTTTGAATGAGGCGTTTGAATGGGAGTTTGAATGAGGGGTTTGAATGAGGAGTTGGAATGAGGGGTTTGAATGAGGAGTTTGAATGAGGAGTTGGAATGAGGGGTTTGAATGAGGAGTTTGAATGAGGAGTTGGAATGAGGGATTTGAATGAGGAGTTTAATGAGGAGTTTGAATGAGGCGTTTGAATGAGGGGTTTGAATGAGGAGTTTAATGAGGAGTTTGAATGAGGAGTTTGAATGAGGAGTTTGAATGAGGAGTTTGAATGAGGAGTTGGAATGAGGGGTTTGAATGAGGCGTTTAATGAGGAGTTTGAATGAGGAGTTTGAATGAGGGGTTTGAATGAGGAGTTTAATGAGGAGTTTGAATGAGGAGTTTGAATGAGGAGTTTGAATGAGGAGTTTGAATGAGGAGTTTGAATGAGGAGTTTGAATGAGGAGTTTGAATGAGGAGTTTGAATGAGGAGTTTGAATGAGGAGTTTGAATGAGGCGTTTAATGAGGAGTTTGAATGAGGAGTTTGAATGAGGGGTTTGAATGAGGAGTTTGAATGAGGGGTTTGAATCAGGAGTTTGAATGAGGAGTTTGAATGAGGAGTTTGAATGAGGAGTTTGAATGAGGCGTTTGAATGAGGGGTTCGTCTCCGTGTCTCTCTCGTCTGCGCTTCTCGCCAAGCGCCGCAGTCGGTGTGGCGGCGTGAGACCGAGGTGCGTCCCCCCGGGGACTCGAGCGGCCACGGGTGTCGTCACATTGACGGTCACCGCGTCATCTTCATCATCATTGCGCGGCGCGATCAGATTCGCGCCTCTGCGGCCGTCTGGAACGCTCTCCCTTCCCAACAATTCGGAAGCCGCTGGGAGCTGTGCACTCTCAAGTCATCTGGATTGGCAAACTCATTTCCTTTGAACCGCTTTTTGTTGTTTGTTTATTGTCATTCCTCCGCACCTTCGATGAGCACGGTTGGCTCCGTGGCGTGGTGCGACAGAAGTTCAACAAGGTACGCGCAGCGCACGTTGTGCCAAGGGCACGGCCACGCAAAGACGAGAGCCACCTCGGCAGTCACTTCAACGGGCGGGCCCCCATCCACACGTGGGTGGACCACCGCTCCCGTGGTCCGCGTGGCCCTGTGAGTCGCGGACCCAACACAGCGGTGGTGGTTGTGTCTCCACTGCCTTGCGCCTCACGCACTCACTCACACAGACAAAGATCCCCCGGGAAGCCTTAACAGACTGTTAGGTGAAAATGCTACTAACGAGCACCTATGAAGGAGGGCACGGCACACGAAAGGGTGGTGCGGTCACCACCACGCCCGGCTGCTTTTGTCTCCCCGGTCCTGATCGTTTACACAGCGCACCAGGTACTCATTCAAGGCTGAGTTGAACTCGGGGTGGTCCAGAACCGGTTTTCGATATTCATCGCCGAAGTTGGCCGTAAATGGGGAATCAAATGTAGGTCGCCGGGTTCATAATAGCGCAGTGCGCTGATCACTGCGCCACCGCTCCCCCGCGTAAACTTACACGTGCACGCACGCGCGCACACACGCGTGCACACGCGCCCAGTATTTATAGCGAACAAAGCGGCCCCGAGCGGAATGCGCGCGACCCGCAGCCTCACCACCCCCATAGCCACGCACAGTGCATGCACATGCACAGTGCACCCGTATAGTCGACACGGGCTGTTGGGGAAAGTGCTGTGGGCGAGCAGGCACCCCCACAAGAGGGGCTGGGGTCACCATCGCCTCCGCAGTGCTGACGTTCGCTCACCGCACGGCGAACTCATTTAAGGCTGAGTCAACCAAAGGGAAGTTGAACCGTGTTGAATTATAATCGACTTAGCCCATCATCGTCAACATCATCCCTCTGGGGGGGGGCGGGGGTCCGTAAAATGGGGGAGACTGAGGCCCCCCTCGAGGTGGAATTCTCACCGCTGGTTCAGGGCCACCAAACGGAGCGGGAGCGACACGTGGCTACGCCGCACGCCGCGGTGGTGACGGCGGCGGCGGCGCTGTGTAAACTTCCCGTGGTTGCCGCTGTAGTAATGGGCGCGCGTGCTTGTCGTCACATATTTTAATAATAATCATTGCGAGAGAGAAGGAAGCGGCCGATGGAAACGCTGTTCCCGTGCGGGCTCGCTGCTCGGCACTGCCCTGCGCTGCTGAGCACAAGCGGGCGGACATTCATTTCTGAGTAAATGCCGCATAGCGCGGGGAGGAGGGCGGCAGGGGGGGGGGGGACTCCCCGGTGAGGCTCCCAGGGAGCCGGACTCGCGCGCGGGATGTTGTGGTGCACGTGGGTCCACCCCATTGTTCGATTGCCAGGAAAATGAAGTGGGGTGATTTCCAGGGCAAGTCTGGATCCTAATTGCCGTGATTACATCAGCTGGCATCCCGCGGAGATGGGAAGACGTAAACAGCAGCTAATGATACGTACACACGAGCCTGGGTTCGAGACCCGTGCCGCGCTGGACTTGGCACGGCTCGAGTAAGTGTATGTGGAACTTCTTTCGCACCGTACGTAGCTAACCGTGCTAATCGGAGGTGATGAGACTCGGATTTGGCCTGGACGTGTACAGGGAGCGGTGGTGTAGCGGTTAGCGCGCTACGAACCCGGCGACAGGAGTTCTTTTCCTGCTCACGGCCAACACCAGTGATGAGTATCTGAACCGGTCCTGGGCCTCTCCTAGGTCGACTCAGCCTCAAATGAGTACCTGGTACGGTGTGTAAACATCGCCACTACGGAGACAAAGGCGGCGTGGTGATGGCCACCCACCCCTCGCGTGCAGTGCCAGCCTTCATAGGTGCTTGCTAACAGCACTTGCCCCAACAGTATGTTAAGGCTATACGGGGAATCTTTGTCTTTGTTTGTTGTGTGTATACAGTAGAGTGTACAATTGTGTAAAATACATGTTGTAGTCTGTTGTGTAATGTAATAAAGGACTCGACCACGAAGTCTGGCTTGGTGTCCTTTATTCGGTTCTTCCTCGTAACCCACACGGCTGTCCTTCTATAAGACTTCTATACCGACACTGATACTGCTGTTAACCCCGTCACGCCAACAGTTCTTCTGTTGGTCTCCTGTTGCTCTCGTAGCCTTGCTGGCTGTTACCCTCACGCAGCCCCCACTGGCTGCTCTCCTGCAGTTTCTCCTCTCGTCGTTCTCTCAGCCTCTCTCTCCTCTCGTCGCTCTCGTAGCCTCTCCCTCACACACAGCCTCGCCGGCTGTGTTCACCGCAGCTCCTCGTCCGCCTTCTCTCCAGCAGCCCCACCGCTGTCTTCTCTCGCAGCTCCGCTGGCTGCTCCCCTAGCTGGCCACCGCTGGCCGCCCCTGCCACCCCTTCTGGCTTTGCCCACGTGGCCTTACTCTGGTCCAGTCCCACTCGTTCTGCCTTCCTCTTCCGGTCTCCTCCCTTAAGAACCTTAACCTTGCTCCCACGTCACCTAACTCCACCTCTCCGTGACGTCACATCCGGGAGGTCGCCCGCGCCCGCATTACACCACCCTCCCCCGTGGAGAAAAACCCAGCCGACCTCGGCTGAACAACACCAACAGTAATGCGGGCGAACCCGAGCGTAACACACCAAAGGACACCAAGCATGCAATATAACAGTAAGAACAATCAACACAACTCAACAATCAAATAACGTAGCAGAAGCAGGCAATAAATACACAGTAAGAACAACACAACATAACAATCAACGAAACACAAGGGATTTAGAGCGTGTGCGGGTCGCCGGCCCGTCCCGGACGGTCGGCGGCCCATCCGCGGAACGGGAACGTGATTGAGTTTGAGGAGCGACAGGGTGAAATCCCCCTGTCGCTGTTGGAAGTCCACCAACGTCTCGTGTCCCTGAAGGATCAGTCTTGGGCGTGTCCCGCGGATGTGTCTGCAGCGGGGTCGGAAGGGCTGCAGGGCTCGAAGGACCCGCAGATCTGGCAGGCACCCTCCGAGCAGGGCGCCTCGTCCCCTCCGGTGTCAAGGCCGGCCTGCCTGGAACAGGTACGACAGGTGCTCTAGCAAGATCAATGGACGCAGGCGGGGGAGAGTCGGCAGCAACAGACCCCGGCAAGGCAACATTGGGAGATGAAGCATCATGTAGGGGAGCAACATACGGTTTCAAGCGCGACGTGTGAACAAACCAGCGGCGAGAACCAATTTGAACACGCGCCGACTGAGGGTTAGGAACCTCAATGAGGCGGACGGGCCCTTGCCAAGGTTTGTGAAATTTGGGAGAGGTACCCGGCCGCACCTGCGGGCAATGGAGCCAGGCCAGGTCCCCAACCTTCCAGGGGCACTCCCCCTTGGAACGCCGTGCATACCTCTCATTCCGGGCCTGAGCTTTGGCCGTAGCCACACGGGCACTCTCCCGCGCCTCCGAGACCCGGCAAACAGTGTCCCGAATGTAGTCAGGAAGCGGTTTACAAGGTCCCCTTACACCGGTTCCCATCTGCACATCCATTGGCGGCACGTTTTCCCGACCATACATAAAGTAAAACGGCGAATAACCCGTAGCCGCATGAGGAGTCATCCTGTACGCCGAAAGCACCCCCGGGATGTGCAGGTCCCAATCCAATTGTTGCTCACTCACCGTGTGGCACAGCATGGCAGACAATGTCCGGTTTAGCCGCTCAACCATACCATCCGTTTGCGGATGGTATGGGGATGTCCAGACCTTCTTAGTCCCTAGGCCCGCGCATACTTCCGCCAATAATTTAGAAGAAAAATTTCGGCCCTGATCCGTAAGGAGTCTCTCCGGCGCACCCTTGTCCATAACATATCCGAACAAAAAGGCGTCGGTAATGGCCGCGGCCGATTGGTCGGGCAACGGCCAGGCCATCGGCCAACGGGAGAGGTACTCAACCCCGACCAGCAAATATTTATTACCCCTCGCCGAAGGTGGAAAAGGTCCCAAAATGTCCAGTGCCACCAATTCATTGACCCGAGACACCTGAATTGACTGTAAGGGTGGCACATAAGGATGTTTAGGTGGCTTACGCCGGGCACAGTCAGGGCACGCGCGGACGTGCCCCACGACATCCGTCGCCATGCCGTGCCAAAAATAATGACGTTGCAACGTCAACAAGGTCTTCTGCACACCCAGATGTAATAGCGTGTCACAATGGAGAGTTCTAATCAACTCGTATCGTAGGGACGCAGGCACTACTAGACGCCAGTGTTCCTGGAGACTTCCCCTCCACATAAGCAGACCATCTCGGACCGCGGTTTCCGGCGCACCATCCGTAACCGGACCCCCAATCTCCACTTTGGATCGCTTCCGCAAGGACACTAACGACTCATCCATCATTTGCTCCCTTATCCAAACAGACCGTGGCAGATTCAAAACCCCATCAGTCGGCCCCGGTTCCACAGGAGCATCCGACTTCTCCATGGCCAATACCACCGGCTGAGGGGGGGGGGGGGTAGGCTGGGCGCACATCTCTGCGTCCCCGACGCACATTTGCAAGGGGAGCGCTGCGGCAATCTAGAAAGTGCGTCTGCGTTCGCATGGCGCACCCCTTTACGATGGTGAATTTGAAATGAAAATTCTTGTAGCGTGTCCAACCAACGCGACAGCTGGCCGGAAGGTTGATCCATTTTAAGGGCATATTGCAAGGCCGCATGATCCGTACGTACGATAAAGGAACGGCCGTACAGGTACGGTCGAAACTGACGTAGGAAAAAAACAACGGCTAGGAGTTCCCTGCGAGTGACACAGTAGCGGGTTTCCGCGGGTGACAAGACCCGGCTACCATACGCAACGACGCGCTCTACGCCCCCTTTAGACTGAGACAACACCGCGCCAATACCTGTGTCGCTCGCATCTGTATCAAGAATGAACGGTTGATTGAAATCCGGATAATCCAATGTTGGGGCGGTAGCCAACAGATTACGCAGACTCTGAAAGGCCGCCTCTTCTGGCGGTCCCCACGCAAACTTACGTCCCTTACCCGTAAGGAGGTGCAAGGGCCTCGCGATGGTCGCAAAATTCGGTACAAATCTTCGATAATACGAGGCAAATCCCAGAAAGCGACGTACATCCCCCACGGTGGCCGGAGTTGGCCAATCTCGGACGCACGCCGTTTTTTCCGGGTCCGTAGACACCCCCTCAGCACTCACGATGTGCCCCAAATAACGGACGGACCGTTGCAGTAGGTGACATTTCTTTGGTTTAAATTTCAAGTTCGCGGAGCGCATCCTCGCGAACACTGTCTCCAGCCGCCTTAAATGTTCATCAAATGTGCGGCTGAAGACGATAATATCGTCCAAATATATGAGACATGTCTCCCACTGCAACCCCGTCAAAACGAGCTCCATGAGCCTTTGAAATGTGGCAGGGGCCGCATTCAGCCCCATCGGAAGGCAGTTAAATTGAAACAACCCCTGCGGCGTACGGAATGCGGTCTTCTCCCGTGAGGGCTCGTCAAGGGGAAGCTGCCAAAATCCCGAAGAGAGGTCCAGTGTAGAGAAAAACTTAGCCCCCGACAATGCGTCGAGGGAGTCGTCCATACGCGGCAGGGGATACGCATCTGCCATCGATATCTTATTCAATTTTCGAAAGTCAACACAGAATCGCAATTTGCCATCCTTTTTCTTAACCAAAACCACAGGCGCGCCCCATGGGCTGTTTGACGGCGATATAATATCCGCAGCCAACATATCCTCCACTGCCCCCCGAACGTGTTCTCGCTCGGCGGGACTCATTCGGTGCGAATTCAACCGAATAGGGGCAGCGTCGCCTGTATCAATGTGATGGTGAAGCAACGAGGTGCGTCCCAAATCCAAATCATTGGAGCTGAACACATCGGAATACGTCAATAACAATTTGTGAAGCGCACCCCGTTGATCCACAGACAGGGAAGAATTTCCGTCACATAAGCTAGCAATCCAGCGGTCATCCGAAGCCACAGGCTCGGAAACACCAGCAACCACTCCCTGGCTATGCGAACAATCGTGAGCCGTAAATGCCGTGGTGGCATGTGCCACAACCGTGCCGGCCAGGACGCAAACATTTTCAGTACCCGCATTGAGCACCTGCAAAAACGGTAATTGATCTGGCCGGACGATGGTCTGCGCTCCGACCAGCGCCAACCCGGCCGTTATCGAGGCTGAAGGTGACAACAAGATCCCAACCGCTCCCAGCCGACCAGGCAGGGGCTTCCGATACTGCAGGGGAATAAGCATCTGTGAACCAGGTGGAATGTCAACAGATGCCACGGATAGCGCCTGCACTTGTACGGCCGAAACAGGTCGCCCCCAGGGCGACGGCAGAAACGAAATTTGACGGCCACCCGGCAGTTCAATACAATTCTCATTAATTTTGATCAAAATAGGCATCTTAGCCAGAAAATCAGTGCCCAATAAACAAGGAACTGCCAAGGATCTTGAAATCAACACAACGAGGCCGACACATCCCCAATAGATATTTTAGCGTCCACCTGGCCCACGATGCCCATACTACCCCCGTTCGCAGCGACGCACGACCCGTAAACCGGACGCACGGCCCCGGGTGGAATGCCTAACAGATGAAAAATGACATCCGAAATAATAGTCGCGGACGCCCCGGAATCGACCAAAATGCGCACGTCCACCCCTTGTATAGACCCCGGCACGGTGGACGAACCCGTAGCGGCCGCGACAACCCTCCGTGCCAATTTGCGCCACTGCGTCACAGAGCGACAAGGCCCCGTCGAAGGTCTCTCTTTAACAACAACACTATGACCGCACAACGAAGGTGATGGGTGAGGTGTAAAGCCTTGCCGGGTGTCTGGTGCGTGCCGACTTGCCTGTTTCGGTGGATCCTTGGGCGGCTTGGCCGGTGATGAGGCCTCCTGTTGTGGCGGACCCGGGATGCGGGCCCAGCAGTCCTTCGCGTAGTGGCCCCTCCGTCCGCAGCGGAAACAATCGGCGTCGTTGCGCCGAAGCGCAGGCCTTGCATCGCGCCGACCTCGTATCGGCGGTGCAGCACGAGAGGCCGGTCCACCGCGGCTTGACCATGGCCCCGAGGCGGCCGTCAGCTCCTGAGGGCCCCCCCCATCCGGCACGTATACCGACTTCGTAGGGTCCCAACCCAGAGCGCCACCCTCTGCGACGGGCCCCCCTGTCCACGCCGCGACTTGTTTCCATCGTCGTAGGTTGAATTGTGCATCCAGACATTTCGCCGCCGCCCGGGAGGTGAGCTTCTCATGCCCGCACACCGGCATGGGAATCCCAAGATCCCGCGACAGCTCGAGCATCTTGCCCAAGATGAGAGGCTCGAGCAGGTCAGGTGTTGTATCTGGATACGCGGCCATAGCCAAATCAAGCACTGCACCCCTGTACGCCACAGGCGACTCCTCGGGCGCTCGTTGTCGTTGAGCGAATCGCCGATGCGCGTCGTCAGGTGGCTCGTAGGCGTCGGCCATTTCTTGAAAAACTCCGTATAATGTCCTCTTCTTCTCGGCCTTAATGGAGCGAAAAAAACGAACAGATTCGTCGTCCAGAAGAGTCGGCAACACTTCTAAGGCCTCAGCATCGGTCCATCTCGCAGAACGGACCGCCGCCAAAAATCTGCAGGCGAAAGCGCTCCAGTCGCCCCCAATGGCGAATTCTTTGACCGTGGTGAGATGGCGACTCCGACTTCGCTTTACTCCGCCCTCTGCCGATGGTTCTTCTGGAGGCAAATTCAAAATGGCGTCGAACCGCGGCGTGGTCAAGATGGCGGTTTCCCGCCGCGGAACGCGCAAGATGGCGGCCTCCTGCCGCGTGGCCAATGGCGCCGGGAGTGAAGATACCGTGGCGGCCTGTGGAGCACTCTCCGCTCTCTCCGTCGCCGTCCTTGGGGTGACGAGATGACACAATTGGCCCAGGGCGTCCTTGAGAGTCTCCAGTTGCTCCGCCACCTGCAGCCATCGCAGATCAGCGTCTGATGTTGTCGGCGGCCCTGACACTGTGGCTACATCTTCAACTCCCGTCCCCGCACTCGTTTCAGCAGGGCTCTCCTCTCCCACCCCGGCAGGATCCATGTTTGGAGGGAAGTCTTCGTCTTCGGACGAAGAAGCCGATGCTGGCGCTGGAACATTTTTCTTTCTCACTTGTTTCGACATGCCGTTGCACTTCCGACACCAATGTAATAAAGGACTCGACCACGAAGTCTGGCTTGGTGTCCTTTATTCGGTTCTTCCTCGTAACCCACACGGCTGTCCTTCTATAAGACTTCTATACCGACACTGATACTGCTGTTAACCCCGTCACGCCAACAGTTCCTCTGTTGGTCTCCTGTTGCTCTCGTAGCCTTGCTGGCTGTTACCCTCACGCAGCCCCCACTGGCTGCTCTCCTGCAGTTTCTCCTCTCGTCGTTCTCTCAGCCTCTCTCTCCTCTCGTCGCTCTCGTAGCCTCTCCCTCACACACAGCCTCGCCGGCTGTGTTCACCGCAGCTCCTCGTCCGCCTTCTCTCCAGCAGCCCCACCGCTGTCTTCTCTCGCAGCTCCGCTGGCTGCTCCCCTAGCTGGCCACCGCTGGCCGCCCCTGCCACCCCTTCTGGCTTTGCCCACGTGACCTTACTCTGGTCCAGTCCCACTCGTTCTGCCTTCCTCTTCCGGTCTCCTCCCTTAAGAACCTTAACCTTGCTCCCACGTCACCTAACTCCACCTCTCCGTGACGTCACATCCGGGAGGTCGCCCGCGCCCGCATTACAGTAATATCGTAATATAGTGTGTATAAATAGTGTGTCATCTGGCCCCTACACAATGAAACATATTCTTCGTCCACGTAGTTCGTGAAGCTTTCCATGGATGTATCGGTGGATTCTCAATCTGGTATCGATACATTGGGAGGTTGATCGATGCTCGGGTGCAGGCAAGGGATGAGCAGTTTTCATATTTGATTTTAAATATAAACGCCAATTGGACTATCATTGTGTCAAACGCTACCTCTGTAGCGTTTCTGGAAGTGCAAATCACCTCCTTCCTGCCCTTGCTTCGGAGCTCACATGCGGGATCAGAAGTAATAGATACAGTACGTACATCTACATTTGACAATTGACGTGTTCCAGTTATGAGCATTAAACGCGACTCTAATTGTGCCAAATGTTATGGTTACAGCTCTTCTCGGAGCTGCACCCACGAGGGCACCGTATGGCGGTGTGAGTCACGGGGTCCCAAAATAGCAATATTTGTCGGGGCGCGGTGGAGCAGCGTTTGGCGCTTTTCGCGAGCGCTGCGCTCACGTCCCGGCGGGCCCAGTTGGATGTCCGGCCACGGATAGCAACGTCAGTGGTGATCATCTGAACCAGTCCGATGCATCCTCTAGATCGACTCGGCCGTAAATTAGTACCTGGTACGGTGTGTAAACGTCAACATTGGGGAGACAAAGATGGCCGGGAGTTGTTTTGAACCACAACACTTCATTGTGCACCGTGTCGGCTTTCGTAAGTGCTCGCTAGCTACACTTGCCCAAATAGCCTGTGGAGGCTATATGGGGATCTTTGTCTGTGTGTGTGTAGGTGGTGGTCAGGGCACGGGTCGCGCGAATTCCGCGCGGGGCTGTGGACGCGCGCCACGCGCGGAGCTGCTTTGTTCGCTATTAATACCTGCGCGTGTGTGTGTGTGGGCACGTGTATGTGTGTGTATGTGCGTGTGTGTGGGCACGTGTATGTGTGTGTATGTGCGTGTGTGTGGGCACGTGTATGTGTGTGTATGTGCGTGTGTGTGGGCACGTGTATGTGTGTGTATGTGCGTGTGTGTGGGCACGTGTATGTGTGTGTATGTGCGTGTGTGTGGGCACGTGTATGTGTGTGTATGTGCGTGTGTGTGGGCACGTGTATGTGTGTGTATGTGCGTGTGTGTGGGCACGTGTATGTGTGTGTATGTGCGTGTGTGTGGGCACGTGTATGTGTGTGTATGTGCGTGTGTGTGGGCACGTGTATGTGTGTGTATGTGCGTGTGTGTGGGCACGTGTATGTGTGTGTATGTGCGTGTGTGTGGGCACGTGTATGTGTGTGTATGTGCGTGTGTGTGGGCACGTGTATGTGTGTGTATGTGCGTGTGTGTGGGCACGTGTATGTGTGTGTATGTGCGTGTGTGTGGGCACGTGTATGTGTGTGTATGTGCGTGTGTGTGGGCACGTGTATGTGTGTGTATGTGCGTGTGTGTGGGCACGTGTATGTGTGTGTATGTGCGTGTGTGTGGGCACGTGTATGTGTGTGTATGTGCGTGTGTGTGGGCACGTGTATGTGTGTGTATCTGCGTGTGTGTGGGCACGTGTATGTGTGTGTATGTGCGTGTGTGTGGGCACGTGTATGTGTGTGTATGTGCGTAGGTGTGGGCACGTGTATGTGTGTGCACGCGTGTGTGTGTGTGGGCACGCGCGTGTCTGTGTGTATGGGCACATGTATGTGTGTGTGCACGCGCGTGTCTGTGTGGGCACGCGGGTGTATGTGTGTGTATGTGCGTGTGTGTGGGCACGTGTATGTGTGTATGTGCACGCGCGTGTCTGTGTGTGTATGTGCACGTGCGTGTGTGTGTGGGCACGCGCGTGTATGTGTGTGTGGGCACATGTATGTGTGTGCACGTGTATGTATGTGTGTGTGCACGTGTGGGGGAGCGGTAGTGCAGCAGTTAGCGCGCTACGCTACGAACCCGGCAACCCGAGGTCGGTTCCCGCTCTCGTGCCAACACCAGTGACGATCAGCTGAACCGGTCCTGGGCCTCCTCTAGGTCGACTTAGCCTCAAATTAGTACCTGGTGCGATATGTAAATCTTCGCCACAGGGGAGACAAAGGCGGGCGGGCGTGGTGCTGTAAAACCTAACCCCTCGTGTACCGTTCCGGCCTTCAGAGGTGCTCCCTAACAGCACTTGCCCCTACAGTCTGTTCAAGGCGACACCCGGGGATCTCGGTCTTTGCCCCGCCCGCCAACACAAGAGAGCAACACGAGCCCCTGCTGGCATTATTGATGCCTTAATATGACTCATCGAGTCGCACGAACGCACAGAGAAAGTCGTCTCGTGCTGTTGCGGAAACGGAACCGGTCTGTGCGAATTTGTTTAAACAAATGAACGTCTCGGCGGTACGCCGGTGGTGCGTGGTATATATCTAGCAGCACCCAGCCTGATTATGATTGGCTGCTTCGTGTTCCAACGGCAGATTTGACTTCTCGTGTCCCAGATTTGGTGGGACGCCTTCTTGATTAATTTCCGGAATAATTTCTTGGCGGACGGTGGCATCAACGGATTAGGCCTCGTGGTGCTACCACCACACGTTCGAATGGGAAAGCGGCTGCTGAGTCGAAGTGCAAACTTCTGATGGAGAGAGTCTGCAGCTCACTCAAAGGGGCAACAGCGACATCGTCAGATTGTGTGATGAGGACCGGCGTGTTAATATGTTGTTATGCTGCACCGGTGTGCCGCCAATACGTCCACATGCTGCTGGGAAACATTGGCGTGGAACTCGACTATTTTTTTGTAACCACACACACCGAGATGCGCGGGTTTTTTCGTGCGCTCGAGGTTCGAGCCTTGCGCAGACCACAAGCTCCAATGGAACTGCGCGTGCGGCCATGCTGTCTTGTAGTCGTTGTGGAAAGCCAAGCAGGTGGACGGGACCGCCGTGTTGCACTCGAGTGGGCGCCGTGACCACGACGGCGCGCCACGTGGCGCAGCAGCCTCGATGGAAGTTGCGTGCGAGAGGCTGCCCTGTGCCACTCGCTGCTGCTACTGTTGCTACTGCTGCACGTGGTGACAGCACAAGGCATGGGGGGGGGGGGCTGCAACCCGGCGCGTGCAGCTTCGTGCCCTGTTAACCTTCCCCCCCTGGAGGCCACGAATTGGCCAGAGTCGTAGTTTCTGGTTACCCTTCTGAGCGTGTTCGGCGATATGCAAAAGGTGGGGGGGGGGGGGGGTGAGCGGTAGCATCGTCGTGCTGGAGAACAGATGGAGCTGCGATGCTGTGGCCCAGACGCAGTGCCGCAGCAGCAGCACACTCAAGCGTTGTGCAATGTGCATTGCGTTATTCTCTTCCTGTTGTATGGATGTTCAACTTGTGAGTGTAGTTCTATTTTTTTTACGTACGGTGCCTTTCAATATGAAAGGCGCTTTATAAAATAGAGGCTATTTTTATGAACTTCTTTCGAACCCTATGGAGTCAACCGCGCTAATCGGAGGTGTGGGGGAAGGACCACAAACTAAACACAAAATAAATTATATTATCGTGGATTGTGGCAATAAATTCACGAGATAAATTCCATTGTCGAGGTCTGATAACCACGACGATAAGCCTTCAGGAGAGAGCTCGTGTGGTTTTGCAATGCATCCTCGACGTTAAAGGGGCCACAGTTTGGGCTGCAGAGCCACAATCTCACCACTGGTGGCATCGTCCTTCATTTTACACTCATGACGGAGATGTGCGCGTTGGCCCGTAGATGTTCTGCCGCGGTTCATGGTGACATCGCCGCTGTCTTCGAGGAATGTCAAAGCCAGGTGGTGGCATTTTTGGGTCTCGAGTGAGGAGGTGCTTATTCTGGACGTCCGCGTTGTTCCACTTTGTCCGCCAGCGCTCTTCTGGATCTGGGTGGGACTCGAGGCATTGCAAAGAGATTGCTCACGGACTGCCTGGTCGTAGTTACAGTGCAAATACGGCCTTGCTCAATGACCTACGTATGAACTTCCTTCGCACCGTACGTAGCCAACCGTGCTAATGGGAGGTGCGAGATGAAGGACAACAAACTGACTGACACGCAAAAAGCCGTTTTAAAGAAATGAGTTTTCAGTCTAGGTGATGATTTAAAAGTGCATGGTGTTTGTATGAAGCAATCGGAGAGGCCGTGGCTCGCGGCACGAGGAGACGCTGCAGCGGCTGAGTGCGGAACGGGGATTTCTGGTTCAGGAAAGTGGCAAAATCCGGAGGTCAAAACTAGTCCGTGTGAATTTGTGTAAACAGATCCTACTGGACAACATCGTTGTGGAAGTTTATTTCACAAGCACGCGGATATGTGCGCTGCACGTACAAAAGCTGCGAGCCTTGTGCAGACCAATTGCGAGTCGGGTTTTTTGCAAACCGATAACATAAACAGTATATCGAAATGAGAACGACTCCACATGTGCCGTCAACTGTTCATTTTAACGCCAGGAACACGATCGCCTTCTCATTGACCACTCTAAATAGTTGCGCAAACGGAGAGTAATAGCGGTGGTGTTTGTAGAACAAACCGCTCGGCATTTGGACCACTTCGCACGACCGTTGCAGACCACAGGTGGGATGAGGTCCCACGTGTGGTCAAGGGTGAGGTCAGGGTCAAGGCTGGTGGCGCCTCCTAAGCCAGGGGTCGGCAACCTGTTGAAGGACTGCGTCGTGACCATTGTTGATTAAAGGACCCCGCCGTCTCGTATTCACCACAGAGCGCATTGCGGCTCTTGACACATTGAGGCGTTTTTTTTTACCGAATTCAAAAACAAATGTCTCTGCTTGTTATTTTGGTTGCCGACCCCTCCTCGACGTCAATGCCATCGTCGAGAGAAAATGTTCTCGAGTTGGCCTCGAGGATATAACTGGTCTCTAGGACCCAGGAACTGGTTTCGAGGACCCAGGGATTGGTCTCTAGGCCCCAGGACTGCCAGTTAACGGCAACTGTGGCGCGTGGCTGTGTATAATGATGTACGGTCAGTGCAAGTGATCTACCGCAGCGGAATCGCCATTTATTGGCCTGGAACGTTGTTGGCGGTGCACCACGGACGCCGAGGGGAACTCTGGCGTCCTCTTGTGGGGTCCCCGCGTATTTGCGTCCGGCTCTCTCCACCCTCAGCCCCCCGCCCCATACACACGGAGCGCCGCAGCCTTCTCGACAAAAAATCCAAATCTCTCTCAGGAAGAAGTCGCTTTCGCGTAGATTCCGATTACACTTTGAGCTGAATTCCGTGTGCGTGTTCGTCAAGCACACGAGACGAGGCTGTGTGTCACAGCGGTTAGTGCGCGCACATGTATGTGTATGTACGTTGAACCTCTATGTAGCCAACCATGCTAATCGGAGGTGCGGGGAAGGACAACAAACTAAACACAAAAAGCTGTTCTAGATCATTTAAAAGTGCATAGGTCCAGTGGCCTCCTAATATCGGAAGAGCGTTCCAGACGGCCGCAAAAGCGCATCTGAAAGAGCGCAACGCAGTGGCCGTCTTTATTTGATGGCCAGGAGAAAAGCCACTGCAAAGCCAACATCCTCTGCGAATCTAATTACTGAGCGGGGTCCCATTTAGCCAATCATCTCTCTCAGGGTCATGACAACAAGTGGCCCTTTAGAATTGGCCGGGTGGCCCAGGAGACAGAGCAACGAGTTGGCACGGCCGCGGTCTCGTATTTCAGTCACCCTGGTGATGAGGCAGGGCTATCAGGTGTAGCGAGCTGAGTTCATCTTGGGTTTTTTTTTATGCAGCACTGTCATTTATCAGGTAAAGCCCACTGAGCTATGTTCTCATGTTGAGAGGCGACCTGACCATACATTGACAGCTGATTGAAGTGGCTGATATCATCACACGTGGCAATTCAGTATCAGCCAAATAATCTAAACGCATGTTGAGTCTACATGTGGAAAAAAAACTCAACTACGTGCATTTACCAGGCAAGACCGACAGATATATAGCTCGTTTTCAGAAGCGACCTGGCCACAAATGATAACTCAACGAAGTGGCTTATCACGTGGACATTTTTCGCAGTTAATTACTCTAAACGCATGTTTCCTAATGTGGAGAGAAAAACCGGAGGACCCAGAGACAAATCCACGCGACCACGGGGAGAACATGCATACTGAAATTTACAGGCCTCAGGGTCGGGATGGAACCCACGACGTCCTGTATACCAGGCGAGGGAGTTAACATCTCGCCACCGCGGCGCCCCACTGTGCCTGCATGTATCTACGTTGAACTTCTTTCGCACCGTACGTAGCCAACGGTGCTAATCGGAGGTGCGGACACCACTCACCGCTGCGCCATCCGCAAACACGGAGACGTGCCGAGATTTTAAGATGTTTCAGACAATGGAACGAATGAGTGTTTTTATTCGACGTCGCGTGGAAGGAAACCGGAGCGCCCGGAGGAAATCCACGCGTGCGAGGGGACACCACTCAATAGCCCCACACGCAATGGGACAGATGACATTGGAGTTGATGGTCTCGGCCGCGTCACTGAACGGACGCACAACCGCCACATATCGAATGTGATGCCACTTAAAATGTTATTAAATTTCCCTGATCTTGGAATGCGATACGGTGGTTTCATTGACACGTGGTAGACGCGCTTTACAGGGCACTACGGGTGGAGTCCGAGTGTGGATGAAGAGGGTGACTGAAGTGACGTCTTCCGATTTACTGTCGCAATTCTTCTCAACGAATTTCTCTTCCGGGACTGTTTCCAGTTCCAGACACAAGGTGATGCACCGCTTACTCCAAGAATGACAATTAAAACAACATCAACACACGTGTCAACAACACTGTCTTAGAAATATATGTTAAATTGCTGACGTTTCAGGCAATGCCTCCTTTGAAAACCACATGGTCGGAGTAAAAACAAGCGCATTCCATGACACCGAGACCACGGTTTCACCATCATTTGTAGAAACAAATAAAAATGAGCGTCACTATTTTGGGAGAGAAAAAGAAATGACTGTGATCGTCCAACAGAATGGATGCCCCTCACAGGAATGTCCACCAATGGCCTACGGATGCAAAGAGGAGATGAGCGGAACGCCACTGCCAACGCCCCTCCGAGTGGGGTTCACCTCGTGGCTTGCAGTACGCGGTGGAACAGCGCGCGGTCATAGCGGGGTCCCAGGGCCAGGGATGAAATGGGGCCCCAGTGCATGGGATGAAATGGGCTCCCCCCTCCTGCTCCCCCGCCGTTCAGTGTCGCACTCACCCCTCCCCCCTCCCCCCTCTCTCTCTCCGTCACCCTTCGCCCGGTCCCGTCCAGGCCCGCGGGCGCCTCCGTTAGCACCGCCGCCACCGCACGACTCGACAGCTGCCGCGTCACCGCGTGGCCCACGTGGCCCGTACGAGAGGAGCGAGAGGAGGGAGCCAGCCGCCCGTCACTCGTCACCCGTCTACCCTAAGCACCCCCCGCGCGATGGAAACATCGGCGCCGGGAGATCGAAGAGGACGGGGAGGTGAGAAGGGGGGGGGGATCGATGCGTCCAGCACCCCGGGGGGAGGGGGAGGGGCCGTCACCACGCTCGCACCGCCTGACGCGATCAGCAGAGAGTGCCGAGTCGATGTTGTCCATTCGCACCAGCAGAGGACGGCCCACGGGACTCAACGGGGGGGGGGGGGGGGGCAGCCATGCACGCCGGATAGAGAGGGTCGTCTCTCCCAGCACGTCCAATGATTCGGCGTTTCTTCTTCTGGAGGATGTCTTTGGTGCTGCTCAGCCGTTGTCAACGAACTCTCAGGTGTTGTTTGGTTATTCGCCCCAGAGTCTCAGTCGTTTGTTGCGAATGATTCTAAAAGTTGAAAAAAAGCGCCGTTACAAGTGGGAGAGATGTATGTATATGTACGTTGAACTTCTTTCGCACCACACGTAGCCAACCGTGCTCATCGGAGGTGCGGGGGAAGGACAACAAACTAAACACAAAATGCAGTTCCAAAGCGAGGGTGTCAGGGTGTGTGGTGTATTGTGATGGTGTGTTGTGTGGTGAGAGTCTGGTGTGCGTTGTTTTGTTAGGGTGTGGTGCTGTGTGCTGTAGAGGTTGGCTGACTCACGTGGTGGTGGTGGTAGTCGGTGAGTGAGTGGGTGAATAGCGGAGTGAGTGGGTGAGTGAGTGTTGAGGGTGAGTGAGTGCGTGTTGAGTGAGGGTGTGAGTGAGTGGCGGAGTGAGTGAGTGGGTGAGTGCGTGTTGAGTGAGTGGGTGAGTGAGTGTGTGTGTGAGTGGGTGGGTGAGTGAGTGAGTGGGTGAGTGAGTGGGTGAGTGCGTGTTGAGTGAGTGAGTGGGTGAGTGCGTGAGTGAGTGGGTGAGTGAGTGAGTTAGTGGGTGAGTGGGTGAGTGATGGTGTGAGTGCGTGTTGAGTGAGTGGGTGAGTGAGTGGTTGAGTGATTGAGTGGGTGCGTGTTGAGTGAGTGGGTGAGTTAGTGAGGGTGTGGTGTGTGGTGGGGCGAGTCGTTGGCAGTGGGATAGTGCGAGGCGAACGCGATAAAAGTAACAGAACCGAACGCAGGAGGGGAGATTGGGGATAAGGCAACCCCCTCGTGTCCCCGCGCACCAAACCCCGTGTGACCGTGCGCTCCACCTTCCTCAGCATTTTTTGTTTATTCAATAAAATACTTCCGGTAAAAAAATAACAACAACCACCGCTTCTATAAAGTGGCGGTTATTACTCGCAAAGTCCCTATCTCAAGGCGGTCAATCAGCACAGCAACAAACAGCACCGCCAGAGCCGTGATAGACAAAGGGTGTTACACGTTTCTGGAATTCAGCGAGATTATTTATTCTAGGGGCCGTCCATAAATGACGTCACGCGATTTTGGACGATTTTTGACCCCCCACCCCCTTAGTCACACGGCGTCACAAAAAGTCAGACCCCCCCTCAAATATGACATCACAAAGCTCTGCCCCCCCCCCCAAATAAAACATGCTTCAAATCGCTTTAAACTTTTGTCATTGTAGTGCGTATTTAACGTGGCGCTGGACTCTGATGTTGTAGGAGAAAACATTTATTAAAAAGTCTATTTAATTAAGTAGAACGTGTTGTCTATATGTATTTAAAGTTGCGCATTTTGATGTGACGCCACAGTTCTCACCCCCCCCCCCTCGTCACACATCGTCACAAATGTCTGACCCCTCCCCCTAGGTGCGTGGCGTCATTTATGGACGCCCCCTAAGCGCTTTTGGGGGGGAGTTAGAAGGTGTGGGGGGAGGGGTTAGAAAGTGGAGCGGTGCGAGGGAAGACGCAAAAATAGAAGCGGTCTGACCCGAAGTGTGGTGAGTGGGCGGGTGGGGTGAGTATGAATGGGTGAGTAGGTGAATGGGTGAGTGAGTAGGTGAGTGGATGAGTGATGAATGGGTGGGTGAGTGGGTGAGTAGGTGAGTGTGTGAGTAGGTGATTGGGCGAGTGAGTAGGTGATTGGGCGAATGAGTAGGTGATTGGGCGAGTGAGTAGGTGATTGGGTGAGTAGGTGAGTGTGTGAGTGAGTAGGTGATTTGGTGAATTGGTGGGTGAGTGAGTAGGTGAATGGGTGAGTGGGTGGGTAGGTGAATGGGTGAGTAGGTGAGTGAGTAGGTGAATGGGTGAGTGAGCAGGTGGGTGAGTGGGTGGATGCGTGGGTGGGTAGGTGGATGAGTCGGTGAATCGGAGAGTAGGTGGGTGAGTATGCTAGTGAGAGTGGGCAGCGGTGGTGTAGAGGTTAGCGGTATGTATGTTGAACTTCTTTCGCACCGTACGTAGCCAACCGTGCTCATCAGAAGGTTGATTCCGTCCGGGCGAGGCACGTGATGGGGGAACTCATTTGTGCTTTTTGTGTTTAGTTGTCCTTCCCCCGCACCTCCGATTAGCAGGGTTGGCTACGTACGGTGCGAAAGAAGTTCCACGTGCGTACACACGTGCGTAAGGGGAGAGGGATGCTGCAGGGCGCATGGTGTGAGATGCCAAGCAGCGCGAGACACCTCACTTCAATACAGACATCAGCACCCACCGCCTACTGCGACTATGTGGATGTGTGTGGAATAATCCATCGGGGTTGTGTTTGTGGTGGAGCGAGTGGGTGGGTGGAGAGAGAGAATGTGGCGGTGGAGTGGGTGGCTGGGCTGAGTAACCAAGGGCAATCTCTGCGTGCGTGCTCACAGACAGACGTACACGAGACCCAGCCTCGACAGAATACTGCGACGGGCGCTCTTTGCGAGCACCTATTAACAGCAACTGGAATTAACATCGCTGGCGCAACGTGATACTTTTTCAGGCTGAGCCGACCTAGGGGTGTCCCGTGTCTGAAATCGAATTATGATTCGCCACGTGGTGGTGGTGGTGGTGCTAGGGCAGTGATCCACGCGTCTCTGTACAGACACGGCGAGCGCAGAAACGGCAGCTTCGGCGAACGCGGTGAAAACAGCGAAACACAGCGGCGGGCAGCAGTCAGGCTGAAGCAGCAGCAACAGCCGCAACAGCAGCAACAGCAGCCGCAACAGCAGCAGCAGACGCAACAGCAGTCGCAACATCCCAAGCAGAATTAAAAGCAGCATCAGCCAGCAGCAGGGACAACAGCAGCCGCGATAGCTTCGTATGCACCAAGAGAACAACAGCAGCAGACGAGGCAGCATCAACAGCATCAACATCATATAGTGGAGTACAAGAGGACAGACGAGGATCGAACGGCAGCTGTAGCAACAGCAACGGGACGATCAACAGCAGCCGCAACAGCTGTTGCATCAACAGCAGCACCACAGGAGCTGTTCCTCATCACAACACGAGTAGAGTCATCAACAGCAGCACCACAGGAGCTGTTCCTCATCCATCACAACACGAGTAGAGGCATCAACAGCAGCACCACAGGAGGTGTTCCTCATCACAACACGAGTAGAGACATCAACAGCAGCACCACAGGAGGTGTTCCTCATCACAACACGAGTAGAGTCATCAACAGCAGCACCACAGGAGGTGTTCCTCATCACGACACGAGTAGAGACATCAACAGCAGCACCACAGGAGGTGTTCCTCATCACAACACGAGTAGAGACATCAACAGCAGCACCACAGGAGGTGTTCCTCATCACAACACGAGTAGAGACATCAACAGCAGCACCACAGGAGGTGTTCTTCATCACAACACGAGTAGAGACATCAACAGCAGCACCACAGGAGGTGTTCCTCATCACAACACGAGTAGAGACATCAACAACAGCACCACAGGAGGTGTTCCTCATCACAACACGAGTAGAGACATCGACAACAGCACCACAGGAGCTGTTCCTCATCCATCACAACACGAGTAGAGACATCAACAGCAGCACCACAGGAGCTGTTCCTCATCCCGACACGAGTAGAGACATCAACAGCAGCACGGGAGACCAGTGAAGACACCAGCTGTAGGGTACAGCGGGCACATCACGGGGAGGACCTGCAGCAGATACAGCATCTTAAACAGCAGAGCCACAGCACCAGCTACAGCTGCTGCAGCGGCAACTGCACAGCAACGGCCACAGCAGCAGGAACGAAAGCACACCAACAACAGCTGCCAGCAGGTGTAACAGCAGGTGTAGCAGCAGGTGTAGCAGCAGGTGTGACAGCTCCATGTCTCATGGGTTCTGTGGCGGGCAGTAGGGGACACATACAGGCGATCGCACACAGCTCCCCCAACAGTCATACTTCATCTACTGTTGTTGCCGCTGCTGCTACAGCAGCCGGCTTTTAGCCGCAGCAGCAGCAGCGACGACGACGACGACGACAACGAGGGGCAGGAAGCGAGCCGGGGACAGCAGCCTCTCGCACCTCCTGGACGAGATCACGGTGCAGGTCTTAGCCCCGCAGAGTTTACGCTCGCTGTTGGGGGTGCTGCCTCCCAGGTCTCTGACACCGAACCCACCACCACCGCCATCAGCGGCAGCAGCAGCGTCTCCATCAGCTAAGGCAGCAGCAGCAGCAGTAGCGGAGTTCACATTGAGAACATCGGGCTCAGCAGCAGCAGCAGCAGCATCTCCATCAGCTAGAACATCGTCATCATCAGCAGCACCATCAGTAAAGGATTCACCACCCTTCTTCGACAGTCCCTCCGGGAGGATTCCTGCTCCTCCTCCTCCTGCTGCTGCTGGACCTCCTCACCCCGTGGACGCCAGCTCCTCCTGCTCGGCTGGTGAGTGTCTCCCCTGCGAGGAGAGAGAGCGAGACGACATCTCCCGTCACACGCTTTGCTCATCACGGACAACTCTGCTCTCTCTCTGCTCCTTGCTTCCCTCGCTCCCTACCCGCGTGTCTGCTGGGTGTCCCTCGTCTGTGCTGGTGGCCGTGCGGCCCCAACGGGGGTCGGGTAACCCTGCCGCTCCGGATCCTGTTGGAGATTTCCTTCGCGACGTCGTTAATTGTTTATTAAGGAGCCACCGTCTCGTAATCATCCGCGCATGAAGAAATGTTGATGTCGCAATGCACGTGTTCACCTACCCTCCTGACCACCACCAAGCACTCACTGGCCAGCCAGCCTCACCACAACCTCATCGCCAACACTCACTCACTTCAGCCGCCCCCGGTCCCAGAAAGCTTCACCCAGCCTCACCTCATCTTCACCAAGCCTCACCACGCAGATTTACCCAACCAGCCTCACCACCCAGACTCACCCTAACCACCCAGACCAGGGGTCGGCAACCTGCGGCTCTTTATTAAGATGTTCAAACACCAAATTGAAAGTTTTTGCAATGAATCAAGTCTGCATTAACCACACGTACTAATTTTCTCATACTTTGATACTGGCAAAAAGGTCCCATTTTCTAGCTGCTAACCCTGAGCTCTCTATGCTCTTATAGTGCATTGTCTTTGTACTGTTTGCCTTTTGGCGTTCTCGGTCTGACACTGGTGAGACTAGGTCCTAAAGAAGGTTGTCTCGGATGTAGGCCAATCAGTTTCAAAGACAATGCATACATTATCAGAGAATATTAGTTTGCATGTTTACCACAAGTACGTGTGGTCAATGCAGACTTGATGCCTTACAATGGGTATCTATTTGGTGTTTGAACATCTTAACACCTGTGTAGTGTGTTTCATTTAGGCGCACACAACAGGTAACTCTAACCGGATAACAACATAGGGTGGTGACCACCATGGCTAACTTAACTAACACTCGGAGGGATAACTATAGAGTCGGACCAGGACAGCTGACAGGCTGCCTGGTCCACGCGTGAAGACCGGAGACCGAGGATCGAAGATCGAGGATGGCGACTTCATTCCCAGAGTTTAACCGCCGAGATCCCTCTCAGGACCCCGCTTATAACGGCTCCGGCGTGGCTGGGCTCTGCCCTTGGCCACGCCCCCTTCCAGAACCCTCGTTGGACTCTGGATCCCCGTCACGTGATCCTCTCACCCCCAACTGGGGGTCCCCCTGCCCCTCTCGTCTGGTCACGTGTCCTCTCGGGTTCACCTGGCTGTCACGTCCTCACGCGACCTCTCTCTCTGTGACACCCGGGCTCCGCCCTTATTGTACCACTCACTTGGCACTGTCGCTACACCATGGTGACACCCGCGAGGCCATTACATCACCCCCCTCCCCCCTTCATAAAACACAGCTGTCCCGGCTGTCAACAATTCCAAAATAAGGGTGTGCCTCCCAAAACATTAACATCAATAAATAATCTACGACTGCGCAATAAATACAATGTATACAAAATGTACAGTTGTAGTGAGCCCCACTGAGTCGCAGACGTACTTCTTAGAGGCAACACATTTATTACACCAACACGAATACACAAAGGGGGTAGCTGCCCCTTTACCAGATAACAGCCTAGGGTGGTGGACCACCCGGCTAACTACACTAACACACTGGGAGTTAGCTACAACGGACCGGACCCCGGCTCGGGTTGTGGACCACGTGTTGGAGACTCTTCTTGACCATCATCTTCAGATGATGGTAGCAACGCCGACCCTGGTCACTGCGGGGACCCGGCTTATGTGCTCCCGGGTCGGGGCTAGCTCCGCCCTTGGCCCCGCCCACCTTCGAGAGAGCTCTGGCTCTCTCTCGACTCTTCTTGAGACAACTTTCCCCCGGACACGTGACCACCCCTTAGCCCCCATCTGGGGCCCCCCTGTAGACTTTACCGGTCACGTGCCTTTGGGGTCAACCAGAATGCCATGGCCCAGGGTAACCCTGTTCCTGGGCTGACGCTCTCCCACTCCCTCTGGTGGGAGACAGCACTGCACGTCATGCGTGGTGCCACTGCGCTATCCCAGCGCTCACCAAGCCCTCACTAGGGCTGGCACTACACCCACCTACGGGTGTCCGCGATGATGGTGCATCACACGCCATGCCTTGCTAGAGCTGGCATTACTCAGTGACATGCACGATGCTGCTACATACGTGATGTCCGCGATGTGAGTAAATCGCACGCCGTGCCCCTCTAGGGCCGGCATCATACAGTGACATCCGTGAGGTCACTACACAGTTACTTAGAAGGGGGAAGAGAGAGGACAACAACAACACAATTAAAAAATGTTGGCAATGTACACAACCCCGGTTACCCCTCCCACGTCAAAAACACGTCCCTGCCTTGTGTGTTTGACAGCACCCCTGAGTACGAGAATAGCCAGATTTAGCCAATCACCCAACCAACTCAGGAGTATGACAAGCAGTAAAACGACGCAGGAACAATGCATTGTGGAGGGGAGTCACTTGGCCAGCCAGCATCACCATAGTCCTTGAACGAGTCCTTGTAGCCAGTCCCCCAGGCGAGGTGGGCTTGGGCTCCCTGGGGGACCCACGGCCCCTCCCGAGAAGACCCAACCGTCGGTGGAGAATGGCTGTTTGACAGGCGATCCACACCATGCTGAGCATCTGTGGTTGGCTCATCCTGCGACGGCGAGGATGTCAGACATTTCGGTCCTGTGGGTGGCACAGAATTCCCCTGAGGTACGACCTCAGCAGACGCATTCCCCAGCTCGCTGGGCACACTGGACACTCGGCCCTTGGGTAATGGAGGTGAAGGAGGCATGTTCGGCGGAGCAAACGGTTTAAGTCACGATGGGTGAACAAACCAAGACTGTCGGCTGAACTGAATTTTCACACATTGTGGCCTATCGGCCTGTATCACGTCGATCGGACCTCGCCAAGGCTTGTACCATTTTGGGGAGGTACCCACCGGCACTTGAGGACAGTGCAGCCAAGCCTTGTCACCCGGAGTCCATTTTCTGCCTGACACATGGAGTACCCTCAGCCTCTCGTTGGCCAACTGCCGTAAGGCAGAATTATGCTTGGAAGTCTCGCGTGCTTCTTCCACCCGCTGGAGGGTTAGGCACATTTGCTCGGACATGTTGACCTTCAACTTACTCGGCCCCGTTTTGAGTTGGACGTCAATTGGGGGGTCCTGCTTTCTGCTGTACATTTAAAAAAATGTCGAGAATCCGGTGGAAGCATGAGGGTCCATTCTGCAGACTGCGACCCCGGGGAAGTGTAAATCCCAATCGCACTGGGACTCGCTGACCTTCTGACTCAGCATAGAAGTCAGGGTCCTGTGCAGACACTCTACCATCCCGTTGGTCTGGGGGTGATAGAGCGATGTACAGACCTTTTTGGTGCCCAACAGGTCACACACCTCCTTAAGTAATTTAAATGAAAATTTTTTGCCCTGATCAGTAACGAGGCGCTCCAGGGCCCCCTTATCCAATACGTACCCGTGAAGGAATGCCTCCATGATAGCTGGCGCCGACTGGTTGGGAAGCGGCCAGGCCATTGGCAAACGATAAAAATACGCAATGCCCACTAATAAATATTTATTCCCTCTCAGCGTGGTTGGAAAGGGCCCGAGGACGTTGAGCACGACGAGCTCATTAATCCGGGACACTTGAATAGATTGTAAGTGTAAGGGCGGGCAGAACATTTTTGGCGGTGGTTTCCGTCGAGCGCATTGTATACACCCCTTCAAAACGTTGTACACATCACCCGACATTCCGGGCCAGAAGAAGTCGAGCCTGAGGGTTGCTAGGGTCTTACGAATGCCCAGGTGCATTAGGCGTTCGTGCACCGCCACAATTATTTTACCCCTCAACTCCGAGGGCACAACAATACTATAACGGTGCAACCCACCATCCCAGCGCATCAGCAGACCCCCCTTTAGAATGAGCGGGGCTACCCCGCGTCGGTTCCCCCCTTTCCGGGCGTCCATTATGTGGCACCGCATTTTTAACAAGGAGGCATCCTCCGCCTGGAGGCGCCCCCATTCAGCATGTAACAAACCGATGGTGGCATCGCACGCTTCCGGAGAATTTAAACCATTGGGGGGTGAAACATCTGCCGACGCCACAACGCAGGGAGACGACACTTCCGCAGCTGGTCTAAAGTGCCCCGATCCCATGAGACATGCACCCATCACCCAGCGGCAGTCACGATAGCGCATCCGCATTTATATGCCGAGCACCCTTCCGGTAGGAAACTGTAAATGAGTAGTCCTGAAGGACCTCTAACCATCGGGAGAGCTGTCCAGATGGCTGTTCAATACGCAACGCGTACTGGAGAGCGGCATGGTCCGAGCGTACCTCAAAGGCCCTGCCATAGAGGTATAGACAGTGACAGGACTCTGCTGCCATATGCCACTATGCTCTCCACTCCGTCCATTAACTGCGACCACATGGCGCCGATGCCGGTGTTACTGGCGTCCGTGTGAAGAAAAAAGGGCAGCAAAAAATCGGGATATCTAAGCAGGGGGGCGTTAACCGAAATATCTCGGAGCCCAACAAACACTGCCTCCTCCTCCTCCCCCCAGTGAAATTTCTGCCCCTTGGCCGTGAGAGCGTGGAGGGGTTTCGTGATGGCAGCAAATCTGGGTACAAACTGACAGGAGTAGGAGGCGAATCCAAGAAAACTCCGCACCTCCCCTACAGACTTTGGGGTCGGCTATTTACGCACGCACGCGGTCTTTTCGGGATCAGTCGCTATCCCCGCCTCACTTACGTGGCCCAGGTACCACACTGACTTCTAGAGCAGGTGGCACTTCTGGGGTTTAAATTTAAGGTTGGCGGCCCGCATTTTAAGAAAGACCGCCCGCAACCGTTGCAGATGTTCCTCAAATGCGTGACCAAAAACAATCACATCTTCCAAGTATATTAAACAGGAGTCCCACTGGAGTCCCGCCAACACCAGCTACATGAGCCTCTGGAATGTGGCTGGAGCCAAGTGAGGACCCATCGGGAGCCGGTTAAACTCTAAAAGCCCTTGTGGCATACGGAACACAGTTTTGGGCCTCAAGCTGTCATCTAGGGTCAGCTGCCAAAATCCTGACAACAAATCAAGCGTGGAAAATAATCGCACCCCTGACAGAACATCCAACGAGTCATCCATACGTGGTAGAGGGTACGCGAAAGTCAATGCAGAAACGCAAACTCCCGTCGTGTTTTTTAACAAGAACAATGGGAGCTCCCCACGGACTGTTAGAAGGACCAATGATGTCAGCAGCCAACATCTCGTCGACTGCCTGACGCACCTGGTCCTTTTCCTTGGGGCTTAATCTGTAAAGGTTTTGACAAATTGAGGCAGCGTTTCCCGTATTCATGTGGTGGCTCAAAATGGTAGTACGGCCAATGTCGTATTTGCTTTTACTGAAAATGTCAAAGAACTCCAGCAAAAACGAATGCAACTCAGCCCTCTGCACGTCGGACAATTCAGGATTCTCGGAGCAGAGATCCTCAATCCACTTCCCCCCATCTTTGCATCCCTTCTCAACCCGACCCCCACACCCCCGACAATGAGCCCGTCGCAACCCATGGCCGACGCGTGGGCCAGGACAGTGCCCCGCCCGTATTACGGACGCTTCTAACCCTGCGTTGAGGACCTGGATAAAAGGTCATCAGACGCGAGTGTTTGCGCACCCACCAAAGTCAGACCCCTAGTTGCTGTATTTGAGGGACCGAATAGGATCCCCCTGGCAGTGTCGGCCCTGTCGAGCTGCTTGTGCAGTCTCAGGGAAACCAACATTTGCGTACCAGGTGGAATTACAGCACTTTGACCGTGGTGTGAGCCGTGCGCAACCGGGTGGGGGAAGAAAAAATTGCCATACGACGGCCAGAAGGAAATTCAATGCAACCTTGGTCGACGAGAATTCTCAGGGGCATTTTAGCCAAAAAATCCATACCCAGTAGACAGGGTACGGCCAGGGATTTTGAAACGAGAACCGGCCCTGTCAACTGGATGTCCCCAATGCCCACCGTCACCGAAATTTGACCCACAATTCCCAATGAGCCGCAATTCGTGGAGGCAACACGTTTATTTAACACAACAGGTAACTCTAACAGGATAACAACATAGGGTGGTGACCACCATGGCTAACTTAACTAACACTCGGAGGGATAACTGTAGAGTCGGACCAGGACAGCTGACAGGCTGCCTGGTCCACGCGTGAAGACCGGAGACTGAGGATCGAGGTTCGAGGATGGTGACTTCACTCCCAGAGTTTAACCGCCGAGATCCCTCTTGGGACCCCGCTTATAACTGGTCCGGCGTGGCCGGGCTCCTCCCTTGGCCACGCCCCCTTCCAGAACCCTCGTGGGACTCTGGGTCCCCATCACGTGATCCTCTCACCCCCATCTGGGGGCCCCCCTGCCCCTCTCGTCCGGTCACGTGGCCTCTCGGGTTCACCTGGCTGTCACGTCCTCACGTGATATCTCTCTGTGATACCCAGTCTCCGCCCTTGCAGTAGCACTCCTCACTCGGCACTGTCGCTACACCATGGTGACACCCTCGAGGCCATTCCACCTGTTTTATTGCCAGAAAGAGTAAAACCTATTATTTTGTCATAATATGCCACGCCGTGTGTGTTGTGTAGCTGTGGCAGTGTTTATAAACCAACGTGATTGTCCAAAAACATTTACCAATAATTTACACCACAGGCCTTAAAATATATATTTCTATTTTTAAACGGCCCTTCATATCACACTATGAATAAGGGCCATTGCCCGAAACGTCGCCCAATATATAGGGGGTTGGGGTTCTTTGGAGGCCGCTCCTCTCGGGAAGCCACAAGCACCATAAACAGTACAACACGAGGTACAGTACAACAATGTACAGTACAGCTCGAGATACAGTACAGCAATGTACAGTACTGCACGAGGTACAGTACAACAACGTACAGTACAACACGAGGTACAGAACAACATCACTCTACTCATTCATCAATGACGCCGTTGCGTTTCTCGTTATATGTGCCTTTGCACCCCCAGTTCGTGTGGAACGTTGACTCAACGTAGGTTGACGTTGGGCTAACGTTGGCATGGCAACGTCAACGTTGGCTGACGTTAGGTTGGTTGAGGTCGGGCCAAAGTTGGCATGCCAACTCCAAATAACGTTGGTTCAACGTTGGTTTAACGGTGGCATGCCAACTTTGGCTGACTTTGGGTTGGTTGACGTTGGGCCAACGTTGACATGCCAACGTCAACCAGCGTTGGCATGCCAACGCAGCATTACCAAATACGTTGTTTACTGTTGAGGTGCAATGTGGATGTGTATGGACAGTGTATGACCGCGTCTAAAGATGCAGTGCATGTCTGGAGAGGGCATGCGCATCAGGATCATTCTGATCTTCCACGATGCGCGCTGGCCAACAACCGGTCAAGCGAACAGAGACAATTCAAAATAAATTACTCTGCCGCGTGCGACTGTGGTCACCCAGAACAGAACCACGATAACGGCAACTCGGTGCCCGATTCACAAACACGAAGGAGGAGACACCATCACAGCCATCATACACCACTCCCCTTCTCCCGGACTCAATCATCAGGCTCATCGACCACCTCAATGTCAAATGACAACTGTTGCTCTCCCTCAACATCAGCCATACTCAGTGTGACTCCATAGATCGCTTTCTTCTTCTGAGACCCATAGACTCACATAGAGACCCATAGACTTGCAGCGATCCATAGATTCTCACTGAGACCCAAAGACTCACATAGAGAGCCATAGACTTGCAGAGATCTATCGATTCTCACTCCGACCCATATACTCACATAGAGACCCATAGACTTAGATATATAGATTCAGATATAAAACCATAAACTCACCCATAGACCAACATAGAGACCCATATACTCACACAGAGATATACGCAAAGGAGGCAACTTCACAGCGATACCCTCCACTACTGACGTAATTATCCGGCTCAACCACTTCAAGGTACAATTAAAGTGGTTGCTCTACTACAACATACGAAGAAAATGATTGCATAGGAATGTTTTATAAGGATTTATTTTCACAAAGTGAGTGAAAAGTAGGCTACATGGCAAG
Organism: Lethenteron reissneri; assembly: GCF_015708825.2. Lineage (NCBI taxonomy): Eukaryota > Metazoa > Chordata > Hyperoartia > Petromyzontiformes > Petromyzontidae > Lethenteron > Lethenteron reissneri. The sequence goes on from NC_083792.1 coordinate 1,371,774, forward strand.
GATTTGAAAGCATGAGGGTAAAGGTGAAAACAAAGCCTCCTCGTGGAGAGAGGCAGAGGAGAAAATCAGTCAACGGAAACAAGGGAAGGGAATTCTCAACAGTATAGCCAGTGGTGGGGAGTTCAGAGCAGCGGAGGAGTGACCTCCCATTGAGTGGCGAAAGACTGAAGCCGTGAGTTGCTTCAGTGGGGACCATGTGAAGCGGAGTAGATTGAGATGAAAGTGGAGGAATGCATCTGGGAGAGTCCACGGAGGATCTCGAAGATGGTGGCAGTGATCTCACCGGAGCTCTGGTACGGGAGCAGCCCAGTAAACATCTAACGTTGGCCCAACGTTGGCACGTTAACATTTGGCCCAACGTTGGCCCAACGTCTCACGTTTACTGGGAGGCTGTGGTTTTGCGTAGACAACACCGTCGGGACGCAGCAACAGGAGCCTGCTGCTGCTGCCACTTGCAGAAAAATACCGGTCGCTCCCAGGGGACTCTGTTGCCTGTATCGATGTCTTTCAGACCAAAGCCACGGACGCGGGTTCACCGACCGCGGCTCAGCTGCTGTCGACCCCCACGAGCAGAGTGTCTGTGGGGACCAAGAGCGATTGCACTCGCACGTCACCAGCAGCAGCAGTTGCTGCTGCGGCTGCACGTGTTGCAAAACCACCAGCAGCAGCAGCCGTCGCTGCTGCTGCATCGGGAGGTCGTCGTCGCCCCAGGTGGTGGTGACGTGGAGCGGCTGGGCGCAGCTGGATCCGAAGACCGGCACGGAAGTGGGCAGCATGCGGCGCGCGGATGGGACGAGACCCCACAGGTGAGCGCGTCTCGTCAACCTGTCGACCCATCGCCCTGATCCTCTTGAGACCCGTCTGCCTCCTTCACATCTCTCCGCAGAGCCACTGGAATGGGATTTCATTGGTTTACCAAGGCCGGGGGGGGGGGGGGGGGGGTCGGCATCCAAAATAAAGCCGTTATTATTTTTTGTTCGGACTCGGTACAAAACTGAACATTTCAGGTACTCATGCCAGTGTGAGTACATACTGTACGTACATGACGTCACGAAGCAGTCCCTAAAGAGCCGCATGGGGCTCTGGAGCTGCAGGTTGCCGGCCCCTGGCCTAGGCGATATTTCGAGGCTGTCTGACGAGAGGTTGGCGTTTCAACATCTGGGAGGCTCCAGTGCGTAATTCAATCGCAGAGTCTGGCGGCATTCTCATACCTGGCAACCCCCTTCTCAGAGCCCTACCTTATTACAGACCAATTCAGACCGCATTGGTCACCCCCCTGCCCTTATAAATCTCAACGTTCATCCTACAAAGTCCCATCATAAGGGAGAAACACAAATAGACAGAAATTATGTTACTAAACATAAACTATTTTACGTATTAATTTTGGTCATTGGTGTCAATGATGCTACTTAGTATGCTTACTGTCTGTGATCCTGAATGCTGATGCTGGCTTGATACAGTGAGGGAAAAAAGTATTTGATCCCCTGCTGATTTTGTATGTTTGCCCACGGACAAAGAAATGATCAGTCTATAATTTTAATGGTAGGTTTATTTGAACAGTGAGAGACATAATAGCAACAACAAAATCCAGAAAAACGCATGTCAAAAATGCTATAAATTGATTTGCATTTTAATGAGGGAAATACGTATTTGAACCCTCTGCAAAACATGACTTAGTACTTAGTGGCAAAACCCTTGTTGGCAATCACAGAGGTCAGACGTTTCTTGTAGTTGGCCACCAGGTTTGCACACATCTCAAGGAGGGATTTTGTCCCACTCCTCTTTGCAGATCTTCTCCAAGTTATTAAGGTTTCGAGGCTGACGTTTGGCAACTCGAACCTTCAGCTCCCTCCACAGATTTTCTATGGGATTAAGGTCTGGAGACTGGCTAGGCCACTCCAGGACCTTAATGTTCTTCTTCTTGAGCCACTCCTTTGTTGCCTTGGCCGTGTGTTTTGGGTCATTGTCATGCTGGAATAACCATCCACGACCCATTTTCAATGCCCTGGCTGAGGAAAGGAGGTTCTCACCCAAGATTTGACGGTACATGGCCCCAGTCCATCGTCCCTTTGATGCGGTGAAGTTGTCCTGTCCCCTTAGCAGAAAAACACCCCCAAAGCATAATGTTTCCACCTCCATGTTTGACGGTGGGGATGGTGTTCTTGGGGTCATAGGCAGTATTTCTCCTCCTCCAAACACGGCGAGTTGAGTTGATGCCAAAGAGCTCCATTTTGGTCTCATCTGACCACAACACTTTCACCCAGTTGTCCTCTGAATCATTCAGATATTCATTGGCAAACTTCAGACGGGCATGTATATGTGCTTTCTTGAGCAGGGGGACCTTGCAGGCGCTGCAGGATTTCAGTCCTTCACGGCATAGTGTGTTACCAACTGTTTTCTTGGTGACTATGGTCCCAGCTGCCTTGAGAACATTGACAAGATCCTCCCGTGTAGTTCTGGGCTGATTCCTCACCGTTCTCATGATCATTGCAACTCCACGAGGTGAGATCTTGCATGGAGCCCCAGGCCTAGGGAGATTGACAGTTCTCTTGTGTTTCTTCCATTTGCGAATAATCGCATCAACTGTTGTCACCTTCTCATCAAGCTGCTTGGCGATGGTATTGTAGCCCATTCCAGCCTTGTGTAGATCTACAATCTTGTCCTTGACATCCTTGGAGAGCTCTTTGGTCTTGGTCATGGTGGAGAGTTTGGAATCTGATCGATTGATTGCTTCTGTGAATAGGTGTTTCTTATACAGGTAACAAGCTGAGATTAGGAGCACTCCCTTTAAGAGTGTGCTCCTAATCTCAGCTCGTTACTTGTATAAAAGACACCTGGGAGCCAGAAATCTTTCTGATTGAGAGGGGGTCAAATACTTATTTCCCTTATTAAAATGCAAATCAATTTATAACATTTTTGACATGCGTTTTTTCTGGATTTTGTTGTTGTTTTTCTGTCTCTCACTGTTCAAATAAACCTACCATTACAATTATAGACTGACCATTTATTTGTCAGTGGGCAAACGTACAAAATCAGCAGGGGATCAAATACTTTTTCCCCTCACTGTATGTGGATGCACACACACTTATGTTGTAAATGTACAACAATACTATCCAGAGCAAAAAAAGACTGTCCCACGACTTTTTTTATTTGGCTCTATGATATTTTTTTGCCTGTATTGAAACGGTTGTACGCCATATGGACCTGAAAACTGAATTTCTCTATACAAGAATACGGGGCAAACCGTATGGGTTGATACGGTATGCATTCTCAATGCGCCGCTGCTTTGCCCTGCTAAAGTTGAGCGTCCCAGGTGGACATTGAAATCGCGCTCCCCATTACGTTTTTGCGACACTAAACTAGTTTTTCCTTTACCACGTAAGGCCCCACTGAGCTACGTAGTTCTTTTTTCAGAAGCGACCTGGCCTCAAGTGATAGCTCAATGAAGTGGCTTATCATCACGTGGACATTTATAGCGCTAGCCAAATAACTCGTAAGTGCGTGTTTATGAATGTGGAGGGAAAAACTGGAGGACCTGGAGAAAAATCCGCACGACTACGGGGAGAACATGCAACTCCAAATATAAATAAATCAGGGTCGGGATCGAACCCAGGACCTATATACCAGGCGAGGAAGTTAACATCTCGCCACCGTGGCACCCCGAAATTGAACCACCCACGAAGATTGCACCTTACAACTGCACGGCTGGACACTGGTGCAACGCCAAAAACGTATCCACACCATGTTGGATGATGAATGGACGTTGTTGGTCACACTTCGCCATGCCGGTGAGTGCACGGTTGCTGAATCGGGTGGCCCAGGACCAGTGTAGACATCATTCGCCACTGATGCGTTGCTGTGGCCAGGAATCGCACTCGGGTCGCAGGGTTCATAGCGTAGCGTGGTAACCGCTGTGCCGCGCCCTACACGCCAGATATGCACGCGAGATACGCGGTACCTCGATCTCCTTGGGAGAGTCGCCAAAGTTCGGCTAGCGATTATTACCGGAGCGAGGTCGGGCGACTGCCTTCTCCGGCGAGGGCCTCTGCAAACAGCCCATCGCTCGTATCGAATTCTCCCCCGCAGACGGCCGGAAGTCGCCAGCGGTGGCAGCAGCAGGGCCGCGTCGCCCATGCAGTGCAGGGCCGCGTCGCCCATGCAGTGCAGGGGCGCGGAGCCGGGCAGCCGCAAGGAGGCGGCGGACAGAGGCAGTGGCGCGGACGCCACTGGCGAGAGTGGCTGCGGCCGGCAGCGGAGGAGGTGGGAGAGCCGCGACGCCTGCTGTGCTCCGCCGGGGCCGGAGCCGCCGGGAGAAGAGCACAAGGGGGGGCACACGGGGGGGCACGTAGGGGGGTCACGTGGGGGGGCACGCGGGGGGGCACGTGGGGGGGCACGGGCCCCGGCGCACAACGAAGCAGCGTGCGTCGTCTATGCCCCGCAACCAGCACAAGGTGTGCGCGCGTGCGCGTGTGTGCGCGCGTGTGTACGCAAAGATACAGATCCCCCGTACAGCCTTAACAGACTGTAGGGGCAAGTGCTGTTAGCAGGTACCTATGAAGGCCGGCACGGCACACGAGGGGGTGGATGGCCAGCACTACGCCCGACTGCCTTTGTCTGCCCAGTGGCGATGTTTTTACACACCACACCAGGTACTCATTTGAAGCAGAGTCGACGCACATCCGTGTCTGTGTGGGGAGTGATGGCACGGTGGCACGGTGTCGAGCACGCTGCGCTACAAACCCGGTGACCCGAGTTCGATTCCTGCTCACAACCAATTATAGTGATAGCGAATATGAAAACCCGGTCCTGATCCTCCCCTAGATCGACTCAACCTTAATTGAGTACCTGGTGTGGTGTATATTTAAACATTGCCACAAGGGATACAAAGTTGGCCCAGCACGGTGCTGGCCACCCATCCCCTCGTGTGCCATGCCGGCTTTCATAGGTGCTTGCGCACAGCACTTGCCGGGAAGGGGATCTTTGTGTGTGTCCCAGCCTGCACCCCCCCCCACCACCGCTGGTTGAGAGCCGCTGCAGTGCACGCTCAGGATGCTGCTACTCGGTATGAGGAGGCACAGAGACGCGTGTGAGTTTCAGGCTGAATCCCACGCACATCTCCCCCCACCGTGGGATAAGCAGCCGCTGATTTAAGTGTCTCTCTCTGTCCTCCCGCTGCACTCTTCACAGGAGACTGTAGAGGATTCTGAGATCGTCAGGTGAGTCTATTGTTACATTTGTAATTTCACCAACGATTAGTTTGGTATGTAACTGTAGCTAGGTTTTAGCAACTGAGTGATTGAATTAAATTTTGATGATGCTGCAGAAGGGTAAAACAAACTACAATTTTTCACAATTATTTTGAGTATTTGATTATAACTTCGAAACAAATCTTTTTTTTAAACAAAATTTGGCCCACGGAATTATTGGCTTCACTCATAGCCTAAATCGTTCTGAGTTACTTTAAGAATTGTGCTAAACAGTCTCAACTATATGTTCCCTTCCATAATTGGACCAAGTTATTTTATATTGAGATATTGGAGTGGTGGGTATATCAGCCTTTGAGCTGCCATTTTAACACTTTTGTGAAAATCGACTGTCCACCATGGTTTAACCTTAACTGCCATGCAGCAGCCTCATCTAAGAATGGAGCGTGTAAGAGAAAGTGTCATTGGCAACGCCAACACTGGATTCCCATCAGCTGGGCATGACATGTAAACGCCTATGTGGTTCCAGGATCCGTTACCAAAGCAGCTCTGACTCTTGAGGCTGGGCTGGTGGTGCCGTTAGCAGGGGAGGGGATGAGAGGGTGGAGGATGGAGGAAGTGAAATGAGAGAGGTGGGTGCGGAGGAGGAAAGGTTTTGGGTGAGAAGAGGTGAGGCTAGCGGAGGAAAGTCCGGAGGTGACTGAACAATGTTGGTTTCATTTTGTGATGTTCACGGGTTTGCTGCTCGCAGATAATCTGAATTGTGGTGGCATTCAGAGTCCGCTCTGGTGGTTCGAGTCCAGTGGTGCAACGATGCATGGACTCTTAAGCTCGTGGTAAATGCATTGAATCACACGTGTAATGCCAACATCCGGACACCTGAGTGGACCAAGGACACATCTGCGTCCAATGGGTGATGCTCGAGTGTTCAGTAGTCAGGCGCCTCGTTTGTGGAATGTCTGGCCCTAGTTCGTTAGGGACGCTCCGTCAGTCCAGGTTTTTAGGGCTCGTGTCAAGACACGTTTATTTTCCCTTGCGTACCCGTCCGTGTAGGGTTGTTTTTCTCTTAGTTTTAATGTTAAGGGTTCTTACTGGGAATGTGTTGTCAAGCGCTGTGAGACCTTGTGTGAATGACGCGATACTTGCTTTGAATCAGAGACCCGAATTAAATTCACGGCTAACATCAGTGGTCAGGGATCTCTGAACCGGGAACTGGGCATCCCTCTTTATCGACTCGCGCTGACCCGCGCGGAGAGCCATGGTCAAACAACCCCCACGGCCAACACAGCACGGGGAGAGCTTCATCCGGCAGTGGATTGACAAGCGGCCGTGATTGGACGTTGGCGAGATGTTAACTACCTCACCTGGTACACAGGAGATCGTGGGTTCGATCCCGACTCCAACGCCTGCTGTATATTTGGAGTTTGCATGCTCTCCACGTGGTCACGTGGATTTTTCTCTCCACATTTAGAATCAACATGCGTTTAGAGTATTTGGCTGCTATACATTTCCACATGATAAGCCCACTTCGTTGTGGCCAGATTGCTTCTGAAAAAGAGTGATACAGCTCAGTGGGCCTCACCTGGTAAAATAAAAAAAAGTTTAGTTTTGAGCTTAATTTAGATTGGACATTGTTGGTCATGTGCTCACATAACCCCTCCACTCGCTAGAGGCCGCTGTTGTCACACGTTGACCCAGGTCATCATTACAAAAAAACACGAAGTAATAGAATAAGGTGAATAAAATTCGCAACATTAAAAAACATTAAACCGTGACACTGATTCATAACAGCTCATTACGCCACGAGGGAGGTAAATGTTTGTTCCAATAATAACGTAGGAGTAGGAGCCGATCAACATCTGACGATAATTCATCTAATTTCCAGTAAAAAAAACAAATCCCACAGCATGTTACGGCTCAAACGAGTATGGGGAAGAGCTCTTGAGCCATTTGGTGAAAATTCCACATTCCTAAAGCAGGGGCGAGCCAATTCCCCCAAAACAACTGGAGAACTTTCCACAAAGTGTTATTCCATTCGTCATTACCGCAGGGGATGATCATGGGGTTGACCCCTGGCTGGATATTGAGCGCTGGCCTGTACACACAGCATTTCGTCACAGTGCGTGCTCGGTTGATCGTTTGTCAATGGGTTTCTGGGTCATTTATCCACACTTGGAATAGTGATAGGCAATGACATTGGCACAAATGAGGTCTGCGCTTGCCAATTGTAACGTCAACGGGGGCGCGGGGGGGTCTTTAACAGCCACTTCGCAAACCTTGGTAATTCCCCTTTGGAGACCGTGGTGGTATTGTGGGGGGCTCATCTCAGTTCACGCCGAGGCCTGGCCCGTCTGTTTGCGGTCAGAATGAATGACCTTAACGGGCAAAAAGTTAATTTGCACAAATTGATTAGACACTCGGCCCCTCGGGACAGCTGCTAATGACAAAACAAAAATCAGGGCAAAAACAAATCTGTGGAAGCCACGCAGGGGTGGTAAACACCACCCATCACTTCCCTTCATGAAAACGACCACTTTGCCTTTAGTTAACCAAGTCGGACCCTTATTGAGATTCTTCGGGCCTGATTCACGTCACTTCGCTCGCAAACAAAGAGTTGTGGTCAGGGGTTAAGTGAGCTGGTCGACGTTTCTCTAGGATTGGTAAAATGAGTAACACTTAGGGAGAAGTCAAACAACGGTCGTGTTTAGGAAGCGACTCTTGTCTGCCATAGCACTGCATCTGTGTGTATGCACGTGTCTCTCTGTGCTAGCACTGTGTGTGTGTGTCTCTGTGCAGGGCTCTGTGGTAGCACTGTATGTGTGTCTCTGTGCAGGGCTCTGTGGTAGCACTGTGTGCGTGTCTCTGTGCAGGGCTCTGAGCTAGCACTGTGTGTGTGTCTCTGTGCAGGGCTCTGTGGTAGCACTGTGTGTGTGTGTCTCTGTGCAGGGCTCTGTGGTAGCACTGTGTGTGTGTCTCTGTGCAGGGCTCTGTGGTAGCACTGTGTGTGTGTCTCTGTGCAGGGCTCTGTGGTAGCACTGTGTGTGTGTCTCTGTGCAGGGCTCTGAGCTAGCACTGTGTGTGTGTCTCTGTGCAGGGCTCTGTTGTAGCACTGTGTGTCTCTGTGCAGGGCTCTGTGGTAGCACTGTGTGTGTGTCTCTGTGCAGGGCTCTCAGCTAGCACTGTGTGTGTGTCTCTGTGCAGGGCTCTGTGGTAGCACTGTGTGTGTGTCTCTGTGCAGGGCTCTGTGGTAGCACTGTGTGTGTGTCTCTGTGCAGGGCTCTGTGGTAGCACTGTGTGTGTGTCTCTGTGCAGGGCTCTGTGGTAGCACTGTGTGTGTGTCTCTGTGCAGGGCTCTGTGGTAGCACTGTGTGTGTGTCTCTGTGCAGGGCTCTGAGCTAGCACTGTGTGTGTGTCTCTGTGCAGGGCTCTGTGGTAGCACTGTGTGTGTGTCTCTGTGCAGGGCTCTGTGGTAGCACTGTGTGTGTGTCTCTGTGCAGGGCTCTGTGGTAGCACTGTGTGTATGTCTCTGTGCAGGGCTCTGAGCTAGCACTGTGTGTGTGTCTCTGTGCAGGGCCCTGTGGTAGCACTGTGTGTGTGTCTCTGTGCAGTGCTTTGTGCTCTCACTGTGTTTGCGTACTTGGGAGCGGTGGTGCAGTGGTTACCACCTCCGATTAGCACGGTTGGCTACGTACTGCGTGAAAGAAGTTCAACATACATACATACATAGCGCACTGCACTGCGAACGTGGCCACCCGAGTTCAATTCCCGCGAAGGGCCACCATCGACGACTATCATCCGCCACTCGTCTTTCGGACTCCCCTAAGTCAACTCACTCTGCAATGAGTAGGTGGTGCAGTGTGTGTGTATGTGTAGTGTGTGTGTTTGTGTATGTGCAGTGTGTGTGTGTATGTGCAGTGTGTGTGTTTGTGTATGTGCAGTGTGTGTGTTTGTGTATGTGCAGTGTGTGTGTGTATGTGCAGTGTGTGTGTGTATGTGCAGTGGGGAGAAAACGGTGATCCAATCTCCGACCCCCAGGAACAGGTTTGCAGATTTGCTGAGCATTTCTGTGAGGTCCTGGGGGAGGGGAAATCCCTCAGCCAGGAAAACATCATGGCACAAAGTGGGGATAACCCTGCTGAGGCTGCGGTGCCTCAAATATTGGAAGAGGTCACCCCCTGTGAGTGGCTGGCTGAGGTGTCATCTGTTGAGGAAGTACTGATGGCGATCTGGAAGTCTGAGACCAGGAAAGGCACCGGGCAGAGATGATCTCCCAAGCGAAATGCTGAGGGAGGGTGGCGTTTGTGCACAGACTGCCCTATATGACATCATAACAACAGTCTGGACCGCTGGACGGGTTCCGCAGGATTGGAAGGATGCCCTGGTGGTCCCCCTCTTTAAGAAGGGGGACCGCACAGACTAACAACTACAGGGGCATCTCACTCCTCAGTGTGCCGGGAAAGGTCCTGGAAAGGAATTAGTCAACATTGCCTTGCTAGACACGCTGAGGAGAGGCTTGCGGAGCCCCAATGCGGTGTCAGGAAAGGGCGGTCCTGCACAGATGCCATATTTTCTGTCCTTCTGCTACAGCAGAGGTGTAGGGAATTTCAACAAGACCTACATCTCTGCTTTATTGACCTGGTCAAAGCCTATGCTACCATCAGTAGGCCTGGGCTCTGGGTTGTTCTTCGTGCTTTCGGAGTCCCTGACCCTCTGCTCACGATCATTTAGGACCTTCATGATGGTGAGTGGGCCCGGGTTAAACTACGTGGCCGGGAGTCAGAGCCTTTCCCTGTACACCTTGGGGTGCGACAGGGATGTCCTCTGGCTCCCACATTATTTAACATCTATTTTGACCACGTAGTTCGTGAAGCCTTCAATAGCTGTACCGGGGGAAGCTCCATTTGGTACAGATATAATAGGAGGCTGATCGATGCCCGGGTGCGATCAAGGAATGGCTCCCTATTGGTCAACCACGTTATGTATACCGATTATTTGGTAATAGCTGCTCATTCAGAGGAGGAGTTGGAGACGCTGCTGCTGAGACTGGAGCGTGCCACTAAGAGGTGGGGCCTTACCATCAGCCCCACCAAAACTAAGCACCTGCCTGGGTATTTTGTACCATCGGACACTCCACCCCCACAACTCCCAATCGCTGATAGGGCGGTAGAGGAGAGAGTGGAGAGTTTCCCATACCTGGGCAGTGTGCTTATGACCGGCTCCAGTTTAACAGCAGAGGTCTCACTCCGAATCAGTCGAGCGGCAATATCTTTTCATCGGTTGCGTAACGCTGTGTGGAAGCTACCTGGTCTGTCGCTTCGCACGAAGCTTCAAGTCTTCTCGGCCACAGTCATTCTATTCCCTTCTCTACGCTTGCGAAACGTGGACCCCCCTAATGGAGCATCTTCGCCGGTTGTAAACATTTAGGCTGGCCTGCCTACGATCCATGGGGTGGGGGGATCCTTGTGTTTGTCGTCGTGGGTGCGTGCGCCAGGGCCCTGCGTCAGCGCTGCGTGGAGCTGGCGGGCGCCGTGGACGCCGAGCGGCAGCGGCGGGGCCGCGACGGGGGCCGCCACGAGGACGAGCGCCACCACCTCGGGCGCGAGCTGCAGCGCCTGCGCGCCGAGCTGCACGGCACGCGGGAGCGGCACAGCCGGTGGGGGCAGCAGCAGCAACATCATCATCATCAGCAGCAGCATCATCATAATCATCAGCAGCAGCATCAGCAGCAGCATCATCAACATAATCATCAGCAGCATCATCATCAACATAATCAGCATCATCAACATAATGATCAGCAGTAGTATCATCAGCATCATCAACATAATCATCAGTAATAGTATCATCATCATCATCAGCAGCAGCAGCATCATCATCAGCAGCATCATCATCACCAGCATCAGCAGCAGAATCATCAGCAGCAGCGTCATCATCAGCATCATAAACAGCTTCATTAACATAATCAGTAGCATCATCATAAGCATCAGCAGCAGCTTCAGCAGCAGCAGGATCATCACCATCATCACAGAGGTGGATTTTCTAGAAACTTGCCAAGGGGGCAGCTGGTCCCGATATTTGAAGCTTTTGTCAATAGGGCACCCTGCATTCATGAAAATAAACATTCTCTGTTGGATTCGCCAATGTCACCACCGTCACCACCGTCACCAAGATCACCACCATCACCATAGTCACCACGGTCACCACCGTCACCACCATCACCACCGTCATCACCAAAGCCACAGTCACCGTTGTTACCATCATCATCACCACCAGCAGCATTAGAAGCATCAAAATGATCACCAATTTCCATCATCATCATCATCACAAGTGAAAAGGGCAAACTTGACACATTTTAACGCTGCCTCGCGGTAGCAGAATGGGAATAGTTCTGGGCCAACGTTTTGTGTCATGACCCTTCCCCTAACCCTTCCCCTTCCCCTAACCCTTCCCCTCACCAAACGCGCCACTCGGACCCAGCCATGCTCAAGACCCCGTCCACGTTTCCCCTGCACTCTGTACGGTGCGCGCTCCCGTAGCTGCAGTAACTCTGGTAACTGCAGTAGCTGCTGTAGCTGCTGTAACTCTGGTAGCTCCGGTAATTCCGGTCCCCACGTGGGGACCATCGATCAAGCAGACCGGGCCCGGCGCTGAGACGCCCAACTCTGCTGATGCACTGCAACGTGACCAGGAGGTGGCAGTACAGCAACGTGGTTGCCGCTGTTGCGCCTTGGCAGTGCTCGCCAACAACACTTGTCCCCAACAGTCTGTTCAGGTTGTATGGGGGGGGGGGGTCCTTGTATTTACAAGCGCAGATCCCAATCGCCTCACCACCATCTTCATTGTGACGCTGCCTGCTCGCCAGAGCAGAGCTGAGGGCCAACGATTGCCATGGCCCCTGTCCGAGAGGCTCGTGTGGCGCTGTCCGTGGGCGGGCTCGTCACGCACGCGTGGTGCGCGTGGTGGCCCGTGCCTGTGGTCCAGCACCGTGGAGGGTGGGGGGTGGTTGGTGGATCACAGTGATCGTCATTCGCCTGCCGCAAACCCCGCTTGGCCTCGATGTGCCCGGCAGATGGCAGTGCTGCCACTGGGCCCTTGGGGTCAGTTTGTGTGGCTGTGTTGAGGGTTGTCCCCTCCAAAGCCGCAGGTCTTCCCTGGTGACGCCGGCTTTCCTAACGCACGCAAGACCACGACTTACACTCGAGTTGGTCAAACGTCCCATTACGGGGCCCCCTTCAAGAGGCAACTTGAGACTCTGCGAGGCTCCCCTGGATACAGTTCTCATCATTGTTCAAATCGTCAAAGTGATGTCCTGCTGCTCACGTGAGCATTGCGCCATGAGTGCTCATCTCATGTTTAGAGGCCTGCGCCGTGAGCGCATTCCACATTCCTTTGGTGGTGGGCGAGTCTGTCCGTGGGACAACCACTGTTGATTTCCCCAGAAGGTTGTACCTATTTTATCGACCCCGGAGGGATGATGGAAAGAGTAAACTTTGTTACCGTCTCTCATACACGCAAGCTCGCAACAACGGGTCTGAATTGCACGGGGATTTGCAATGCTCTCCAAAGCAGGAGAGATGGTGATCCTCAACGGTAGAAATCCCACATTCGCCATCCCAGGGGAGACCAATGTGGCCATGAGACGACCAACCAGCGGCCTCCCATGGAGCGGTGTTCACTTTGCTAACCCCTGGGGGGGGGGGGGTGACGATGGCCTGGGGTGACCGCGGGACGTAAACGCGTGACATTGCAAACGTGAGGCACTTACGCCCAATGATGGTGGGGGGGGGGGGGGGGGGGGTAACTTCTACGTGAACTCAAGAAACCACCCCACGGGGGCAAAGTTTCTTGTGCGTTGGTTGACTTTAGGGCTTGACCCCGGGGTCAAGCCCTGTGTGGGATCCCAGAGGTGTACGCGCGGTCCAGATACACGGTCACCGGACTCAACGGACTCGTCAGAAGCCCCCGAACGTTGCGACGCATTTGTGGACGCACGCTCGTTGGAACAAAAACATGGCATTGGCTCATGCCCCTCGTGCCCTTTGTTTACCCAGATTATTATTACTTGGCCATGCTCCTGCAATTGGCAGTGGTGCACACGCACGAATAACAGACCAAGAAATAACTTAACGCATTCGTCAATAACACCTGTGGCCTGAAAAGTTATATATAGATAATATATGCGACGTTTCGGACAAGGGCCCTTCTCCATGTGCTAATGAGAAGGGTCTTTTTTTATCCGGGAATTAAAAAAATTGAGCCTCAAGACTCTTCTCAGGAGGGTCCCGCATGGGGATGTTTGGCAATTCCCCAGAAGGGGTGCTGGCCTCGTGTATGTTTGTTACACAGTTGCTGAGCACAGGCCTAAAGGCCCAAACATCACACGGCCAGCAACTAACAGCATTATCAGAGTTCAACAGCATAGGACCTCCTTTGCCACTACCAAAAATATGAGAATAGGTTTTCCCCTTTTTTCTGGCAACAAAACAGGTGTTAAGATGTTTGTTTGCATTCTGGCCACAAGTATTGTGGTTAATGCAGACATGATTCCTCGTAACAGGTTTCAGTTTTGTGTTTTAACATCTTAACACCTGTTTTGTTGCCAGAAAAAGGGGGCAAACCTATTCTCACTATCAGAGTTGGTGTAGATAAGAGTTACCATGTTTATCGAATTGAGCAAGATTATTACTGTAAAAGCTTGTGGAAAATAGACGATGACGATAATGATGGGAGGAGGAGGGAATTCCAAAGTGGAGCAGTGCGAGGCAAGAGGCAGAAAGAGAAGTGAGTTGACCTGCAGTGTGGTGAGTGGGTGAGTGTGTTGTTGTGATCTGCAGTGTGGTGATTGGGTGAGTGTGTTGTTGTGATCTGCAGTGTGGTGATTGGGTGAGTGTGTTGTTGTGACCTGCAGTCTGGTGAGTGGGTGAGTGTGTTGTTGTGACCTGCAGTCTGGTGAGTGGGTGAGTGTGTTGTTGTGATCTGCAGTGTGGTGAGTGGGTGAGTGTGTTGTTGTGACCTGCAGTGTAGAGAATGGGGAGGTGGGTGGGTGAGTGTGTTGTTGTGATCTGCAGTGTGGTGAGTGGGTGAGTGTGTTGTTGTGACCTGCAGTGTAGAGAATGGGGAGGTGGGTGGGTGAGTGTGTTGTTGTGATCTGCAGTGTGGTGAGTGGGTGAGTGTGTTGTTGTGACCTGCAGTGTAGAGAATGGGGAGGTGGGTGGGTGAGTGTGTTGTTGTGATCTGCAGTGTAGAGAATGGGGAGGTGGGTGGGTGAGTGTGTTGTTGTGATCTGCAGTGTGGTGAGTGGGTGAGTGTGTTGTTGTGACCTGCAGTGTAGAGAATGGGGAGGTGGGTGGGTGAGTGTGTTGTTGTGATCTGCAGTGTGGTGAGTGGGTGAGTGTGTTGTTGTGACCTGCAGCGTGGTGAGTGGGTGAGTGTGTTGTTGTGACCTGCAGCGTGGTGAGTGGGTGAGTGTGTTGTTGTGACCTGCAGTGTAGAGAATGGGGAGGTGGGTGGGTGAGTGTGTTGTTGTGACCAGCAGCGTGAAGAGTGTGTGGATGAGTGAGTGGGTGGGTTATTGTGGGAGTGGTTAGTGTGTTACTGTGGGAGCCGGGTTCGTAGCGCAGCTTGCTAATCACTGCGCTACAAACCCGGCGACTCAAGTTCGATTCTCGCTCACGGCCAACACCAGTGACGATTATCTGCACTGGTCCTGGGCCTCGCCGCGGTGCGGTGTGTAAACATCAGCACTCGAGAGACAAAGGCGGTCAGGTGTGGTGCTGGCCACCCACCCTCTTGCGTGACATGCTGGCCTTAATAGGTGCTCATTAGCAGTACGTGCCCCAACAGTCCGTTAAAGGCTACACAGGTGGTCTGCGTGTGTGTCTGGTGTGATGAATCTCCACAATGGCTGATGTATAGTCATCTATAGTGGTGTAATTCTACAGCTACTTCAATGTACATAGGAACATCATGGTATAAATGCGTTGAGTCTACAGCAATACGAGTCTGTAACGCATATAGTGGTGTGAGAATATAGACCCTACACGCTTGCAAATATCTGGAATCTATAGGAGTGTACTATTTATTTATTTATGATCATTAAGATCGTCATTTATGACGATCATTAAGAAAAAAAATAACTGTTGCTTTTCACAATGCCATACGAAAGAAGAAGAGTATTACTCCGCTTGCTTATCCAGAAGAGCCACACGGATTCTCAGGACTCTTTATCAGGAGGGCCCTGTCAAGTTGTTTTGCAGTCAGGGGGAGATCATTGCCGCACCGCAGAATCCCAATGAAGTAATTATTGGGCCATTTTTGTTTTCCAAATGTGGACATCTGTGGAAAAGAGCTTCATAGCTCACCGGATTCCTCGAACCAAAAAACTAAATTATTCCGATTTGTCATCGCGATCTTTGTCGATGATGGCACATATTTTAACATTTGCGTTCCATGCCTGGGAACCTCGACACGAGACGTGTTCTCAATCTAAGATCAGGTCTCAAACATTCGAGCTGTTCTTAATATAAGAGGTGTAAGGGGTGTTCTCCGACTAGCACTGTTGGCTATGCTGCGTACGGTGTGAGAGAAGTTCAACGAATGTACAAGAGGTGACGTCAATGTAAGATCGCGGGAGGCATTGTCTCGCCATGGGACGCGCTTCACGTCTCTGGCTCCTGTCTGAGTCCAGGGGAGACGCGTCCACTGCCTCCTCCTCTCGGCTGTGTCCCAGGGCTCGTCCTGCAGCGACCTCGGGCTCAGTCTGAAAAGGGAACGCGGAGGCTCATGCAGCAGCGCCGTCGAGTGATGCCACTGGGGCACGAAAGTCGAGAGTGTATGACATAAATACGAACACGTGTGTGTGTGTTACATTAGAATGTATTGTATGTACGTTGGCCTTCTTTTGCGCCCTACACGGCCAACTGTGCTCATCGGAGGTGAGGGGGAATGACAACAAAGTAAACAGAGAAGGCAGTTCTACAGAAATTAGTTTCAATTTATGGGCTTGCATTACATTAGCATGTAGTATATTAGCATGCATTACATTAGCAGGTTTGTACATTTGTATATATTATCGTGGTATGTATTACATTAGTATAGATCCAATAAGTATGTATTATATTACTATATATCCCATAAGCATGTATTGCATTAGTTTCTATCCCATTAGTATACTCTTTGGATCTTTCGGTAAAGTCACGTAGGTATAAAATAAAATAAATCACGACGTTTCGATCGCAACACAAGCGGTCGTCCTCAGGCGGAAAAAAATGTAATCCAGCAGTGGAACTGCTGAACCAGCGAGAGAGCAGTTGTTGTTGTTGTTCTCACCAGCGAGAGAGCAGTTGTTGTTGTTGTTCTCACCAGCGAGAGAGCAGTTGTTGTTGTTCTCACCTAGTGAGAGAGCAGTTGTTGTTGTTGTTCTCACCAGCGAGAGAGCAGTTGTTGTTGTTGTTGTTCTCACCAGGGAGAGAGCAGGTGTTGTTGTTGTTGTTCTCACCAGTGAGAGAGCAGCTACAACAAGGCTCAGCAGTCCCACTGCTGGATGACATTTTTTCCACCTGAGGACGACCACTTGTGTTGCGATTGAAACGCCGTGATTTATTTAATATTAATTTTATTTTATACCTACGTGACTTTACTGAAAGAACCAAAGAGTATTGATTCCTGCAGTCACGAAAGCTTCAAATCCCATAAGTATGTATTACATTAGTAGATATCCCATGAGCATGTATTGCATTACATTCGTACATTCGAAGTGTCATGTGTAGATACTTATGTTGTACTCAGATTGTAAATGTTGTGGCTTGGCTCTCCAACACACCGGTGTGCTGTACTAGTGACGAATTGGCTTGTTCTGTTTACGTGACAACCCTTACTAGTTGGCTGTGTAGGGTGATGGCGGGTTTTAATGACACATTTATATATTTACGCGATATAACCCAAAAACCCCTCTATTATGGATGATATCGTTCGCGAAAGCCGACTGCGTGTTAAACTGTAGATATGGGAGCAACTGAGTGGACATCAGGGTCACCAGGCACCGTCATTGCTTGTTTGCATTTTTAAACTGCCCCACACAGCTGCATGGCCACAACACTGACTTGCAACCTGGACGACCTTGATACTGATCCACAGGCTCTACCCTGATCCACGACTTTTGCACTAACCCACGGCATCAACACTGACACATAGCCTCAACACTGACCCACAGCCTCAACACTGACACACAGTCTCAACAACGACACACAGCCTCAACACTAACCCACAGCCTCAACACTGACCCACAGCCTCAATACTGACCCACACCCTCCACACTGACCCACAGCCTCAACATGAACCCACACCCTCAACACTGACCCACTGCCTCAACACTGACACACAGCCTCAACACTGACTCACAGCCTCAACACTGATCCACTGCCTCAACACTGACACACAGTCTCAACACTGACACACAGTCTCAACACTGACACACAGTCTCAACACTGACACACAGCCTCAACACTGACACACAGTCTCAACACTGACACACAGCCTCAACACTGACCCACAGACACAACACTGACACACAGTCTCAACACTGACACACAGTCTCAACACTGACACACAGCCTCAACACTAACCCACAGCCTCAACACTGACCCACAGTCTCAACACTGACCCACAGTCTCAACACTGACCCATAGCCTCAACACTGACACACAGTCTCAACACTGACACACAGCCTCAACACTGACCCACAGACACAACACTGACACACAGTCTCAACACTGACACACAGTCTCAACACTGACACACAGCCTCAACACTAACCCACAGCCTCAACACTGACACACAGCCTCAATACTGACCCACACCCTCCACACTGACCCACAGCCTCAACATGAACCCACACCCTCAACACTGACCCACTGTCTCAACACTGACACACAGCCTCAACACTGACCCACAGCCTCAACACTGATCCACTGCCTCAACACTGATCCACTGCCTCAACACTGACCCACTGCCTCAACACTGACCCACAGCCTCAACACTGACCCACAGCCTCAACACTGACACACAGACACAACACTGACACACAGCCTCAACTCTGACCCACAGACACAACAATCACACACAGTCTCAACACTGACACACAGTCTCAACACTGACACACAGCCTCAACTCTGACACACAGACACAACACTGACAAACAGTCTCAACACTGACACACAGTCTCAACACTGACCCACAGACACAACACTGACACACAGTCTCAACACTGACACACAGTCTCAACACTGACACACAGTCTCAACACTGACACACAGCCTCAACTCTGACACACAGACACAACACTGACACAGTCTCAACACTGACACACAGACTCAACACTGACACACAGACTCAACACTGACCCACAGCATCAATGCTGACACACAGTCTCAACACTGACCCACAGACACAACACTGACACACAGTCTCAACACTGACACACAGTCTCAACACTGACACACAGCCTCAACACTGACCCACAGCCTCAATACTGACCCACACCCTCCACACTGACCCACAGCCTCAACATGAACCCACACCCTCAACACTGACCCACTGCCTCAACACTGACACACAGCCTCAACACTGACTCACAGCCTCAACACTGATCCACTGCCTCAACACTGACACACAGTCTCAACACTGACACACAGTCTCAACACTGACACACAGTCTCAACACTGACACACAGCCTCAACACTGACACACAGTCTCAACACTGACACACAGCCTCAACACTGACCCACAGACACAACACTGACACACAGTCTCAACACTGACACACAGTCTCAACACTGACACACAGCCTCAACACTAACCCACAGCCTCAACACTGACCCACAGTCTCAACACTGACCCACAGTCTCAACACTGACCCATAGCCTCAACACTGACACACAGTCTCAACACTGACACACAGCCTCAACACTGACCCACAGACACAACACTGACACACAGTCTCAACACTGACACACAGTCTCAACACTGACACACAGCCTCAACACTAACCCACAGCCTCAACACTGACACACAGCCTCAATACTGACCCACACCCTCCACACTGACCCACAGCCTCAACATGAACCCACACCCTCAACACTGACCCACTGTCTCAACACTGACACACAGCCTCAACACTGACCCACAGCCTCAACACTGATCCACTGCCTCAACACTGATCCACTGCCTCAACACTGACCCACTGCCTCAACACTGACCCACAGCCTCAACACTGACCCACAGCCTCAACACTGACACACAGACACAACACTGACACACAGCCTCAACTCTGACCCACAGACACAACAATCACACACAGTCTCAACACTGACACACAGTCTCAACACTGACACACAGCCTCAACTCTGACACACAGACACAACACTGACAAACAGTCTCAACACTGACACACAGTCTCAACACTGACCCACAGACACAACACTGACACACAGTCTCAACACTGACACACAGTCTCAACACTGACACACAGTCTCAACACTGACACACAGCCTCAACTCTGACACACAGACACAACACTGACACAGTCTCAACACTGACACACAGACTCAACACTGACACACAGACTCAACACTGACCCACAGCATCAATGCTGACACACAGTCTCAACACTGACCCACAGACACAACACTGACACACAGTCTCAACACTGACACACAGTCTCAACACTGACACACAGCCTCAACACTGACACACAGTCTCAACACTGACCCACAGACACAACACTGACACACAGCCTCAACTCTGACCCACAGACACAACACTCACACACAGTCTCAACACTGACCCACAGACACAACACTGACCTACAGTCTCAACACTGACCCACAGACACAACACTGACACACAGACACAACACTGACACACAGTCTTAACACTGACACACAGTCTCAACACTGACACACAGACTCAACACTGACACACAGTCTCAACACTGAACCACAGACACAACACTGACACACAGTCTCAACACTGACACACAGTCTCAACACTGAAAAACAGCCTCAACACTGACCCACAGACTCAACACTGACCCACAGCATCAATACTGACACACAGCCTCAACACTGACCCAAAGTCTCAACACTGACCCACAGCCTCAACACTGACCCACAGCCTCAACACTGACACACAGCCTCAACACTGACCTACAACATGAACACTGACCCACAGCCTCAACACTGACCCATAGCCTGAACACTGACCCACTGCCTCAACACTGACACAAAGCCTGAACACTGACACACAGTCTCAACACTGACACATTGCCTCAACACTGACCCACAGCCTCAACACTGACCCACTGCCTCAACACTGACACACATCGTCAACACTGACCCACAGCCTCAACACTGACCCACAGCGCCAACACTGACCCACAGCCTCAACACTGACACACAGCCTCAACACTGACACACAGTCTCAACACTGACCCACAGCCTCAACACTGACACACAGCCTCAACACTAACCCACAGTCTCAACACCGACACACTGCCTCAACACTGACCCACAGCCTCAACACTGACCCACTGCCTCAACACTGACACACAGCCTCAACACTGACACACAGCCTCAACACTTACCCACAGACTCAACACTGACCCACAGCCTCAACACTGACCCACAGACTCAACACTGACCCACAGCCTCAACACTGACCCACAGCCTCAACACTGACCCACAGTCTCAACACTGACCCACAGACTCAACACTGACCCACAGCCTCAACACTGACCCACAGACTCAACACTGACCCACAGCCTCAACACTGACCCACAGACTCAACACTGACCCACAGCCTCAACACTGAACCACAGACTCAACACTGACACACAGACTCAACACTGACACACAGCCTCAACACTGACCCACAGTCTCAACACTGACACACAGTCTCAACACTGACACACAGCCTCAACACTGAACCACAGTCTCAACACTGACACCCAGCATGAACACTGACCCACAGCCTCAACACTGACCCACAGACTCAACACTGACCCACAGACTCAACACTGACACACAGACACAACACTGACACACAGTCTCAACACTGACACACAGTCTCAACACTGACACACAGCCTCAACTCTGACACACAGACACAACACTGACACACAGTCTCAACACTGACCCACAGCCTCAACACTGACACACAGTCTCAACACTGACACACAGTCTCAACACTGACACACAGCCTCAACACTAACCCACAGCCTCAACACTGACACACAGCCTCAATACTGACCCACACCCTCCACACTGACCCACAGCCTCAACATGAACCCACACCCTCAACACTGACCCACTGCCTCAACACTGACACACAGCCTCAACACTGACCCACAGCCTCAATACTGATCCACTGCCTCAACACTGATCCACTGCCTCAACACTGACCCACTGCCTCAACACTGACCCACAGCCTCAACACTGACCCACAGCCTCAACACTGACACACAGACACAACACTGACACACAGCCTCAACTCTGACCCACAGACACAACAATCACACACAGTCTCAACACTGACACACAGTCTCAACACTGACACACAGCCTCAACTCTGACACACAGACACAACACTGACACACAGTCTCAACACTGACACACAGTCTCAACACTGACACACAGACTCAACACAGACACACAGACTCAACACTGACACACAGACACAACACTGACACACAGTCTCAACACTGACACACAGTCTCAACACTGACACACAGCCTCAACTCTGACACACAGACACAACACTGACACACAGTCTCAACACTGACACACAGTCTCAACACTGACACACAGACTCAACACTGACACACAGACTCAACACTGTCCCACAGCATCAATGCTGACACACAGTCTCAACACTGACCCACAGACACAACACTGACACACAGTCTCAACACTGACACACAGTCTCAACACTGACACACAGCCTCAACACTGACACACAGTCTCAACACTGACCCACAGACACAACACTGACACACAGCCTCAACTCTGACCCACAGACACAACACTCACACACAGTCTCAACACTGACCCACAGACACAACACTGACACACAGACACAACACTGACACACAGTCTTAACACTGACACACAGTCTCAACACTGACACACAGACTCAACACTGACACACAGTCTCAACACTGAACCACAGACACAACACTGACACACAGTCTCAACACTGAAAAACAGCCTCAACACTGACCCACAGACTCAACACTGACCCACAGCATCAATACTGACACACAGCCTCAACACTGACCCATAGCCTCAACACTGACCCACAGCCTCAACACTGACCCATAGCCTCAACACTGACACACAGCCTCAACACTGACCTACAGCATGAACACTGACCCACAGCCTCAACACTGACCCATAGCCTGAACACTGACCCACTGCCTCAACACTGACACAAAGCCTGAACACTGACACACAGTCTCAAAACTGACACATTGCCTCAACACTGACCCACAGCCTCAACACTGACCCACTGCCTCAACACTGACACACAGCGTCAACACTGACCCACAGCCTCAACACTGACCCACAGCCCCAACACTGACCCACAGCCTCAACACTGACACACAGCCTCAACACTGACACACAGTCTCAACACTGACCCACAGCCTCAACACTGACACACAGCCTCAACACTAACCCACAGTCTCAACACCGACACACTGCCTCAACACTGACCCACAGCCTCAACACTGACCCACTGCCTCAACACTGACACACAGCCTCAACACTTACCCACAGACTCAACACTGACCCACAGCCTCAACACTGACCCACAGACTCAACACTGACCCACAGCCTCAACACTGACCCACAGCCTCAACACTGACCCACAGTCTCAACACTGACCCACAGCCTCAACACTGACCCACAGACTCAACACTGACCCACAGCCTCAACACTGACCCACAGACTCAACACTGACCCACAGCCTCAACACTGACCCACAGACTCAACACTGACACACAGACTCAACACTGACACACAGCCTCAACACTGACCCACAGTCTCAACACTGACACACAGTCTCAACACTGACACACAGCCTCAACACTGAACCACAGTCTCAACACTGACACCCAGCATGAACACTGACCCACAGCCTCAACACTGACCCACAGACTCAACACTGACCCACAGACTCAACACTGACACACAGACACAACACTGACACACAGTCTCAACACTGACACACAGTCTCAACACTGACACACAGCCTCAACTCTGACACACAGACACAACACTGACACACAGTCTCAACACTGACACACAGTCTCAACACTGACACACAGACTCAACACTGACACACAGACTCAACACTGACCCACAGCATCAATGCTGACACACAGTCTCAACACTGACCCACAGACACAACACTGACACACAGTCTCAACACTGACACACAGTCTCAACACTGACACACAGCCTCAACACTGACACACAGTCTCAACACTGACCCACAGACACAACACTGACACACAGCCTCAACTCTGACCCACAGACACAACACTCACACACAGTCTCAACACTGATCCACAGACACAACACTGACCTACAGTCTCAACACTGACCCACAGACACAACACTGACACACAGACACAACACTGACACACAGTCTTAACACTGACACACAGTCTCAACACTGACACACAGACTCAACACTGACACACAGACTCAACACTGTCCCACAGCATCAATGCTGACACACAGTCTCAACACTGACCCACAGACACAACACTGACACACAGTCTCAACACTGACACACAGTCTCAACACTGACACACAGCCTCAAAACTGACACACAGACTCAACACTGACACACAGACTCAACACTGACACACAGCCTCAACACTGACCCACAGTCTCAACACTGACACACAGTCTCAACACTGACACACAGCCTCAACACTGAACCACAGTCTCAACACTGACACCCAGCATGAACACTGACCCAAAGCCTCAACACTGACCCACAGACTCAACACTGACCCACAGACTCAACACTGACACACAGTCTCAACACTGACACACAGTCTCAACACTGACACACAGCCTCAACTCTGACACACAGACACAACACTGACACACAGTCTCAACACTGACACACAGTCTCAACACTGACACACAGACTCAACACTGACACACAGACTCAACACTGACCCACAGCATCAATGCTGACACACAGTCTCAACACTGACCCACAGACACAACACTGACACACAGTCTCAACACTGACACACAGTCTCAACACTGACACACAGCCTCAACACTGACACACAGTCTCAACACTGACCCACAGACACAACACTGACACACAGCCTCAACTCTGACCCACAGACACAACACTCACACACAGTCTCAACACTGACCCACAGACACAACACTGACCTACAGTCTCAACACTGACCCACAGACACAACACTGACACACAGACACAACACTGACACACAGTCTTAACACTGACACACAGTCTCAACACTGACACACAGACTCAACACTGACACACAGTCTCAACACTGAACCACAGACACAACACTGACACACAGTCTCAACACTGAAAAACAGCCTCAACACTGACCCACAGACTCAACACTGACCCACAGCATCAATACTGACACACAGCATCCAACACTGACCCATAGCCTCAACACTGACCCACAGCCTCAACACTGACCCACAGCCTCAACACTGACACACAGCCTCAACACTGACCTACAGCATGAACACTGACCCACAGCCTCAACACTGACCCATAGCCTGAACACTGACCCACTGCCTCAACACTGACACAAAGCCTGAACACTGACACACAGTCTCAACACTGACACATTGCCTCAACACTGACCCACAGCCTCAACACTGACCCACTGCCTCAACACTGACACACAGCGTCAACACTGACCCACAGCCTCAACACTGACCCACAGCCCCAACACTGACCCACAGCCTCAACACTGACACACAGCCTCAACACTGACACACAGTCTCAACACTGACCCACAGCCTCAACACTGACACACAGCCTCAACACTAACCCACAGTCTCAACACCGACACACTGCCTCAACACTGACCCACAGCCTCAACACTGACCCACTGCCTCAACACTGACACACAGCCTCAACACTTACCCACAGACTCAACACTGACCCACAGCCTCAACACTGACCCACAGACTCAACACTGACCCACAGCCTCAACACTGACCCACAGCCTCAACACTGACCCACAGTCTCAACACTGACCCACAGCCTCAACACTGACCCACAGACTCAACACTGACCCACAGCCTCAACACTGACCCACACACTCAACACTGACCCACAGCCTCAACACTGACCCACAGACTCAACACTGACACACAGACTCAACTCTGACCCACAGACACAACACTCACACACAGTCTCAACACTGACCCACAGACACAACACTGACTTACAGTCTCAACACTGACCCACAGACACAACACTGACACACAGACACAACACTGACACACAGTCTTAACACTGACACACAGTCTCAACACTGACACACAGACTCAACACTGACACACAGTCTCAACACTGAACCACAGACACAACACTGACACACAGTCTCAACACTGAAAAACAGCCTCAACACTGACCCACAGACTCAACACTGACCCACAGCATCAATACTGACACACAGCCTCAACACTGACCCATAGCCTCAGCACTGACCCACAGCCTCTACACTGACCCACAGCCTCAACACTGACACACAGCCTCAACACTGACCTACAGCATGAACACTGACCCACAGCCTCAACACTGACCCATAGCCTGAACACTGACCCACTGCCTCAACACTGACACACAGTCTCAACACTGACCCACAGACACAACACTGACACACAGCCTCAACTCTGACCCACAGACACAACACTCACACACAGTCTCAACACTGATCCACAGACACAACACTGACCTACAGTCTCAACACTGACCCACAGACACAACACTGACACACAGACACAACACTGACACACAGTCTTAACACTGACACACAGTCTCAACACTGACACACAGACTCAACACTGACACACAGACTCAACACTGTCCCACAGCATCAATGCTGACACACAGTCTCAACACTGACCCACAGACACAACACTGACACACAGTCTCAACACTGACACACAGTCTCAACACTGACACACAGCCTCAACACTGACACACAGACTCAACACTGACACACAGACTCAACACTGACACACAGCCTCAACACTGACCCACAGTCTCAACACTGACACACAGTCTCAACACTGACACACAGCCTCAACACTGAACCACAGTCTCAACACTGACACCCAGCATGAACACTGAACCAAAGCCTCAACACTGACCCACAGACTCAACACTGACCCACAGACTCAACACTGACACACAGACACAACACTGACACACAGTCTCAACACTGACTCACAGTCTCAACACTGACACACAGCCTCAACTCTGACACACAGACACAACACTGACACACAGTCTCAACACTGACACACAGTCTCAACACTGACACACAGACTCAACACTGACACACAGACTCAACACTGACCCACAGCATCAATGCTGACACACAGTCTCAACACTGACCCACAGACACAACACTGACACACAGTCTCAACACTGACACACAGTCTCAACACTGACACACAGCCTCAACACTGACACACAGTCTCAACACTGACCCACAGACACAACACTGACACACAGCCTCAACTCTGACCCACAGACACAACACTCACACACAGTCTCAACACTGACCCACAGACACAACACTGACCTACAGTCTCAACACTGACCCACAGACACAACACTGACACACAGACACAACACTGACACACAGTCTTAACACTGACACACAGTCTCAACACTGACACACAGACTCAACACTGACACACAGTCTCAACACTGAACCACAGACACAACACTGACACACAGTCTCAACACTGAAAAACAGCCTCAACACTGACCCACAGACTCAACACTGACCCACAGCATCAATACTGACACACAGCCTCAACACTGACCCATAGCCTCAACACTGACCCACAGCCTCAACACTGACCCACAGTCTCAACACTGACACACAGCCTCAACACTGACCTACAGCATGAACACTGACCAACAGCCTCAACACTGACCCACTGCCTCAACACTGACACACAGCGTCAACACTGACCCACAGCCTCAACACTGACCCACAGCCCCAACACTGACCCACAGCCTCAACACTGACACAGCCTCAACACTGACACACAGTCTCAACACTGACCCACAGCCTCAACACTGACACACAGCCTCAACACTAACCCACAGTCTCAACACCGACACACTGCCTCAACACTGACCCACAGCCTCAACACTGACCCACTGCCTCAACACTGACACACAGCCTCAACACTTACCCACAGACTCAACACTGACCCACAGCCTCAACACTGACCCACAGACTCAACACTGACCCACAGCCTCAACACTGACCCACAGCCTCAACACTGACCCACAGTCTCAACACTGACCCACAGCCTCAACACTGACCCACAGACTCAACACTGACCCACAGCCTCAACACTGACCCACAGACTCAACACTGACCCACAGCCTCAACACTGACCCACAGACTCAACACTGACACACAGACTCAACTCTGACCCACAGACACAACACTCACACACAGTCTCAACACTGACCCACAGACACAACACTGACCTACAGTCTCAACACTGACCCACAGACACAACACTGACACACAGACACAACACTGACACACAGTCTTAACACTGACACACAGTCTCAACACTGACACACAGCCTCAACACTGACCCACAGTCTCAACACTGACACACAGTCTCAACACTGACACACAGCCTCAACACTGAACCACAGTCTCAACACTGACCCACAGACTCAACACTGACCCACAGCATCAATACTGACACACAGCCTCAACACTGACCCACAGACTCAACACTGACACACAGACACAACACTGACACACAGTCTCAACACTGCCACACAGTCTCAACACTGACACACAGCCTCAACTCTGACACACAGACACAACACTGACACACAGTCTCAACACTGACACACAGTCTCAACACTGACACACAGACTCAACACTGACACACAGACTCAACACTGACCCACAGCATCAATGCTGACACACAGTCTCAACACTGACCCACAGACACAACACTGACACACAGTCTCAACACTGACACACAGTCTCAACACTGACACACAGCCTCAACACTGACACACAGTCTCAACACTGACCCACAGACACAACACTGACACACAGCCTCAACTCTGACCCACAGACACAACACTCACACACAGTCTCAACACTGATCCACAGACACAACACTGACCTACAGTCTCAACACTGACCCACAGACACAACACTGACACACAGACACAACACTGACACACAGTCTTAACACTGACACACAGTCTCAACACTGACACACAGACTCAACACTGACACACAGACTCAACACTGTCCCACAGCATCAATGCTGACACACAGTCTCAACACTGACCCACAGACACAACACTGACACACAGTCTCAACACTGACACACAGTCTCAACACTGACACACAGCCTCAAAACTGACACACAGACTCAACACTGACACACAGACTCAACACTGACACACAGCCTCAACACTGACCCACAGTCTCAACACTGACACACAGTCTCAACACTGACACACAGCCTCAACACTGAACCACAGTCTCAACACTGACACCCAGCATGAACACTGACCCAAAGCCTCAACACTGACCCACAGACTCAACACTGACCCACAGACTCAACACTGACACACAGACACAACACTGACACACAGTCTCAACACTGACACACAGTCTCAACACTGACACACAGCCTCAACTCTGACACACAGACACAACACTGACACACAGTCTCAACACTGACACACAGTCTCAACACTGACACACAGACTCAACACTGACACACAGACTCAACACTGACCCACAGCATCAATGCTGACACACAGTCTCAACACTGACCCACAGACACAACACTGACACACAGTCTCAACACTGACACACAGTCTCAACACTGACACACAGCCTCAACACTGACACACAGTCTCAACACTGACCCACAGACACAACACTGACACACAGCCTCAACTCTGACCCACAGACACAACACTCACACACAGTCTCAACACTGACCCACAGACACAACACTGACCTACAGTCTCAACACTGACCCACAGACACAACACTGACACACAGACACAACACTGACACACAGTCTTAACACTGACACACAGTCTCAACACTGACACACAGACTCAACACTGACACACAGTCTCAACACTGAACCACAGACACAACACTGACACACAGTCTCAACACTGAAAAACAGCCTCAACACTGACCCACAGACTCAACACTGACCCACAGCATCAATACTGACACACAGCCTCAACACTGACCCATAGCCTCAACACTGACCCACAGCCTCAACACTGACCCACAGCCTCAACACTGACACACAGCCTCAACACTGACCTACAGCATGAACACTGACCCACAGCCTCAACACTGACCCATAGCCTGAACACTGACCCACTGCCTCAACACTGACACAAAGCCTGAACACTGACACACAGTCTCAACACTGACACATTGCCTCAACACTGACCCACAGCCTCAACACTGACCCACTGCCTCAACACTGACACACAGCGTCAACACTGACCCACAGCCTCAACACTGACCCACAGCCCCAACACTGACCCACAGCCTCAACACTGACACACAGCCTCAACACTGACACACAGTCTCAACACTGACCCACAGCCTCAACACTGACACACAGCCTCAACACTAACCCACAGTCTCAACACCGACACACTGCCTCAACACTGACCCACAGCCTCAACACTGACCCACTGCCTCAACACTGACACACAGCCTCAACACTTACCCACAGACTCAACACTGACCCACAGCCTCAACACTGACCCACAGACTCAACACTGACCCACAGCCTCAACACTGACCCACAGCCTCAACACTGACCCACAGTCTCAACACTGACCCACAGCCTCAACACTGACCCACAGACTCAACACTGACCCACAGCCTCAACACTGACCCACAGACTCAACACTGACCCACAGCCTCAACACTGACCCACAGACTCAACACTGACACACAGACTCAACTCTGACCCACAGACACAACACTCACACACAGTCTCAACACTGACCCACAGACACAACACTGACTTACAGTCTCAACACTGACCCACAGACACAACACTGACACACAGACACAACACTGACACACAGTCTTAACACTGACACACAGTTTTAACACTGACACACAGACTCAACACTGACACACAGTCTCAACACTGAACCACAGACACAACACTGACACACAGTCTCAACACTGAAAAACAGCCTCAACACTGACCCACAGACTCAACACTGACCCACAGCATCAATACTGACACACAGCCTCAACACTGACCCATAGCCTCAGCACTGACCCACAGCCTCTACACTGACCCACAGCCTCAACACTGACACACAGCCTCAACACTGACCTACAGCATGAACACTGACCCACAGCCTCAACACTGACCCATAGCCTGAACACTGACCCACTGCCTCAACACTGACACACAGTCTCAACACTGACCCACAGACACAACACTGACACACAGCCTCAACTCTGACCCACAGACACAACACTCACACACAGTCTCAACACTGATCCACAGACACAACACTGACCTACAGTCTCAACACTGACCCACAGACACAACACTGACACACAGACACAACACTGACACACAGTCTTAACACTGACACACAGTCTCAACACTGACACACAGACTCAACACTGACACACAGACTCAACACTGTCCCACAGCATCAATGCTGACACACAGTCTCAACACTGACCCACAGACACAACACTGACACACAGTCTCAACACTGACACACAGTCTCAACACTGACACACAGCCTCAACACTGACACACAGACTCAACACTGACACACAGACTCAACACTGACACACAGCCTCAACACTGACCCACAGTCTCAACACTGACACACAGTCTCAACACTGACACACAGCCTCAACACTGAACCACAGTCTCAACACTGACACCCAGCATGAACACTGAACCAAAGCCTCAACACTGACCCACAGACTCAACACTGACCCACAGACTCAACACTGACACACAGACACAACACTGACACACAGTCTCAACACTGACTCACAGTCTCAACACTGACACACAGCCTCAACTCTGACACACAGACACAACACTGACACACAGTCTCAACACTGACACACAGTCTCAACACTGACACACAGACTCAACACTGACACACAGACTCAACACTGACCCACAGCATCAATGCTGACACACAGTCTCAACACTGACCCACAGACACAACACTGACACACAGTCTCAACACTGACACACAGTCTCAACACTGACACACAGCCTCAACACTGACACACAGTCTCAACACTGACCCACAGACACAACACTGACACACAGCCTCAACTCTGACCCACAGACACAACACTCACACACAGTCTCAACACTGACCCACAGACACAACACTGACCTACAGTCTCAACACTGACCCACAGACACAACACTGACACACAGACACAACACTGACACACAGTCTTAACACTGACACACAGTCTCAACACTGACACACAGACTCAACACTGACACACAGTCTCAACACTGAACCACAGACACAACACTGACACACAGTCTCAACACTGAAAAACAGCCTCAACACTGACCCACAGACTCAACACTGACCCACAGCATCAATACTGACACACAGCCTCAACACTGACCCATAGCCTCAACACTGACCCACAGCCTCAACACTGACCCACAGTCTCAACACTGACACACAGCCTCAACACTGACCTACAGCATGAACACTGACCAACAGCCTCAACACTGACCCACTGCCTCAACACTGACACACAGCGTCAACACTGACCCACAGCCTCAACACTGACCCACAGCCCCAACACTGACCCACAGCCTCAACACTGACACAGCCTCAACACTGACACACAGTCTCAACACTGACCCACAGCCTCAACACTGACACACAGCCTCAACACTAACCCACAGTCTCAACACCGACACACTGCCTCAACACTGACCCACAGCCTCAACACTGACCCACTGCCTCAACACTGACACACAGCCTCAACACTTACCCACAGACTCAACACTGACCCACAGCCTCAACACTGACCCACAGACTCAACACTGACCCACAGCCTCAACACTGACCCACAGCCTCAACACTGACCCACAGTCTCAACACTGACCCACAGCCTCAACACTGACCCACAGACTCAACACTGACCCACAGCCTCAACACTGACCCACAGACTCAACACTGACCCACAGCCTCAACACTGACCCACAGACTCAACACTGACACACAGACTCAACTCTGACCCACAGACACAACACTCACACACAGTCTCAACACTGACCCACAGACACAACACTGACCTACAGTCTCAACACTGACCCACAGACACAACACTGACACACAGACACAACACGGACACACAGTCTTAACACTGACACACAGTCTCAACACTGACACACAGACTCAACACTGACACACAGTCTCAACACTGAACCACAGACACAACACTGACACACAGTCTCAACACTGAAAAACAGCCTCAACACTGACCCACAGACTCAACACTGACCCACAGCATCAATACTGACACACAGCCTCAACACTGACCCATAGCCTCAACACTGACCCACAGCCTCAACACTGACCCACAGCCTCAACACTGACACACAGCCTCAACACTGACCTACAGCATGAACACTGACCCACAGCCTCAACACTGACCCATAGCCTGAACACTGACCCACTGCCTCAACACTGACACAAAGCCTGAACACTGACACACAGTCTCAACACTGACACATTGCCTCAACACTGACCCACAGCCTCAACACTGACCCACTGCCTCAACACTGACACACAGCGTCAACACTGACCCACAGCCTCAACACTGACCCACAGCCCCAACACTGACCCACAGCCTCAACACTGACACACAGCCTCAACACTGACACACAGTCTCAACACTAACCCACAGCCTCAACACTGACACACAGCCTCAACACTAACCCACAGTCTCAACACCGACACACTGCCTCAACACTGACCCACAGCCTCAACACTGACCCACTGCCTCAACACTGACACACAGCCTCAACACTTACCCACAGACTCAACACTGACCCACAGCCTCAACACTGACCCACAGACTCAACACTGACCCACAGCCTCAACACTGACCCACAGCCTCAACACTGACCCACAGTCTCAACACTGACCCACAGCCTCAACACTGACCCACAGACTCAACACTGACCCACAGCCTCAACACTGACCCACAGCCTCAACACTGACCCACAGACTCAACACTGACACACAGACTCAACACTGACACACAGCCTCAACACTGACCCACAGTCTCAACACTGACGCACAGTCTCAACACTGACACACAGCCTCAACACTGAACCACAGTCTTAACACTGACACCCAGCATGAACACTGACCCACAGCCTCAACACTGACCCACAGACTCAACACTGACCCACAGACTCAACACTGACACACAGACACAACACTGACACACAGTCTCAACACTGACACACAGTCTCAACACTGACACACAGCCTCAACTCTGACACACAGACACAACACTGACACACAGTCTCAACACTGACACACAGTCTCAACACTGACCCACAGCCTCAACACTGACCCACTGCCTCAACACTGACACACAGCGTCAACACTGACCCACAGCCTCAACACTGACCCACAGCCCCAACACTGACCCACAGCCTCAACACTGACACACAGCCTCAACACTGACACACAGTCTCAACACTAACCCACAGCCTCAACACTGACACACAGCCTCAACACTAACCCACAGTCTCAACACCGACACACTGCCTCAACACTGACCCACAGCCTCAACACTGACCCACTGCCTCAACACTGACACACAGCCTCAACACTTACCCACAGACTCAACACTGACCCACAGCCTCAACACTGACCCACAGACTCAACACTGACCCACAGCCTCAACACTGACCCACAGCCTCAACACTGACCCACAGTCTCAACACTGACCCACAGCCTCAACACTGACCCACAGACTCAACACTGACCCACAGCCTCAACACTGACCCACAGACTCAACACTGACCCACAGCCTCAACACTGACCCACAGACTCAACACTGACACACAGACTCAACACTGACACACAGCCTCAACACTGACCCACAGTCTCAACACTGACGCACAGTCTCAACACTGACACACAGCCTCAACACTGAACCACAGTCTTAACACTGACACCCAGCATGAACACTGACCCACAGCCTCAACACTGACCCACAGACTCAACACTGACCCACAGACTCAACACTGACACACAGACACAACACTGACACACAGTCTCAACACTGACACACAGTCTCAACACTGACACACAGCCTCAACTCTGACACACAGACACAACACTGACACACAGCCTCAACACTGACCCACAGACTCAACACTGACCCACAGCCTCAACACTGACCCACAGACTCAACACTGACCCACAGCCTCAACACTGACCCACAGACTCAACACTGACACACAGACTCAACTCTGACCCACAGACACAACACTCACACACAGTCTCAACACTGACCCACAGACACAACACTGACCTACAGTCTCAACACTGACCCACAGACACAACACTGACACACAGACACAACACTGACACACAGTCTTAACACTGACACACAGTCTCAACACTGACACACAGACTCAACACTGACACACAGTCTCAACACTGAACCACAGACACAACACTGACACACAGTCTCAACACTGAAAAACAGCCTCAACACTGACCCACAGACTCAACACTGACCCACAGCATCAATACTGACACACAGCCTCAACACTGACCCATAGCCTCAACACTGACCCACAGCCTCAACACTGACCCACAGCCTCAACACTGACACACAGCCTCAACACTGACCTACAGCATGAACACTGACCCACAGCCTCAACACTGACCCATAGCCTGAACACTGACCCACTGCCTCAACACTGACACAAAGCCTGAACACTGACACA
Source organism: Lethenteron reissneri (assembly GCF_015708825.2). Taxonomy (NCBI): domain Eukaryota; kingdom Metazoa; phylum Chordata; class Hyperoartia; order Petromyzontiformes; family Petromyzontidae; genus Lethenteron; species Lethenteron reissneri. The sequence continues at coordinate 1,407,340 of NC_083792.1, forward strand.
CAGTCTCAACACTGACACATTGCCTCAACACTGACCCACAGCCTCAACACTGACCCACTGCCTCAACACTGACACACAGCGTCAACACTGACCCACAGCCTCAACACTGACCCACAGCCCCAACACTGACCCACAGCCTCAACACTGACACACAGCCTCAACACTGACACACAGTCTCAACACTAACCCACAGCCTCAACACTGACACACAGCCTCAACACTAACCCACAGTCTCAACACCGACACACTGCCTCAACACTGACCCACAGCCTCAACACTGACCCACTGCCTCAACACTGACACACAGCCTCAACACTTACCCACAGACTCAACACTGACCCACAGCCTCAACACTGACCCACAGACTCAACACTGACCCACAGCCTCAACACTGACCCACAGCCTCAACACTGACCCACAGTCTCAACACTGACCCACAGCCTCAACACTGACCCACAGACTCAACACTGACCCACAGCCTCAACACTGACCCACAGCTTCAACACTGACCCACAGACTCAACACTGACACACAGACTCAACACTGACACACAGCCTCAACACTGACCCACAGTCTCAACACTGACGCACAGTCTCAACACTGACACACAGCCTCAACACTGAACCACAGTCTTAACACTGACACCCAGCATGAACACTGACCCACAGCCTCAACACTGACCCACAGACTCAACACTGACCCACAGACTCAACACTGACACACAGACACAACACTGACACACAGTCTCAACACTGACACACAGTCTCAACACTGACACACAGCCTCAACTCTGACACACAGACACAACACTGACACACAGTCTCAACACTGACACACAGTCTCAACACTGACCCACAGCCTCAACACTGACCCACTGCCTCAACACTGACACACAGCGTCAACACTGACCCACAGCCTCAACACTGACCCACAGCCCCAACACTGACCCACAGCCTCAACACTGACACACAGCCTCAACACTGACACACAGTCTCAACACTAACCCACAGCCTCAACACTGACACACAGCCTCAACACTAACCCACAGTCTCAACACCGACACACTGCCTCAACACTGACCCACAGCCTCAACACTGACCCACTGCCTCAACACTGACACACAGCCTCAACACTTACCCACAGACTCAACACTGACCCACAGCCTCAACACTGACCCACAGACTCAACACTGACCCACAGCCTCAACACTGACCCACAGCCTCAACACTGACCCACAGTCTCAACACTGACCCACAGCCTCAACACTGACCCACAGACTCAACACTGACCCACAGCCTCAACACTGACCCACAGACTCAACACTGACCCACAGCCTCAACACTGACCCACAGACTCAACACTGACACACAGACTCAACACTGACACACAGCCTCAACACTGACCCACAGTCTCAACACTGACGCACAGTCTCAACACTGACACACAGCCTCAACACTGAACCACAGTCTTAACACTGACACCCAGCATGAACACTGACCCACAGCCTCAACACTGACCCACAGACTCAACACTGACCCACAGACTCAACACTGACACACAGACACAACACTGACACACAGTCTCAACACTGACACACAGTCTCAACACTGACACACAGCCTCAACTCTGACACACAGACACAACACTGACACACAGTCTCAACACTGACACACAGTCTCAACACTGACACACAGACTCAACACTGACACACAGACTCAACACTGACCCACAGCATCAATGCTGACACACAGTCTCAACACTGACCCACAGACACAACACTGACACACAGTCTCAACACTGACACACAGTCTCAACACTGACACACAGCCTCAACACTGACACACAGTCTCAACACTGACCCACAGACACAACACTGACACACAGCCTCAACTCTGACCCACAGACACAACACTCACACACAGTCTCAACACTGATCCACTGCCTCAACACTGATCCACTGCCTCAACACTGACCCACTGCCTCAACACTGACCCACAGCCTCAACACTGACCCACAGCCTCAACACTGACACACAGACACAACACTGACACACAGCCTCAACTCTGACCCACAGACACAACAATCACACACAGTCTCAACACTGACACACAGTCTCAACACTGACACACAGCCTCAACTCTGACACACAGACACAACACTGACACACAGTCTCAACACTGACACACAGTCTCAACACTGACACACAGACTCAACACTGACACACAGACTCAACACTGACACACAGACACAACACTGACCCACAGCCTCAACACTGACACACAGTCTCAACACTGACCCACAGCCTCAACTCTGACACACAGACACAACACTGACACACAGTCTCAACACTGACACACAGTCTCAACACTGACACACAGACTCAACACTGACACACAGACTCAACACTGTCCCACAGCATCAATGCTGACACACAGTCTCAACACTGACACACAGTCTCAACACTGACACACAGTCTCAACACTGACACACAGCCTCAACACTGACACACAGTCTCAACACTGACCCACAGACACAACACTGACACACAGCCTCAACTCTGACCCACAGACACAACACTCACACACAGTCTCAACACTGACCCACAGACACAACACTGACCTACAGTCTCAACACTGACCCACAGACACAACACTGACACAGAGACACAACACTGACACACAGTCTTAACCCTGACACACAGTCTCAACACTGACACACAGACTCAACACTGACACACAGTCTCAACACTGAACCACAGACACAACACTGACACACAGTCTCAACACTGACACACAGTCTCAACACTGAAAAACAGCCTCAACACTGACCCACAGACTCAACACTGACCCACAGCATCAATACTGACACACAGCCTCAACACTGACCCACAGCCTCAACACTGACACACAGCCTCAACACTTACCCACAGACTCAACACTGACCCACAGCCTCAACACTGACCCACAGACTCAACACTGACCCACAGCCTCAACACTGACCCACAGCCTCAACACTGACCCACAGTCTCAACACTGACCCACAGCCTCAACACTGACCCACAGACTCAACACTGACCCACAGCCTCAACACTGACCCACAGACTCAACACTGACCCACAGCCTCAACACTGACCCACAGACTCAACACTGACACACAGACTCAACACTGACACACAGCCTCAACACTGACCCACAGTCTCAACACTGACACACAGTCTCAACACTGACACATAGCCTCAACACTGAACCACAGTCTTAACACTGACACCCAGCATGAACACTGACCCACAGCCTCAACACTGACCCACAGACTCAACACTGACCCACAGACTCAACACTGACACACAGACACAACACTGACACACAGTCTCAACACTGACACACAGTCTCAACACTGATACACAGCCTCAACTCTGACACACAGACACAACACTGACACACAGTCTCAACACTGACACACAGTCTCAACACTGACACACAGACTCAACACTGACACACAGACTCAACACTGACCCACAGCATCAATGCTGACACACAGTCTCAACACTGACCCACAGACACAACACTGACACACAGTCTCAACACTGACACACAGTCTCAACACTGACACACAGCCTCAACACTGACACACAGTCTCAACACTGACCCACAGACACAACACTGACAGACAGCCTCAACTCTGACCCAGAGACACAACACTCACACACAGTCTCAACACTGATCCACTGCCTCAACACTGATCCACTGCCTCAACACTGACCCACTGCCTCAACACTGACCCACAGCCTCAACACTGACCCACAGCCTCAACACTGACACACAGACACAACACTGACACACAGCCTCAACTCTGACCCACAGACACAACAATCACACACAGTCTCAACACTGACACACAGTCTCAACACTGACACACAGCCTCAACTCTGACACACAGACACAACACTGACACACAGTCTCAACACTGACACACAGTCTCAACACTGACACACAGACTCAACACTGACACACAGACTCAACACTGACAAACAGACACAACACTGACACACAGTCTCAACACTGACACACAGTCTCAACACTGACACACAGCCTCAACTCTGACACACAGACACAACACTGACACACAGTCTCAACACTGACACACAGTCTCAACACTGACACACAGACTCAACACTGACACACAGACTCAACACTGTCCCACAGCATCAATGCTGACACACAGTCTCAACACTGACCCACAGACACAACACTGACACACAGTCTCAACACTGACACACAGTCTCAACACTGACACACAGCCTCAACACTGACACACAGTCTCAACACTGACCCACAGACACAACACTGACACACAGCCTCAACTCTGACCCACAGACACAACACTCACACACAGTCTCAACACTGACCCACAGACACAACACTGACCTACAGTCTCAACACTGACCCACAGACACAACACTGACACACAGACACAACCCTGACACACAGTCTTAACCCTGACACACAGTCTCAACACTGACACACAGACTCAACACTGACACACAGTCTCAACACTGAACCACAGACACAACACTGACACACAGTCTCAACACTGACACACAGTCTCAACACTGAAAAACAGCCTCAACACTGACCCACAGACTCAACACTGACCCACAGCATCAATACTGACACACAGCCTCAACACTGACCCATAGCCTGAACACTGACCCACAGCCTCAACACTGACCCACAGCCTCAACACTGACACACAGTCTCAACACTGACACATTGCCTCAACACTGACCCACAGCCTCAACACTGACCCACTGCCTCAACACTGACACACAGCGTCAACACTGACCCACAGCCTCAACACTGACCCACAGCCCCAACACTGACCCAGAGCCTCAACACTGACACACAGCCTCAACACTGACACACAGTCTCAACACTGACCCACAGCCTCAACACTGACACACAGCCTCAACACTGACCCACAGTCTCAACACTGACCCACAGCCTCAACACTGACCCACAGACTCAACACTGACCCACAGCCTCAACACTGACCCACAGACTCAACACTGACCCACAGCCTCAACACTGACCCACAGACTCAACACTGACACACAGACTCAACACTGACACACAGCCTCAACACTGACCCACAGTCTCAACACTGACACACAGTCTCAACACTGACACACAGCCTCAACACTGAACCACAGTCTCAACACTGACACCCAGCATGAACACTGACCCACAGCCTCAACACTGACCCACAGACTCAACACTGACCCACAGACTCAACACTGACACACAGACACAACACTGACACACAGTCTCAACACTGACACACAGTCTCAACACTGACACACAGACTCAACACTGACACACAGACTCAACACTGACCCACAGCATCAATGCTGACACACAGTCTCAACACTGACCCACAGACACAACACTGACACACAGTCTCAACACTGACACATTGCCTCAACACTGACCCACAGCCTCAACACTGACCCACTGCCTCAACACTGACACACAGCGTCAACACTGACCCACAGCCTCAACACTGACCCACAGCCCCAACACTGACCCACAGCCTCAACACTGACACACAGCCTCAACACTGACACACAGTCTCAACACTGACCCATAGCCTCAACACTGACACACAGCCTCAACACTGACCCACAGTCTCAACACTGACCCACAGCCTCAACACTGACCCACAGACTCAACACTGACCCACAGCCTCAACACTGACCCACAGACTCAACACTGACCCACAGCCTCAACACTGACCCACAGACTCAACACTGACACACAGACTCAACACTGACACACAGCCTCAACACTGACCCACAGTCTCAACACTGACACACAGTCTCAACACTGACACACAGCCTCAACACTGAACCACAGTCTCAACACTGACACCCAGCATGAACACTGACCCACAGCCTCAACACTGACCCACAGACTCAACACTGACCCACAGACTCAACACTGACACACAGACACAACACTGACACACAGTCTCAACACTGACACACAGTCTCAACACTGACACACAACCTCAACTCTGACCCACAGACACAACACTCACACACAGTCTCAACACTGACCCACAGACACAACACTGACCTACAGTCTCAACACTGACCCACAGACACAACACTGACACACAGACACAACCCTGACACACAGTCTTAACCCTGACACACAGTCTCAACACTGACACACAGACTCAACACTGACACACAGTCTCAACACTGAACCACAGACACAACACTGACACACAGTCTCAACACTGACACACAGTCTCAACACTGAAAAACAGCCTCAACACTGACCCACAGACTCAACACTGACCCACAGCATCAATACTGACACACAGCCTCAACACTGACCCATAGCCTGAACACTGACCCACAGCCTCAACACTGACCCACAGCCTCAACACTGACACACAGTCTCAACACTGACACATTGCCTCAACACTGACCCACAGCCTCAACACTGACCCACTGCCTCAACACTGACACACAGCGTCAACACTGACCCACAGCCTCAACACTGACCCACAGCCCCAACACTGACCCACAGCCTCAACACTGACACACAGCCTCAACACTGACACACAGTCTCAACACTGACCCACAGCCTCAACACTGACACACAGCCTCAACACTGACCCACAGTCTCAACACTGACCCACAGCCTCAACACTGACCCACAGACTCAACACTGACCCACAGCCTCAACACTGACCCACAGACTCAACACTGACCCACAGCCTCAACACTGACCCACAGACTCAACACTGACACACAGACTCAACACTGACACACAGCCTCAACACTGACCCACAGTCTCAACACTGACACACAGTCTCAACACTGACACACAGCCTCAACACTGAACCACAGTCTCAACACTGACACCCAGCATGAACACTGACCCACAGCCTCAACACTGACCCACAGACTCAACACTGACCCACAGACTCAACACTGACACACAGACACAACACTGACACACAGTCTCAACACTGACACACAGTCTCAACACTGACACACAACCTCAACTCTGACACACAGACACAACACTGACACACAGTCTCAACACTGACACACAGTCTCAACACTGACACACAGACTCAACACTGACACACAGACTCAACACTGACCCACAGCATCAATGCTGACACACAGTCTCAACACTGACCCACAGACACAACACTGACACACAGTCTCAACACTGACACACAGTCTCAACACTGACCCACAGACACAACACTGACACACAGCCTCAACTCTGACCCACAGACACAACACTCACACACAGTCTCAACACTGACCCACAGACACAACACTGACCTACAGTCTCAACACTGACCCACAGACACAACACTGACACACAGACACAACACTGACACACAGTCTTAACACTGACACACAGTCTCAACACTGACACACAGACTCAACACTGACACACAGTCTCAACACTGAACCACAGACACAACACTGACACACAGTCTCAACACTGACACACAGTCTCAACACTGAAAAACAGCCTCAACACTGACCCACAGACTCAACACTGACCCACAGCATCAATACTGACACACAGCCTCAACACTGACCCATAGCCTCAACACTGACCCACAGCCTCAACACTGACCCACAGCCTCAACACTGACACACAGCCTCAACACTGACCTACAGCATGAACACTGACCCACAGCATCAACACTGACCGATAGCCTGAACACTGACCCACTGCCTCAACACTGACACAAAGCCTGAACACTGACACACAGTCTCAACACTGACACATTGCCTCAACACTGACCCACAGCCTCAACACTGACCCACTGCCTCAACACTGACACACAGCGTCAACACTGACCCACAGCCTCAACACTGACCCACAGCCCCAACACTGACCCACAGCCTCAACACTGACACACAGCCTCAACACAGACACACAGTCTCAACACTGACCCACAGCCTCAACACTGACACACAGCCTCAACACTAACCCACAGTCTCAACACCGACACACTGCCTCAACACTGACCCACAGCCTCAACACTGACCTACTGCCTCAACACTGACACACAGCCTCAACACTGACACACAGCCTCAACACTTACCCACAGACTCAACACTGACCCACAGCCTCAACACTGACCCACAGACTCAACACTGACCCACAGCCTCAACACTGACCCACAGCCTCAACACTGACCCACAGTCTCAACACTGACCCACAGACTCAACACTGACCCACAGCCTCAACACTGACCCACAGACTCAACACTGACCCACAGCCTCAACACTGACCCACAGACTCAACACTGACCCACAGCCTCAACACTGACCCACAGACTCAACACTGACACACAGACTCAACACTGACACACAGCCTCAACACTGACCCACAGTCTCAACACTGACACACAGTCTCAACACTGACACACAGCCTCAACACTGAACCACAGTCTCAACACTGACACCCAGCATGAACACTGACCCACAGCCTCAACACTGACCCATCGCCTGAACACAGACCCATTGCCTCAACACTGACACAAAGCCTGAACACTGACATACAGTCTCAACACTGACCCACTGCCTCAACACTGACACACAGCCTCAACACTGACACATAGCCTGAACACTGACCCACAGTCTCAACACTGACACACAGTCTCAACACTGACCCACAGTCTCAACACTGACACACAGTCTCAACACTGACACACAGTCTCAACACTGACCCACAGTCTCAACACTGACACACAATCTCAACACTGACACACAGCCTCAACACTGACACACAGCCTCAACACTGACCCACAGTTTCAACACTGACACACAGCCTGAACACTGACCCACAGCCTCAACACTGACCCACAGCCTCAACACTGACACACAGCCTCAACACTGACACACAGCCTCAACACTGACACACAGTCTCAACACTGACACACAGACTCAACACTGACACACAGTCTCAACACTGAACCACAGACACAACACTGACACACAGTCTCAACACTGACACACAGTCTCAACACTGAAAAACAGCCTCAACACTGACCCACAGACTCAACACTGACCCACAGCATCAATACTGACACACAGCCTCAACACTGACCCATAGCCTCAACACTGACCCACAGCCTCAACACTGACCCACAGCCTCAACACTGACACACAGCCTCAACACTGACCTACAGCATGAACACTGACCCACAGCCTCAACACTGACCCATAGCCTGAACACTGACCCACTGCCTCAACACTGACACAAAGCCTGAACACTGACACACAGTCCTCAACACTGACACATTGCCTCAACACTGACCCACAGCCTCAACACCGACACACTGCCTCAACACTGACCCACAGCCTCAACACTGACCCACTGCCTCTACACTGACACACAGCCTCAACACTTACCCACAGACTCAACACTGACCCACAGCCTCAACACTGACCCACAGCCTCAACACTGACCCACAGTCTCAACACTGACCCACAGCCTCAACACTGACCCACAGACTCACACTGACCCACAGCCTCAACACTGACCCACAGACTCAACACTGACCACAGCCTCAACACTGACCCACAGACTCAACACTGACACACAGACTCAACACTGACACACAGCCTCAACACTGACCCACAGTCTCAACACTGACACACAGTCTCAACACTGACACACAGCCTCAACACTGAACCACAGTCTTAACACTGACACCCAGCATAAACACTGACCCACAGCCTCAACACTGACCCACAGACTCAACACTGACCCACAGACTCAACACTGACACACAGACACAACACTGACACACAGTCTCAACACTGACACACAGTCTCAACACTGACACACAGCCTCAACTCTGACACACAGACACAACACTGACACACAGTCTCAACACTGACACACAGTCTCAACACTGACACACAGACTCAACACTGACACACAGACTCAACACTGACCCACAGCATCAATGCTGACACACAGTCTCAACACTGACCCACAGACACAACACTGACACACAGTCTCAACACTGACACACAGTCTCAACACTGACACACAGTCTCAATACTGAAAAACAGCCTCAACACTGACCCACAGACTCAACACTGACCCACAGCATCAATACTGACACACAGCCTCAACACTGACCCATATCCTCAACACTGACCCACAGCCTCAACACTGACCCACAGCCTCAACACTGACACACAGCCTCAACACTGACCTACTGCATGAACACTGACCCACAGCCTCAACACTGACCCATAGCCTGAACACTGACCCACTGCCTCAACACTGACACAAAGCCTGAACACTGACACACAGTCTCAACACTGACACATTGCCTCAACACTGACCCACAGCCTCAACACCGACACACTGCCTCAACACTGACCCACAGCCTCAACACTGACCCACTGCCTCAACACTGACACACAGCCTCAACACTTACCCACAGACTCAACACTGACCCACAGCCTCAACACTGACCCACAGACTCAACACTGACCCACAGCCTCAACACTGACCCACAGCCTCAACACTGACCCACAGTCTCAACACTGACCCACAGCCTCAACACTGACCCACAGACTCAACACTGACCCACAGCCTCAACACTGACCCACAGACTCAACACTGACCCACAGCCTCAACACTGACCCACAGACTCAACACTGACACACAGACTCAACACTGACACACAGCCTCAACACTGACCCACAGTCTCAACACTGACACACAGTCTCAACACTGACACACAGCCTCAACACTGAACCACAGTCTCAACACTGACACCCAGCATGAACACTGACCCACAACCTCAACACTGACCCACAGACTCAACACTGACCCACAGACTCAACACTGACACACAGACACAACACTGACACACAGTCTCAACACTGACACACAGTCTCAACACTGACACACAGCCTCAACTCTGACACACAGACACAACACTGACACACAGTCTCAACACTGACACACAGTCTCAACACTGACACACAGACTCAACACTGACACACAGACTCAACACTGACCCACAGCATCAATGCTGACACACAGTCTCAACACTGACCCACAGACACAACACTGACACACAGTCTCAACACTGACACACAGTCTCAACACTGACACACAGCCTCAACACTGACACACAGTCTCAACACTGACCCACAGACACAACACTGACACACAGCCTCAACTCTGACCCACAGACACAACACTCACACACAGTCTCAACACTGACCCACAGACACAACACTGACCTACAGTCTCAACACTGACCCACAGACACAACACTGACACACAGACACAACACTGACACACAGTCTTAACACTGACACACAGTCTCAACACTGACACACAGACTCAACACTGACACACAGTCTCAACACTGAACCACAGACACAACACTGACACACAGTCTCAACACTGACACACAGTCTCAACACTGAAAAACAGCCTCAACACTTACCCACAGACTCAACACTGACCCACAGCCTCAACACTGACCCACAGACTCAACACTGACCCACAGCCTCAACACTGACCCACAGCCTCAACACTGACCCACAGTCTCAACACTGACCCACAGTCTCAACACTGACCTACAGCATGAACACTGACCCACAGCATCAACACTGACCCACAGACTCAACACTGACCCACTGCCTCAACACTGACACAAAGCCTGAACACTGACACACAGTCTCAACACTGACACATTGCCTCAACACCGACACACTGCCTCAACACTGACCCACAGCCTCAACACTGACACACAGCGTCAACACTGACCCACAGCCTCAACACTGACCCACAGCCCCAACACTGACCCACAGCCTCAACACTGACACACAGCCTCAACACTGACACACAGTCTCAACACTGACCCACAGCCTCAACACTGACACACAGCCTCAACACTAACCCACAGTCTCAACACCGACACACTGCCTCAACACTGACCCACAGCCTCAACACTGACCCACTGCCTCAACACTGACACACAGCCTCAACACTGACACACAGCCTCAACACTTACCCACAGACTCAACACTGACCCACAGCCTCAACACTGACCCACAGACTCAACACTGACCCACAGCCTCAACACTGACCCACAGCCTCAACACTGACCCACAGTCTCAACACTGACCCACAGACTCAACACTGACCCACAGCCTCAACACTGACCCACAGACTCAACACTGACCCACAGCCTCAACACTGACCCACAGACTCAACACTGACCCACAGCCTCAACACTGACCCACAGACTCAACACTGACACACAGACTCAACACTGACACACAGCCTCAACACTGACCCACAGTCTCAACACTGACACACAGTCTCAACACTGACACACAGCCTCAACACTGAACCACAGTGTCAACACTGACACCCAGCATGAACACTGACCCACAGCCTCAACACTGACCCATCGCCTGAACACAGACCCATTGCCTCAACACTGACACAAAGCCTGAACACTGACATACAGTCTCAACACTGACCCACTGCCTCAACACTGACACATAGCCTCAACACTGACACACAGCCTAAACACTGACCCACAGTCTCAACACTGACACACAGTCTCAACACTGACCCACAGTCTCAACACTGACACACAGTCTCAACACTGACACAGTCTCAACACTGACCCACAGTCTCAACACTGACACACAGTCTCAACACTGACACACAGCCTCAACACTGACACACAGCCTCAACACTGACCCACAGTTTCAACACTGACACACAGCCTGAACACTGACCGACAGCCTCAACACTGACCCACAGCCTCAACACTGACACACAGCCTCAACACTGACACACAGCCTCAACACTGACACACAGTCTCAACACTGACACACAGACTCAACACTGACACACAGTCTCAACACTGAACCACAGACACAACACTGACACACAGTCTCAACACTGACACACAGTCTCAATACTGACACACAGCATGAACACTGACCCACAGCCTCAACACTGACCTATAGCCTGAACACAGACCCACTGCCTCAACACTGACACAAAGCCTGAACACTGACACACAGTCTCAACACTGACACACTGCCTCAACACTGACCCACAGCCTCAACACTGACCCACTGCCTCAACACTGACACACAGCCTCAACACTGACACACAGTCTCAACACTGACCCACAGCCTCAACACTGACACACAGCCTCAACACTGACACACAGTCTCAACACTGACACACTGCCTCAACACTGACACACAGCCTCAACACTGACATACAGCCTCAACACTGACACACAGCCTGAACACTGACCCACAGTCTCAACACTGACACACAGTCTCAACACTTACCCACAGTCTCAACACTGACACACAGTCTCAACACTGACACGAAGTCTCAACACTGACACACAGTCTCAACACTGACACACAGTCTCAACACTGACACACAGCCTCAACACTGACACAGAGCCTCAACACTGACCCACAGTTTCAACACTGACACACAGCCTCAACACTGACCCACAGCCTCTACACTGACCCACAGTCTCAACACTGACACACAGACTCAACACTGACACACAGCCTCAACACTGACACACAGACTCAACACTGACCCACAGTCTCAACACTGACCGACAGCCTCTACACTGACCCACAGTCTCAACACTGACCCACAGCCTCAACACTGACCCACAGTCTCAACACTGACCCACAGTCTCAACACTGACCCCCAGCATCAACACTGACCCACAGTCTCAACACTGACCCCCAGCATCAACACTGACCCACAGTCTCAACACTGACCCCCAGCATCAACACTGACCCACTGCCTCAACACTGACCCACAGCCTCAACACTGACACATAGCCTCAACACTGACCCACAGTCTCAACACTGACACACAGTCTCAACACTGACACTCAGTCTCAACACTGACACACAGCCTCAACACTGATCCACTGCCTCAACACTAACCCACAGCCTCAACATTGACCCACAGACACAACACTGACCCACAGCCTCAACTCTGACACACAGACACAACACTGACACACAGTCTCAACACTGACACACAGTCTAAACACTGACACACAGACCCAACACTGACACACAGACTCAACACTGACCCACAGCATCAATACTGACACACAGTCTCATAACTGACCCACAGACACAACACTGACACACAGCCTCAACTCTGACCCACAGACACAACACTGACACACAGCCTCAACACTGACCCACAGACACAAGACTGACCTACAGTCTCAACACTGACCCACAGACACAACACTGACACACAGACACAACACTGACACACAGTCTCAACACTGACACACAGTCTCAACACTGACACACAGACTCAACACTGACACACAGACTCAACACTGACCCACAGCATCAATACTGACACACAGTCTCAACACTGACCCACAGACACAACACTGACACACAGTCTCAACACTGACACACAGTCTCAACACTGACAAACAGCCTCAACACTGACCCACAGACTTAACACTGACCCACAGCATCAATACTGACACACAGCCTCAACACTGAACCATAGCCTCAACACTGACCCACAGCCTCAACACTGACCCACAGCCTCAACACTGACACACAGTCTCAACACTGACCCACAGCCTCAACACTGACCTACAGCATGAACACTGACCCACAGCCTCAACACTGACCCATAGCTTGAACACTGACCCACTGCCTCAACACTGACACAAAGCCTGAACACTGACACACAGTCTCAACACCGACACACTGCCTCAACACTGACCCACAGCCTCAACACTGACCCACTGCCTCAACACTGACACACAGCCTCAACACTGACACACAGCCTCAACACTTACCCACAGACTCAACACTGACCCACAGCCTCAACACTGACCCACAGACTCAACACTGACCCACAGCCTCAACACTGACCCACAGCCTTAACACTGACCCACAGTCTCAACACTGACCCACAGACTCAACACTGACCCACAGCCTCAACACTGACCCACAGACTCAACACTGACCCACAGCCTCAACACTGACCCACAGACTCAACACTGACCCACAGCCTCAACACTGACCCACAGACTCAACACTGACACACAGACTCAACACTGACACACAGCCTCAACACTGACCCACAGTATCAACACTGACACACAGTCTCAACACTGACACACAGCCTCAACACTGAACCACAGTCTCAACACTGACACCCAGCATGAACACTGACCCAGAGCCTCAACACTGACCCATCGCCTGAACACAGACCCATTGCCTCAACACTGACACAAAGCCTGAACACTGACATACAGTCTCAACACTGACCCACTGCCTCAACACTGACACACAGCCTCAACACTGACACACAGCCTGAACACTGACCCACAGTCTCAACACTGACACACAGTCTCAACACTGACCCACAGTCTTAACACTGACACACAGCCTCAACACTGACCCACAATTTCAACACTGACACATAGCCTGAACACTGACCCACAGCCTCAACACTGACCCACAGCCTCAACACTGACACACAGCCTCAACACTGACACACAGCCTCAACACTGACACACAGTCTCAACACTGACACACAGCCTCAACACTGAACCACAGTCTCAACACTGACACCCAGCATGAACACTGACCCACAGCCTCAACACTGACCCATAGCCTGAACACAGACCCACTGCCTCAACACTGACACAAAGCCTGAACACTGACACACAGTCTCAACACTGACACACTGCCTCAACACTGACCCACAGCCTCAACACTGACCCACTGCCTCAACACTGACACACAGCCTCAACACTGACACACAGCCTGAACATTGACCCACAGTCTCAACACTGACACACAGTCTCAACACTGACCCACAGTCTCAACACTGACACACAGTCTCAACACTGACACGAAGTCTCAACACTGACACACAGTCTCAACACTGACACACAGTCTCAACACTGACACACAGCCTCAACACTGACACACAGTCTCAACACTGACACACAGCCTCAACACTGACACACAGCCTCAACACTGACCCACAGTTTCAACACTGACACACAGACTCAACACTGACACACAGCATCAACACTGACCCACAGCCTCCACACTGACCCACAGTCTCAACACTGACCCACAGTCTCAACACTGACCCCCAGCATCAACACTGACCCACAGCCTCCACACTGACCCACAGCCTCAACACTGACACACATCCTCAACACTCACCCACAGCCTCAACACTGACACACAGTCTCAATACTGACACACAGTCTCAACACTGACACACAGCCTCAACACTGACACACAGTCTCAACACTGACACACATCCCCAACACTGACACACAGTCTCAACACTGACACACAGTCTCAACACTGACCCACAGTACAGTCTCAACACTGACCCACAGCCTCTACACTGACCCACAGTCTCAACACTGACACACATACTCAACACTGACACACAGCCTCAACACTGACACACAGACTCAACACTGACCCACAGTCTCAACACTGACCAACTGCCTCTACACTGACCCACAGTCTCAACACTGACACACAGTCTCAACACCGACACACTGCCTCAACACTGACCCACAGCCTCAACACTGACCCACTGCCTCAACACTGACACACAGCCTCAACACTGACACACAGCCTCAACACTTACCCACAGACTCAACACTGACCCACAGCCTCAACACTGACCCACAGACTCAACACTGACCCACAGCCTCAACACTGACCCACAGCCTCAACACTGACCCACAGTCTCAACACTTACCCACAGACTCAACACTGACCCACAGCCTCAACACTGACCCACAGACTCAACACTGACCCACAGCCTCAACACTGACCCACAGACTCAACACTGACCCACAGCCTCAACACTGACACACAGTCTAAACACTGACACACAGACCCAACACTGACACACAGACTCAACACTGACCCACAGCATCAATACTGACACATAGTCTCATAACTGACCCACAGACACAACACTGACACACAGCCTCAACACTGACACACAGCCTCAACACTGACACACAGTCTCAACACTGACCCACAGACACAACACTGACACACAGCCTCAACTCTGACCCACAGACACAACACTGACACACAGTCTCAACACTGACCCACAGACACAAGACTGACCTACAGTCTCAACACTGACCCACAGACACAACACTGACACACAGACACAACACTGACACACAGTCTCAACACTGACACACAGTCTCAACACTGACACACAGACTCAACACTGACACACAGACTCAACACTGACCCACAGCATCAATACTGACACACAGTCTCAACACTGACCCACAGACACAACACTGACACACAATCTCAACACTGACACACAGTCTCAACACTGACAAACAGCCTCAACACTGACCCACAGACTCAACACTGACCCACAGCATCAATACTGACACACAGCCTCAACACTGAACCATAGCCTCAACACTGACCCACAGCCTCAACACTGACCCACAGCCTCAACACTGACACACAGTCTCAACACTGACCCACAGCCTCAACACTGACCTACAGCATGAACACTGACCCACAGCCTCAACACTGACCCATAGCTTGAACACTGACCCACTGCCTCAACACTGACACAAAGCCTGAACACTGACACACAGTCTCAACACCGACACACTGCCTCAACACTGACCCACAGCCTCAACACTGACCCACTGCCTCAACACTGACACACAGCCTCAACACTGACACACAGCCTCAACACTTACCCACAGACTCAACACTGACCCACAGCCTCAACACTGACCCACAGACTCAACACTGACCCACAGCCTCAACACTGACCCACAGCCTTAACACTGACCCACAGTCTCAACACTGACCCACAGACTCAACACTGACCAACAGCCTCAACACTGACCCACAGACTCAACACTGACCCACAGCCTCAACACTGACCCACAGACTCAACACTGACCCACAGCCTCAACACTGACCCACAGACTCAACACTGACACACAGACTCAACACTGACACACAGCCTCAACACTGAACCACAGTCTCAACACTGACACCCAGCATGAACACTGACCCAGAGCCTCAACACTGACCCATCGCCTGAACACAGACCCATTGCCTCAACACTGACACAAAGCCTGAACACTGACATACAGTCTCAACACTGACCCACTGCCTCAACACTGACACACAGCCTCAACACTGACACACAGCCTGAACACTGACCCACAGTCTCAACACTGACACACAGTCTCAACACTGACCCACAGTCTCAACACTGACACACAGCCTCAACACTGACCCACAATTTCAACACTGACACACAGCCTCAACACTGAACCACAGTCTCAACACTGACACCCAGCATGAACACTGACCCACAGCCTCAACACTGACCCATAGCCTGAACACAGACCCACTGCCTCAACACTGACACAAAGCCTGAACACTGACACACAGTCTCAACACTGACACACTGCCTCAACACTGACCCACAGCCTCAACACTGACCCACTGCCTCAACACTGACACACAGCCTCAACACTGACACACAGCCTGAACACTGACCCACAGTCTCAACACTGACACACAGTCTCAACACTGACCCACAGTCTCAACACTGACACACAGTCTCAACACTGACACGAAGTCTCAACACTGACACACAGTCTCAACACTGACACACAGTCTCAACACTGACACACAGCCTCAACACTGACACACAGTCTCAACACTGACACACAGCCTCAACACTGACACACAGCCTCAACACTGACCCACAGTTTCAACACTGACACACAGACTCAACACTGACACACAGCATCAACACTGACCCACAGCCTCCACACTGACCCACAGTCTCAACACTGACCCACAGTCTCAACACTGACCCCCAGCATCAACACTGACCCACAGCCTCCACACTGACCCACAGCCTCAACACTGACACACATCCTCAACACTCACCCACAGCCTCAACACTGACACACAGTCTCAATACTGACACACAGTCTCAACACTGACACACAGCCTCAACACTGACACACAGTCTCAACACTGACACACATCCCCAACACTGACACACAGTCTCAACACTGACACACAGTCTCAACACTGACCCACAGTACAGTCTCAACACTGACCCACAGCCTCAACACTGACACACAGCCTCAACACTGACACACAGCCTCAACACTGACACACAGTCTCAACACTGACACACAGACTCAACACTGACACACAGTCTCAACACTGAACCACAGACACAACACTGACACACAGTCTCAACACTGACACACAGTCTCAATACTGACACACAGCATGAACACTGACCCACAGCCTCAACACTGACCTATAGCCTGAACACAGACCCACTGCCTCAACACTGACACAAAGCCTGAACACTGACACACAGTCTCAACACTGACACACTGCCTCAACACTGACCCACAGCCTCAACACTGACACACAGCCTCAACACTGACACACAGTCTCAACACTGACACACTGCCTCAACACTGACACACAGCCTCAACACTGACACACAGCCTCAACACTGACACACAGCCTGAACACTGACCCACAGTCTCAACACTGACACACAGTCTCAACACTGACACGAAGTCTCAACACTGACACACAGTCTCAACACTGACACACAGTCTCAACACTGACACACAGCCTCAACACTGACACACAGCCTCAACACTGACCCACAGTTTCAACACTGACACACAGCCTCAACACTGACCCACAGCCTCTACACTGACCCACAGTCTCAACACTGACACACAGACTCAACACTGACACATAGCCTCAACACTGACACACAGACTCAACACTGACCCACAGTCTCAACACTGACCCACAGCCTCAACACTGACCCACAGTCTCAACACTGACCGACAGCCTCTACACTGACCCACAGTCTCAACACTGACCCACAGCCTCAACACTGACCCACAGTCTCAACACTGACCCACAGTCTCAACACTGACCCCCAGCATCAACACTGACCCACAGTC
This sequence comes from Lethenteron reissneri, assembly GCF_015708825.2. NCBI lineage: Eukaryota > Metazoa > Chordata > Hyperoartia > Petromyzontiformes > Petromyzontidae > Lethenteron > Lethenteron reissneri. The sequence goes on from NC_083792.1 coordinate 1,427,473, forward strand.
TCAACACTGACCCCCAGCATCAACACTGACCCACAGTCTCAACACTGACCCCCAGCATCAACACTGACCCACTGCCTCAACACTGACCCACAGCCTCAACACTGACACATAGCCTCAACACTGACCCACAGTCTCAACACTGACACACAGTCTCAACACTGACACTCAGTCTCAACACTGACACACAGCCTCAACACTGATCCACTGCCTCAACACTAACCCACAGCCTCAACATTGACCCACAGACACAACACTGACCCACAGCCTCAACTCTGACACACAGACACAACACTGACACACAGTCTCAACACTGACACACAGTCTAAACACTGACACACAGACCCAACACTGACACACAGACTCAACACTGACCCACAGCATCAATACTGACACACAGTCTCATAACTGACCCACAGACACAACACTGACACACAGCCTCAACACTGACACACAGCCTCAACACTGACACACAGTCTCAACACTGACCCACAGACACAACACTGACACACAGCCTCAACTCTGACCCACAGACACAACACTGACACACAGTCTCAACACTGACCCACAGACACAAGACTGACCTACAGTCTCAACACTGACCCACAGACACAACACTGACACACAGACACAACACTGACACACAGTCTCAACACTGACACACAGTCTCAACACTGACACACAGACTCAACACTGACACACAGACTCAACACTGACCCACAGCATCAATACTGACACACAGTCTCAACACTGACCGACAGACACAACACTGACACACAGTCTCAACACTGACACACAGTCTCAACACTGACAAACAGCCTCAACACTGACCCACAGACTCAACACTGACCCACAGCATCAATACTGACACACAGCCTCAACACTGAACCATAGCCTCAACACTGACCCACAGCCTCAACACTGACCCACAGCCTCAACACTGACACACAGTCTCAACACTGACCCACAGCCTCAACACTGACCTACAGCATGAACACTGACCCACAGCCTCAACACTGACCCATAGCTTGAACACTGACCCACTGCCTCAACACTGACACAAAGCCTGAACACTGACACACAGTCTCAACACCGACACACTGCCTCAACACTGACCCACAGCCTCAACACTGACCCACTGCCTCAACACTGACACACAGCCTCAACACTGACACACAGCCTCAACACTTACCCACAGACTCAACACTGACCCACAGCCTCAACACTGACCCACAGACTCAACACTGACCCACAGCCTCAACACTGACCCACAGCCTTAACACTGACCCACAGTCTCAACACTGACCCACAGACTCAACACTGACCCACAGCCTCAACACTGACCCACAGACTCAACACTGACCCACAGCCTCAACACTGACCCAGAGACTCAACACTGACCCACAGCCTCAACACTGACCCACAGACTCCACACTGACACACAGACTCAACACAGACACACAGCCTCAACACTGACCCACAGTATCAACACTGACACACAGTCTCAACACTGACACACAGCCTCAACACTGAACCACAGTCTCAACACTGACACCCAGCATGAACACTGACCCAGAGCCTCAACACTGACCCATCGCCTGAACACAGACCCATTGCCTCAACACTGACACAAAGCCTGAACACTGACATACAGTCTCAACACTGACCCACTGCCTCAACACTGACACACAGCCTCAACACTGACACACAGCCTGAACACTGACCCACAGTCTCAACACTGACACACAGTCTCAACACTGACCCACAGTCTCAACACTGACACACAGCCTCAACACTGACCCACAATTTCAACACTGACACATAGCCTGAACACTGACCCACAGCCTCAACACTGACCCACAGCCTCAACACTGACACACAGCCTCAACACTGACACACAGCCTCAACACTGACACACAGTCTCAACACTGACACATAGCCTCAACACTGAACCACAGTCTCAACACTGACACCCAGCATGAACACTGACCCACAGCCTCAACACTGACCCATAGCCTGAACACAGACCCACTGCCTCAACACTGACACAAAGCCTGAACACTGACACACAGTCTCAACACTGACACACTGCCTCAACACTGACCCACAGCCTCAACACTGACCCACTGCCTCAACACTGACACACAGCCTCAACACTGACACACAGCCTGAACACTGACCCACAGTCTCAACACTGACACACAGTCTCAACACTGACCCACAGTCTCAACACTGACACACAGTCTCAACACTGACACGAAGTCTCAACACTGACACACAGTCTCAACACTGACACACAGTCTCAACACTGACACACAGCCTCAACACTGACACACAGTCTCAACACTGACACACAGCCTCAACACTGACACACAGCCTCAACACTGACCCACAGTTTCAACACTGACACACAGACTCAACACTGACACACAGCATCAACACTGACCCACAGCCTCCACACTGACCCACAGTCTCAACACTGACCCACAGTCTCAACACTGACCCCCAGCATCAACACTGACCCACAGCCTCCACACTGACCCACAGCCTCAACACTGACACACATCCTCAACACTCACCCACAGCCTCAACACTGACACACAGTCTCAATACTGACACACAGTCTCAACACTGACACACAGCCTCAACACTGACACACAGTCTCAACACTGACACACATCCCCAACACTGACACACAGTCTCAACACAGTCTCAACACTGACCCACAGTACAGTCTCAACACTGACCCACAGCCTCTACACTGACCCACAGTCTCAACACTGACACACATACTCAACACTGACACACAGCCTCAACACTGACACACAGACTCAACACTGACCCACAGTCTCAACACTGACCAACTGCCTCTACACTGACCCACAGTCTCAACACTGACACACAGTCTCAACACCGACACACTGCCTCAACACTGACCCACAGCCTCAACACTGACCCACTGCCTCAACACTGACACACAGCCTCAACACTGACACACAGCCTCAACACTTACCCACAGACTCAACACTGACCCACAGCCTCAACACTGACCCACAGACTCAACACTGACCCACAGCCTCAACACTGACCCACAGCCTCAACACTGACCCACAGTCTCAACACTTACCCACAGACTCAACACTGACCCACAGCCTCAACACTGACCCACAGACTCAACACTGACCCACAGCCTCAACACTGACCCACAGACTCAACACTGACCCACAGCCTCAACACTGACACACAGTCTAAACACTGACACACAGACCCAACACTGACACACAGACTCAACACTGACCCACAGCATCAATACTGACACACAGTCTCATAACTGACCCACAGACACAACACTGACACACAGCCTCAACACTGACACACAGCCTCAACACTGACACACAGTCTCAACACTGACCCACAGACACAACACTGACACACAGCCTCAACTCTGACCCACAGACACAACACTGACACACAGTCTCAACACTGACCCACAGACACAAGACTGACCTACAGTCTCAACACTGACCCACAGACACAACACTGACACACAGACACAACACTGACACACAGTCTCAACACTGACACACAGTCTCAACACTGACACACAGACTCAACACTGACACACAGACTCAACACTGACCCACAGCATCAATACTGACACACAGTCTCAACACTGACCCACAGACACAACACTGACACACAATCTCAACACTGACACACAGTCTCAACACTGACAAACAGCCTCAACACTGACCCACAGACTCAACACTGACCCACAGCATCAATACTGACACACAGCCTCAACACTGAACCATAGCCTCAACACTGACCCACAGCCTCAACACTGACCCACAGCCTCAACACTGACACACAGTCTCAACACTGACCCACAGCCTCAACACTGACCTACAGCATGAACACTGACCCACAGCCTCAACACTGACCCATAGCTTGAACACTGACCCACTGCCTCAACAATGACACAAAGCCTGAACACTGACACACAGTCTCAACACCGACACACTGCCTCAACACTGACCCACAGCCTCAACACTGACCCACTGCCTCAACACTGACACACAGCCTCAACACTGACACACAGCCTCAACACTTACCCACAGACTCAACACTGACCCACAGCCTCAACACTGACCCACAGACTCAACACTGACCCACAGCCTCAACACTGACCCACAGCCTTAACACTGACCCACAGTCTCAACACTGACCCACAGACTCAACACTGACACCACAGACTCAACACTGACACCACAGACTCAACACTGACACCACAGACTCAACACTGACACCACAGACTCAACACTGACACCACAGACTCAACACTGACACCACAGACTCATCACTGACACCACAGACTCAACACTGACACACAGACTCAACACTGACACCACAGTCTCAACACTGACACCCAGCATGAACACTGACCCAGAGCCTCAACACTGACCCATCGCCTGAACACAGACCCATTGCCTCAACACTGACACAAAGCCTGAACACTGACATACAGTCTCAACACTGACCCACTGCCTCAACACTGACACACAGCCTCAACACTGACACACAGTCTCAACACTGACCCACAGACACAACACTGACACACAGTCTCAACACTGACACACAGTCTCAACACTGACACACAGCCTCAACACTGACCTACAGTCTCAACACTGACCCACAGACACAACACTGACACACAGACACAACACTGACACACAGTCTCAACACTGACACACAGCCTCAACACTGACACATAGCCTCAACACTGACACACAGTCTCAACACTGACACACAGCCTCAACACTGAACCACAGTCTCAACACTGACACCCAGCATGAACACTGACCCACAGCCTCAACACTGACCCATAGCCTGAACACAGACCCACTGCCTCAACACTGACACAAAGCCTGAACACTGACACACAGTCTCAACACTGACACACTGCCTCAACACTGACCCACAGCCTCAACACTGACCCACTGCCTCAACACTGACACACAGCCTCAACACTGACACACAGCCTGAACACTGACCCACAGTCTCAACACTGACACACAGTCTCAACACTGACCCACAGTCTCAACACTGACACACAGTCTCAACACTGACACGAAGTCTCAACACTGACACACAGTCTCAACACTGACACACAGTCTCAACACTGACACACAGCCTCAACACTGACACACAGTCTCAACACTGACACACAGCCTCAACACTGACACACAGCCTCAACACTGACCCACAGTTTCAACACTGACACACAGACTCAACACTGACACACAGCATCAACACTGACCCACAGCCTCCACACTGACCCACAGTCTCAACACTGACCCACAGTCTCAACACTGACCCCCAGCATCAACACTGACCCACAGCCTCCACACTGACCCACAGCCTCAACACTGACACACATCCTCAACACTCACCCACAGCCTCAACACTGACACACAGTCTCAATACTGACACACAGTCTCAACACTGACACACAGCCTCAACACTGACACACAGTCTCAACACTGACACACATCCCCAACACTGACACACAGTCTCAACACTGACACACAGTCTCAACACTGACCCACAGTACAGTCTCAACACTGACCCACAGCCTCTACACTGACCCACAGTCTCAACACTGACACACATACTCAACACTGACACACAGCCTCAACACTGACACACAGACTCAACACTGACCCACAGTCTCAACACTGACCAACTGCCTCTACACTGACCCACAGTCTCAACACTGACACACAGTCTCAACACCGACACACTGCCTCAACACTGACCCACAGCCTCAACACTGACCCACTGCCTCAACACTGACACACAGCCTCAACACTGACACACAGCCTCAACACTTACCCACAGACTCAACACTGACCCACAGCCTCAACACTGACCCACAGACTCAACACTGACCCACAGCCTCAACACTGACCCACAGCCTCAACACTGACCCACAGTCTCAACACTTACCCACAGACTCAACACTGACCCACAGCCTCAACACTGACCCACAGACTCAACACTGACCCACAGCCTCAACACTGACCCACAGACTCAACACTGACCCACAGCCTCAACACTGACACACAGTCTCATAACTGACCCACAGCATCAATACTGACACACAGTCTCATAACTGACCCACAGACACAACACTGACACACAGCCTCAACACTGACACACAGCCTCAACACTGACACACAGTCTCAACACTGACCCACAGACACAACACTGACACACAGCCTCAACTCTGACCCACAGACACAACACTGACACACAGTCTCAACACTGACCCACAGACACAAGACTGACCTACAGTCTCAACACTGACCCACAGACACAACACTGACACACAGACACAACACTGACACACAGTCTCAACACTGACACACAGTCTCAACACTGACACACAGACTCAACACTGACACACAGACTCAACACTGACCCACAGCATCAATACTGACACACAGTCTCAACACTGACCCACAGACACAACACTGACACACAATCTCAACACTGACACACAGTCTCAACACTGACAAACAGCCTCAACACTGACCCACAGACTCAACACTGACCCACAGCATCAATACTGACACACAGCCTCAACACTGAACCATAGCCTCAACACTGACCCACAGCCTCAACACTGACCCACAGCCTCAACACTGACACACAGTCTCAACACTGACCCACAGCCTCAACACTGACCTACAGCATGAACACTGACCCACAGCCTCAACACTGACCCATAGCTTGAACACTGACCCACTGCCTCAACACTGACACAAAGCCTGAACACTGACACACAGTCTCAACACCGACACACTGCCTCAACACTGACCCACAGCCTCAACACTGACCCACTGCCTCAACACTGACACACAGCCTCAACACTGACACACAGCCTCAACACTTACCCACAGACTCAACACTGACCCACAGCCTCAACACTGACCCACAGACTCAACACTGACCCACAGCCTCAACACTGACCCACAGCCTTAACACTGACCCACAGTCTCAACACTGACCCACAGACTCAACACTGACCCACAGCCTCAACACTGACCCACAGACTCAACACTGACCCACAGCCTCAACACTGACCCACAGACTCAACACTGACCCACAGCCTCAACACTGACCCACAGACTCAACACTGACACACAGACTCAACACTGACACACAGCCTCAACACTGACCCACAGTATCAACACTGACACACAGTCTCAACACTGACACACAGCCTCAACACTGAACCACAGTCTCAACACTGACACCCAGCATGAACACTGACCCAGAGCCTCAACACTGACCCATCGCCTGAACACAGACCCATTGCCTCAACACTGACACAAAGCCTGAACACTGACATACAGTCTCAACACTGACCCACTGCCTCAACACTGACACACAGCCTCAACACTGACACACAGCCTGAACACTGACCCACAGTCTCAACACTGACACACAGTCTCAACACTGACCCACAGTCTCAACACTGACACACGGCCTCAACACTGACCCACAATTTCAACACTGACACATAGCCTGAACACTGACCCACAGCCTCAACACTGACCCACAGCCTCAACACTGACACACAGCCTCAACACTGACACACAGCCTCAACACTGACACACAGTCTCAACACTGACACACAGCCTCAACACTGAACCACAGTCTCAACACTGACACCCAGCATGAACACTGACCCACAGCCTCAACACTGACCCATAGCCTGAACACAGACCCACTGCCTCAACACTGACACAAAGCCTGAACACTGACACACAGTCTCAACACTGACACACTGCCTCAACACTGACCCACAGCCTCAACACTGACCCACTGCCTCAACACTGACACACAGCCTCAACACTGACACACAGCCTGAACACTGACCCACAGTCTCAACACTGACACACAGTCTCAACACTGACCCACAGTCTCAACACTGACACACAGTCTCAACACTGACACGAAGTCTCAACACTGACACACAGTCTCAACACTGACACACAGTCTCAACACTGACACACAGCCTCAACACTGACACACAGTCTCAACACTGACACACAGCCTCAACACTGACACACAGCCTCAACACTGACCCACAGTTTCAACACTGACACACAGACTCAACACTGACACACAGCATCAACACTGACCCACAGCCTCCACACTGACCCACAGTCTCAACACTGACCCACAGTCTCAACACTGACCCCCAGCATCAACACTGACCCACAGCCTCCACACTGACCCACAGCCTCAACACTGACACACATCCTCAACACTCACCCACAGCCTCAACACTGACACACAGTCTCAATACTGACACACAGTCTCAACACTGACACACAGCCTCAACACTGACACACAGTCTCAACACTGACACACATCCCCAACACTGACACACAGTCTCAACACTGACACACAGTCTCAACACTGACCCACAGTACAGTCTCAACACTGACCCACAGTCTCTACACTGACCCACAGTCTCAACACTGACACACATACTCAACACTGACACACAGCCTCAACACTGACACACAGACTCAACACTGACCCACAGTCTCAACACTGACCAACTGCCTCTACACTGACCCACAGTCTCAACACTGACACACAGTCTCAACACCGACACACTGCCTCAACACTGACCCACAGCCTCAACACTGACCCACTGCCTCAACACTGACACACAGCCTCAACACTGACACACAGCCTCAACACTTACCCACAGACTCAACACTGACCCACAGCCTCAACACTGACCCACAGACTCAACACTGACCCACAGCCTCAACACTGACCCACAGCCTCAACACTGACCCACAGTCTCAACACTTACCCACAGACTCAACACTGACCCACAGCCTCAACACTGACCCACAGACTCAACACTGACCCACAGCCTCAACACTGACCCACAGACTCAACACTGACCCACAGCCTCAACACTGACCCACAGACTCAACACTGACACACAGACTCAACACTGACACACAGCCTCAACACTGACCCACAGTCTCAACACTGACACACAGTCTCAACAGTGACACACAGCCTCAACACTGAACCACAGTCTCAACACTGACACCCGGCATGAACACTGACCCTCAGCCTCAACACTGACCCATCGCCTGAACACAGACCCATTGCCTCAACACTGACACAAAGCCTGAACACTGACATACAGTCTCAACACTGACACACTGCCTCAACACTGACTCACTGCCTCAACACTGACACACAGCCTCAACACTGACACACAGCCTGAACACTGTCCCACAGTCTCAACACTGACACACAGTCTCAACATTGACCCACAGTCTCAACACTGACACACAGTCTCAACACTGACCCACAGTCTCAACACTGACACACAGTCTCAACACTGACACACAGCCTCAACACTGACACACAGCCTCAACACTGACCCACAGTTTCAACACTGACACACAGCCTGAACACTGACCCACAGCCTCAACACTGACCCACAGCCTCCACACTGACACACAGCCTCTACACTGACACACAGCCTCAACACTGACACACAGTCTCAACACTGACACACAGCCTCAACACTGAACCACAGTCTCAACACTGACACCCAGCATGAACACTGACCCACAGCCTCAACACTGACCCATAGCCTGAACACAGACCCACTGCCTCAACACTGACACAAAGCCTGAACACTGTCACGCAGTCTCAACACTGACACACCGCCTCAACACTGACCCACTGCCTCAACACTGACACACAGCCTCAACACTGACACACAGCCTGAACACTGACCCACAGTCTCAACACTGACACACAGTCTCAACACTGACCCACAGTCTCAACACTGACACACAGTCTCAACACTGACACGAAGTCTCAACACTGACACACAGTCTCAACACTGACACACAGCCTCAACACTGACACACAGTCTCAACACTGACACACAGCCTCAACACTGACACACAGCCTCAACACTGACCCACAGTTTCAACACTGACACACAGCCTCAACACTGACACACAGACTCAACACTGACCCACAGTCTCAACACTGACACACAGACTCAACACTGACACACAGCCTCAACACTGACACACAGACTCAACACTGACCCACAGTCTCAACACTGACCGACAGCCTCTACACTGACCCACAGTCTCAACACTGACCCACAGCCTCAACACTGACCCACAGTCTCAACACTGACCCACAGTCTCAACACTGACCCCCAGCATCAACACTGACCCACAGCCTCCACACTGACCCACAGTCTCAACACTGACCCACAGTCTCAACACTGACCCCCAGCATCAACACTGACCCACAGCCTCCACACTGACCCACAGCCTCAACAATGACACACAGTCTCAACACTGACCCACAGACTCAACACTGACCCACAGTCTCAACACTGACCCACAGTCTCAACACTGACCCACAGACTCAACACTGACCCACAGTCTCAACACTGACCCACAGTCTCAACACTGACCCACAGCCTCCACACTGACCCACAGTCTCAACACTGACACACAGTCTCAATACTGACACACAGTCTCAACACTGACACACAGTCTCAACACTGACACACAGCCTCAACACTGAACCACAGTCTCAACACTGACACCCAGCATGAACACTGACCCACAGCCTCAACACTGACCCATAGCCTGAACACAGACCCACTGCCTCAACACTGACACAAAGCCTGAACACTGTCACGCAGTCTCAACACTGACACACCGCCTCAACACTGACCCACTGCCTCAACACTGACACACAGCCTCAACACTGACACACAGCCTGAACACTGACCCACAGTCTCAACACTGACACACAGTCTCAACACTGACCCACAGTCTCAACACTGACACACAGTCTCAACACTGACACGAAGTCTCAACACTGACACACAGTCTCAACACTGACACACAGTCTCAACACTGACACACAGCCTCAACACTGACACACAGTCTCAACACTGACACACAGCCTCAACACTGACACACAGCCTCAACACTGACCCACAGTTTCAACACTGACACACAGCCTCAACACTGACACACAGACTCAACACTGACCCACAGTCTCAACACTGACACACAGACTCAACACTGACACACAGCCTCAACACTGACACACAGACTCAACACTGACCCACAGTCTCAACACTGACCGACAGCCTCTACACTGACCCACAGTCTCAACACTGACCCACAGCCTCAACACTGACCCACAGTCTCAACACTGACCCACAGTCTCAACACTGACCCCCAGCATCAACACTGACCCACAGCCTCCACACTGACCCACAGTCTCAACACTGACACACAGTCTCAACACTGACCCACAGACTCAACACTGACCCACAGTCTCAACACTGACCCACAGTCTCAACACTGACCCACAGACTCAACACTGACCCACAGTCTCAACACTGACCCACAGTCTCAACACTGACCCACAGCCTCCACACTGACCCACAGTCTCAACACTGACACACAGTCTCAATACTGACACACAGTCTCAACACTGACACACAGCCTCAACACTGACACACAGTCTCAACACTGACACACATCCCCAACACTGACACACAGTCTCAACACTGACACACAGTCTCAACACTGACCCACAGCCTCAACACTGACACACAGCCTCAACAATGACACACAGTCTCAACACTGACCCACAGTCTCAACACTGACACACAGTCTCAACACTGACCCACAGTCTCAACACTGACACACAGTCTCAACACTGACCCACAGTCTCAACACTGACACCCAGCATGAACACTGACCCAAAGCCTCAACACTGACCCATAGCCTGAACACAGACCCACTGCCTCAACACTGACACAAAGCCTGAACACTGACACACAGTCTCAACACTGACACACTGCCTCAACACTGACCCACAGCCTCAACACTGACCCACTGCCTCAACACTGACACACAGCCTCAGCACTGACACACAGCCTGAACACTGACCCACAGTCTCAACACTGACACACAGTCTCAACACTGACCCACAGTCTCAACACTGACACACAGTCTCAACACTGACACACAGTCTCAACACTGACACACAGCCTCGACACTGACACACAGTCTCAACACTGACACACTGCCTCAACACTGACCCACAGCCTCAACACTGACCCACTGCCTCAATACTGACACACAGCCTCAGCACTGACACACAGCCTGAACACTGACCCACAGTCTCAACACTGACACACAGTCTCAACACTGACCCACAGTCTCAACACTGACACACAGTCTCAACACTGACACACAGTCTCAACACTGACCCACAGTCTCAACACTGACCGACTGCCTCTACACTGACCCACAGTCTCAACACTGACCCACAGTCTCAACACTGACCCCCAGCATCAACACTGACCCACAGCCTCCACACTGGCCCACAGCCTCCACACTGACCCACAGTCTCAACACTGACCCACAGTCTCAACACTGACCCCCAGCATCAACACTGATCCACAGCCTCCACAATGACCCACAGCCTCAACACTGACACACAGTCTCAACACTGACACACAGTCTCAACACTGACACACAGCCTCAACACTGACACACAGTCTCAACACTGACACACAGCCTCAACACTGACACACAGCCTCAACACTGACACACAGCCTCAACACTGACACATAGTCTCAACACTGACCCACAGCCTCAACACTGACCCACAGCCCCAACACTGATTCACAGTCTCAACACTGACCCACAGTCTCAACACTGACCCACAGTCTCAACACTGACCCACAGCCTCTACACTGACCCACAGTCTCAACACTGACACACAGTCTCAATACTGACACACAGTCTCAACACTGACACACAGCCTCAACACTGACACACAGTCTCAACACTGACACACATCCCCAACACTGACACACAGTCTCAACACTGACACACAGTCTCAACACTGACCCACAGCCTCAACACTGACACACAGCCTCAACAATGACACACAGTCTCAACACTGACCCACAGTCTCAACACTGACACACAGTCTCAACACTGACCCACAGTCTCAACACTGACACACAGTCTCAACACTGACCCACAGTCTCAACACTGACACCCAGCATGAACACTGACCCAAAGCCTCAACACTGACCCATAGCCTGAACACAGACCCACTGCCTCAACACTGACACAAAGCCTGAACACTGACACACAGTCTCAACACTGACACACTGCCTCAACACTGACCCACAGCCTCAACACTGACCCACTGCCTCAACACTGACACACAGCCTCAACACTGACACACAGTCTCAACACTGACCCACAGTCTCAACACTGACACACAGTCTCAACACTGACACACAGCCTCAACACTGACCCACAGTTTCAACACTGACACACAGCCTGAACACTGACCCACAGCCTCAACACTGACCCACAGCCTCCACACTGACACACAGCCTCTACACTGACACACAGCCTCAACACTGACACACAGTCTCAACACTGACACACAGCCTCAACACTGAACCACAGTCTCAACACTGACACCCAGCATGAACACTGACCCACAGCCTCAACACTGACCCATAGCCTGAACACAGACCCACTGCCTCAACACTGACACAAAGCCTGAACACTGTCACGCAGTCTCAACACTGACACACCGCCTCAACACTGACCCACTGCCTCAACACTGACACACAGCCTCAACACTGACACACAGCCTGAACACTGACCCACAGTCTCAACACTGACACACAGTCTCAACACTGACCCACAGTCTCAACACTGACACACAGTCTCAACACTGACACGAAGTCTCAACACTGACACACAGTCTCAACACTGACACACAGTCCTCAACACTGACACACAGTCTCAACACTGACACACAGTCCTCAACACTGACACACAGCCTCAACACTGACACACAGCCTCAACACTGACCCACAGTTTCAACACTGACACACAGCCTCAACACTGACACACAGACTCAACACTGACCCACAGTCTCAACACTGACACACAGACTCAACACTGACACACAGCCTCAACACTGACACACAGACTCAACACTGACCCACAGTCTCAACACTGACCGACAGCCTCTACACTGACCCACAGTCTCAACACTGACCCACAGCCTCAACACTGACCCACAGTCTCAACACTGACCCACAGTCTCAACACTGACCCCCAGCATCAACACTGACCCACAGCCTCCACACTGACCCACAGTCTCAACACTGACCCACAGTCTCAACACTGACCCCCAGCATCAACACTGACCCACAGCCTCCACACTGACCCACAGCCTCAACAATGACACACAGTCTCAACACTGACCCACAGACTCAACACTGACCCACAGTCTCAACACTGACCCACAGTCTCAACACTGACCCACAGACTCAACACTGACCCACAGTCTCAACACTGACCCACAGTCTCAACACTGACCCACAGCCTCCACACTGACCCACAGTCTCAACACTGACACACAGTCTCAATACTGACACACAGTCTCAACACTGACACACAGTCTCAACACTGACACACAGCCTCAACACTGAACCACAGTCTCAACACTGACACCCAGCATGAACACTGACCCACAGCCTCAACACTGACCCATAGCCTGAACACAGACCCACTGCCTCAACACTGACACAAAGCCTGAACACTGTCACGCAGTCTCAACACTGACACACCGCCTCAACACTGACCCACTGCCTCAACACTGACACACAGCCTCAACACTGACACACAGCCTGAACACTGACCCACAGTCTCAACACTGACACACAGTCTCAACACTGACCCACAGTCTCAACACTGACACACAGTCTCAACACTGACACGAAGTCTCAACACTGACACACAGTCTCAACACTGACACACAGTCTCAACACTGACACACAGCCTCAACACTGACACACAGTCTCAACACTGACACACAGCCTCAACACTGACACACAGCCTCAACACTGACCCACAGTTTCAACACTGACACACAGCCTCAACACTGACACACAGACTCAACACTGACCCACAGTCTCAACACTGACACACAGACTCAACACTGACACACAGCCTCAACACTGACACACAGACTCAACACTGACCCACAGTCTCAACACTGACCGACAGCCTCTACACTGACCCACAGTCTCAACACTGACCCACAGCCTCAACACTGACCCACAGTCTCAACACTGACCCACAGTCTCAACACTGACCCCCAGCATCAACACTGACCCACAGCCTCCACACTGACCCACAGTCTCAACACTGACACACAGTCTCAACACTGACCCACAGACTCAACACTGACCCACAGTCTCAACACTGACCCACAGTCTCAACACTGACCCACAGACTCAACACTGACCCACAGTCTCAACACTGACCCACAGTCTCAACACTGACCCACAGCCTCCACACTGACCCACAGTCTCAACACTGACACACAGTCTCAATACTGACACACAGTCTCAACACTGACACACAGCCTCAACACTGACACACAGTCTCAACACTGACACACATCCCCAACACTGACACACAGTCTCAACACTGACACACAGTCTCAACACTGACCCACAGCCTCAACACTGACACACAGCCTCAACAATGACACACAGTCTCAACACTGACCCACAGTCTCAACACTGACACACAGTCTCAACACTGACCCACAGTCTCAACACTGACACACAGTCTCAACACTGACCCACAGTCTCAACACTGACACCCAGCATGAACACTGACCCAAAGCCTCAACACTGACCCATAGCCTGAACACAGACCCACTGCCTCAACACTGACACAAAGCCTGAACACTGACACACAGTCTCAACACTGACACACTGCCTCAACACTGACCCACAGCCTCAACACTGACCCACTGCCTCAACACTGACACACAGCCTCAGCACTGACACACAGCCTGAACACTGACCCACAGTCTCAACACTGACACACAGTCTCAACACTGACCCACAGTCTCAACACTGACACACAGTCTCAACACTGACACACAGTCTCAACACTGACACACAGCCTCGACACTGACACACAGTCTCAACACTGACACACTGCCTCAACACTGACCCACAGCCTCAACACTGACCCACTGCCTCAATACTGACACACAGCCTCAGCACTGACACACAGCCTGAACACTGACCCACAGTCTCAACACTGACACACAGTCTCAACACTGACCCACAGTCTCAACACTGACACACAGTCTCAACACTGACACACAGTCTCAACACTGACCCACAGTCTCAACACTGACCGACTGCCTCTACACTGACCCACAGTCTCAACACTGACCCACAGTCTCAACACTGACCCCCAGCATCAACACTGACCCACAGCCTCCACACTGGCCCACAGCCTCCACACTGACCCACAGTCTCAACACTGACCCACAGTCTCAACACTGACCCCCAGCATCAACACTGATCCACAGCCTCCACAATGACCCACAGCCTCAACACTGACACACAGTCTCAACACTGACACACAGTCTCAACACTGACACACAGCCTCAACACTGACACACAGTCTCAACACTGACACACAGCCTCAACACTGACACACAGCCTCAACACTGACACACAGCCTCAACACTGACACATAGTCTCAACACTGACCCACAGCCTCAACACTGACCCACAGCCCCAACACTGATTCACAGTCTCAACACTGACCCACAGTCTCAACACTGACCCACAGTCTCAACACTGACCCACAGCCTCTACACTGACCCACAGTCTCAACACTGACACACAGTCTCAATACTGACACACAGTCTCAACACTGACACACAGCCTCAACACTGACACACAGTCTCAACACTGACACACATCCCCAACACTGACACACAGTCTCAACACTGACACACAGTCTCAACACTGACCCACAGCCTCAACACTGACACACAGCCTCAACAATGACACACAGTCTCAACACTGACCCACAGTCTCAACACTGACACACAGTCTCAACACTGACCCACAGTCTCAACACTGACACACAGTCTCAACACTGACCCACAGTCTCAACACTGACACCCAGCATGAACACTGACCCAAAGCCTCAACACTGACCCATAGCCTGAACACAGACCCACTGCCTCAACACTGACACAAAGCCTGAACACTGACACACAGTCTCAACACTGACACACTGCCTCAACACTGACCCACAGCCTCAACACTGACCCACTGCCTCAACACTGACACACAGCCTCAGCACTGACACACTGCCTGAACACTGACCCACAGTCTCAACACTGACACACAGTCTCAACACTGACCCACAGTCTCAACACTGACACACAGTCTCAACACTGACACACAGTCTCAACACTGACACACAGCCTCGACACTGACACACAGTCTCAACACTGACACACTGCCTCAACACTGACCCACAGCCTCAACACTGACCCACTGCCTCAATACTGACACACAGCCTCAGCACTGACACACAGCCTGAACACTGACCCACAGTCTCAACACTGACACACAGTCTCAACACTGACCCACAGTCTCAACACTGACACACAGTCTCAACACTGACCCACAGTCTCAACACTGACCGACTGCCTCTACACTGACCCACAGCCTCCACACTGGCCCACAGCCTCCACACTGACCCACAGTCTCAACACTGACCCACAGTCTCAACACTGACCCCCAGCATCAACACTGACCCACAGCCTCCACACTGGCCCACAGCCTCAACACTGACACACAGTCTCAACACTGACCCACAGTCTCAACACTGACACACAGTCTCAACACTGACACACAGCCTCAACACTGACACACAGTCTCAACACTGACACACAGCCTCAACACTGACCCACAGACTCAACACTGACCCACAGTCTCAACACTGACCCCCAGCATCAACACTGATCCACAGCCTCCACAATGACCCACAGCCTCAACACTGACACACAGTCTCAACACTGACCCACAGTCTCAACACTGACACACAGTCTCAACACTGACACACAGCCTCAACACTGACACACAGTCTCAACACTGACACACAGTCTCAACACTGACACACAGCCTCAACACTGACACACAGCCTCAACACTGACACACAGCCTCAACACTGACACATAGTCTCAACACTGACCCACAGCCTCAACACTGACCCACAGCCCCAACACTGATTCACAGTCTCAACACTGACCCACAGTCTCAACACTGACACACAGCCTCAACACTGACACACAGTCTCAACACTGACACACAGTCTCAACACTGACACACAGCCTCTACACTGACGCACAGCCTCAACACTGACACACAGCCTCAACACTGACCCACAGCCTCAACACTGACCCACAGTCTCAACACTGACGCACAGCCTCAACACTGACCCACAGCCCCAACACTGACCCACAGTCTCAACACTGACCCACAGTCTCAACACTGACCCACAGCCTCAACACTGACCCACAGCCTCAACACTGACCCATAGACTCAACACTGACACACAGTCTCAACACTGAAGTAATAAAATAATAAAAAATAAAACACAATAAAATAATTCTCACGACGTTTCGGCCACAACGCAAGCAGCCGTCCTCAGGTGAAAACCAGGTCTGTTGAGGCGACAGAGTCTGAATGAAACAGCACACGAGCTTGGAGCATATATATAAGCTGGCGCCTTGACAAAGGAATTTGCATATCAAGAGGAATTTAGCATATTTATGGGAAATGCAGGAATGTGATTAGTACTACATATGCATGTGCATTATGCAGGATTAACAGCATCAAAGGGAGAGGATATGGGAAATGCAGGTATGTGAATAGTGCTAATTCAGCATCAAAGGGAGGGGATAGGGGTAGCATTAATAAAGGGAAGGAGTGTTAATAGTATGTAGCTGCAGTAACTAAAACCAACACGTAAACAACTAAAGTATAAACTACATAGTATCATCAATATACTTACTATACAATAAGCTGAGTTACTAACAGTAAGTAATACATTACAATTCTACGTCGTAATAATTATATAATATGCTTCCATCTTAACTTTATTCTCTTACATCACACGAGTCTACACCGTACTATATACTGCCATAGACAAACCCAACATTAAATTATATACTGTATTGCTATAAACCACCCTATACCTTAGTATCTTTCACACGACGGTCAATAGTACAGTGCACAATAACAAACAGCACAACACCCACATGCCCAATACAATGTACAAACCAATATACAGCACCGCAACAATTTCTCGATCACATCAATTCCATACACCCAGCCATCAGATTCACCATGGAAGTCGAAAAAGATGGCAAGCTACCCTTTTTGCATGTCCTAATTAAAAGGAGACCTGATGGTTCAATGAGCCACTCTGTCTACAGGAAAGCCACCCATACGAATGCTTACCTAAAACCGGATTCCCACCACCATCCATCCCAGAAGAATTCCCTCATCAAGACTCTATACCATAGAGCCCAATGCATTTCCGACCAAGAACACATTGGCAGTGAACTCAAACACATACGCCAAGCTCTTAAGGCTAATGGTTACTCCGACTACACAATCCGCAAGGCCATCACTCCAACCATCAAGAAGGATCCTGTTGAGGAGCCTTTCAAGACCATCACCTTACCCTACATTGCTGGGGTCACAAAAAAGATCTCCCAAATCCTGATTAAACACAAGATCCAGGTCCGATTCAACACAGTACATAAAATCCGTGATCTGGTCCCGTCTGTAAAAGATGTGGTTCCAGACATACAGTACCCTGGCGTCTACAAACTAAGTTGCCGCTGTGGTAGCAGTTACATTGGAGAAACCAAACGACATGTCTCGGACCACATCCGTGAACATAAAGCAGACTTGAAACACGGTAGGACAAACACCTCAGCCGTGGCAGATCACTGTTACAATTCAGTGGGCTCACATGACATTGACTTCTCCAAGACATAGGTTCTCTGCAAGCCATCATGAGAGATTCGTTCATGAGGCGATCCACATATACAAACATAGAGACAATTTCAACCGAGAAAATGGATTCTGGCTTAGCAATCATTGGAAGGAACGTAATAAACCATTTCGGATCTTAACTGATTGTGTTCACGTTTACGGTGACTTTCAGACCGCGTTCCACTCACTGGCATTGTATTCTCCGCAGGGAATGGATTCTTTGCTCCGCTGCAAGTTTCCCACACCACTCACCCATTGACACGGCGGTCAATGGTACAGTGTATAGTGGCAGATAGTGTGGCATTTGTATGCTTGGTGCAGTGTGCAGAGTAATGTATGGTGTCGTAATTGTATAGTAGATATATAGCAGTGTGATACACATTAGGGTGGGTAGAATAATACATAGTGTTATATTAAAATGTATAAGGCAGCAACTGCAGCAGCAGCGGCAACTGCAGCAGCAGCGGCAGCTGCTGCAGTTGCTGCTGCATATTCACTATACAGTTGCGGTGCTGTATATTGGTTTGTACATTGTATTGGGCATGTGGGTGTTGTGCTGTTTGTTATTGTGCACTGTACTATTGACCATCGTATGAAAGATACTAAGGTATAGGGGTGGTTTATAGCAATACAGTATATAATTTAATGTTGGGTTTGTCTATTGCAGTATATAGTACGGTGTAAACTCGTGTGATGTAAGAGAATAAAGTTTAGATGGAAGCATATTATATAATTTTTACGACGTAGAATTGTAATGTATTACTTACTGTTAGTAACTCAGCTTATTGTAGAGTATAGTAAGTATACTGATGATACTATGTAGTTTATACTTTAGTTGTTTACGTGTTGGTTTTAGTTACTGCAGCTACATACTATTAACACTCCTTCCCTTTATTAATGCTACCCCTATCCCCTCCCTTTGATGCTGAATTAGCACTATTCACATACCTGCATTTCCCCTATCCTCTCCCTTTGATGCTGTTAATCCTGCATAATTCACATGCATATGTAGTACTAATCACATTCCTGCATTTCCCATAAATATGCTAAATTCCTCTTGATATGCAAATTCCTTTGTCAAGGCGCCCAGCTTATATATATGCTCCAAGCTCGTGTGTTGTTTCATTCAGACTCTGTCGCCTCGACAGACATGGATTTCACCTGGGGACGGCTGCTTGCGTTGTGGCCGAAACGTCGTGAGAATTATTTTATTGTGTTTTATTTTTTATTATTTCATTACTTCCCTTCTACGTGACTTTACCGAAAGAACCAAGAAGATGAATCCCTGCAGTCACGAAAGCTTTAAATCGAAAAACTGACCCATAGCCTCAACACTGACACACAGTCTCAACACTGACCCACAGCCTCAACACTGACCCACAGACTCCACACTGACCCACAGCCTCAAGACTGACACATAGCCTCAACACTGACCCACAGTCTCAACACTGACACGCAGACACTGACAGTCTCAACACTGACCCACGGCCTCAACACTGACCCACAGCCTCAACACTGACACACAGCCTCAACACTGACTCACAGCATCAACACTGACACACAGCCTCAACACTGATGTGCAACCTCAACACTGACACACAGCCTCAACACTGACACACAGCCTCAACACTGATGTGCAACCTCAACACTGACACACAGCCTCAACACTGACACACAGCCTCAACACTGATGTGCAACCTCAACACTGACACACAGCCTCAACACTGACACACAGCCTCAACACTGACTCACAGCATCAACGCTGACCCACAGCATCTACACTGATGCGCAACCTCAACGTTAACCCACATAAATATCCAAAGTATGTGCCCCTTGACCCCAGCTGCATGTTATCTCACGGAGCAACTCCCCCCGGAACGACCAGGGAGCCAGGAATCGTTGTTTACACGCCAAATCGGCGATAGTCTTTATTTACACAAGCAGAATGGCAACTTTCCCATTGCCAAATCCATGCTGCCTTTCAAATTCACGAGAGTTGTTTTGGTGCTTCCCTCAAGTGAAATCTCCAATTAATGAATGGGTTCATCTGTGAGGGTTGTCGTCCAAAGGCCGGCGAAGAAACGCTAAGCTCAACAAACGAAATTCTTTGTTGTTGGGTCCGTGACCTCGCTCGCTTTCTGGTTACCAGCGAACAAGGCGTTTTTGTGACTCCCCTGGGTCTCCCATGAGGCCACCTGCCCCTGCTCACCGCAACACCCACACACATTGAGCCACAGCTGTCAGGGATATCCTTAGGTGACCCTCTGTCCCTGCCTTCGACAAACACCCCCTGTTGGGTGCAGATGAAGGAGGCCGCTGCTGTTTTATGGCCCTTAACCCTGACTGTGACCCCCCCTCCCCGCAAGCACCATAAGGGTAGCGTTCGCTCGGTCCACTCCCTCCCTGCTGTGCGGAGCTTGTGAAAAAGGCAGGGGTGAATTCGGGTGAACGGGGGTCATTTTCCCTCTGTCACGAGGCCTTCGCCAACCTCGCCTCACCTCGGCGTAAGCGTAAAAAAAAGAACGTTCCGTGCGCCTCAGAGGAATTAGGTGACAAGCTCAAAGCCACGCCGGCTGTAAACATCACGCGGAGAACCAACACGGAACGGAAACGGCACTATTTCAAGTATGCCTTTTTGCACCGCTGTGTTTCATAACGTGCTGCCACTGCAGTAACAGTGACAGCAGCAGCAGCGCAGATCGTGGAAATTCCTGCAGCTCAGCCGGGCACTGCGTGACTCTCCCTCTGCTGCCCTTTTCCCACACTTTCGTCGACTTTGCACCGCTCGTCTTCACCGACGTTTTCCGGCGATGACAATCTG
>NC_083792.1:1457938-1499419 GCF_015708825.2 Lethenteron reissneri
ATTAGGGTTTTTCGGTAAAGTCACGTAGGTAAAACATTAAAATTAATAAAAGTAAAATTAAATAAAAATCACGACGTTTCGGAGGCAACACAAGTTTCCGTCTTCAGGTGGAACCGTCACAGCCACGACAGCTGTATCAAGTAAATGAGAGATTGCAGGAGCTACCACTCCGTTTATATAATGGTTGGAGAAGGGGGGGGGGTAAGGGCCAAATACAGCACACTTTTTTTTATTAATATGGTAATGTGAGGCTTAAGAGGGTGAGCCTTTGTTATGGAGTGGTACGGTTTGTGACTCAACCTGTGACAAGGAGACAACCACTAAACATGGTAAGTTAAATCTTTTTTTGCATGGTTAATCATATCTTTCCAATGATTACTCAGTTTGTAACCGTCATCACGGTTGAAATTATGTCTGTGTTTGTATAATTGTATGGCTTCGTGTACAAACCTTTGATGGTAGCCAGGAGGTTTGCAGAGAACCTTGGTCTCGGAAAAGACAATTTCATGAGAGCCCACCGAGTTGTAGCAATGATCGGCAACGGCCGAAGAATCAGTTCTGCCGTGTTTCAGATCTGACTTGTGCTCGCGGACACGATCAGAAACATAACGTTTCGTTTCTCCAATGTAGCAATCACCACAAATGCAACTCAATTTGTAGACTCCAGGATACTGTAGGTCAGGAACGACATCCTTCACAGATGGAATCATATCACGGATTTTATGCACTGTACTGAATCGGACTTGGATCTTATGTTTGTTTAGAATTATGGAGATATTTTTGGTCACGCCTGCTATGTATGGTAACGTGATAGTTTTGGTCGGAGTTTCATGTGGCTCAATCTTAATTATGGAGCTTTCGTGACTGCAGGAATTATTCTTTGGTTCTTTCGGTTAAGTCACGTCTAAAGATAAAATAATAAATTAAAATAAAAGCATATTACGACGTTTCGATTGCAACACAAGCAATCATCATCAGGCAAAAAAAGAAATAGCAACAAAAAATCTAACTAGAAAACTATAGACAGACATACAAGCAGACAGACATCACACGGACACACAGAGAGAGGACACATATCGGCACAAAGAGAGGGGTCGTTTCTGTGACGGTCCCTTAAATATAGAGAGGGGGGCAGGGACGGAGAGAGGGAGGGGGCAGAGAAAATTCTCTGCCCCCTCCCTCTCTGATGATTGCTTGTGTTGCAATCGAAACGTCGTAATATGCTTTTATTTTAATTTATTATTTTATCTTTAAACGTGACTTAACCGAACGAACCAAAGAATAATTTCATGTGGCTGTTTCTGTGTGGTGGGAGAAACAGCTTGGCGGATAGTGCAGTCAGGGTATCCGTTCATCCTGAGGGCCCGATGTACATGTCTTAATTCACCGGCCAGGTGGTGTTGGTCAGAAATGCCATGGGCTCTGTGGTATAGCGTTTTGATGAGAGAATTCTTTTTAGATGGGTGGTGGTGGGAATCCGGTTTCAAGTAGGAATCTGTGTGGGTGAGTAATCATTGGAAAGATGTGATTAACCATGTTTAGTGGTTGTCTCCTTGTCACAGGTTGAGTCACAAACCGTACCTCTCCATAACAAAGGCTCACCCTCTTAAGCCTCACCTTACCATATTAATAAAAAAGTGTGCTGTATTTGGCCCTTACCCCCCCCCTTCTCCAACCATTATATAAACGGAGTGGTAGCTCCTGCAATCTCTCATTTACTTGATACAGCTGTCGTGGCTGTGACAGTTCCACCTGAAGACGGAAGCTTGTGTTGCCTCCGAAACGTCGTGATTTTTATTTTATTTTACTTTTATTAATTTTAATGTTTTACCTACGTGACTTTACCGAAAAAACCTAAGAATATGAATCCTTGCAGTCACGAAAGCTTCAAATCTAGTTTGATATCTGTTAAAAAAATAAAACGTGCACGAAAGTAACGAAGTGTTAAATTAACCACTCGAATGCATGTTTGCGACATGGCTGTTGATTCTGGCATGGTGAGTGGGATGGTGATCTCTGCGAACAACACCCGGCAAGCAATGGCTGCTAACCCTCTTTCTTGTTGACCGTAGATGGCATGGGCTCACCAAGACAATTTATTCTCCGTATAGCGTTTAGCAGGCTGTCAAGGCAAGTGGTGTTAGCGGCAGTGGCCACCGCGTCACCATTGCCGAACATCGCCTATCGCGTTCGGGTCACTGACACACGCGCCGCCACGTTGTCTGGATCTTGCAGGCTCCAGAACGGGTTTGACGCCATCGGCAGAGTGAAGTGCGACCTGGAGGAGAAGATCTGCCGCACGGTGAGTTGCGGCGGTGCACACGTGGCAATGTTGGGACAGATACTTATTTATTTATTATCTCTTACTTTAATTTTACCAGGCAAGGCCCACTGAGCTACGTAGCTCTTTTTCAGAAGCACAAATGTTAGCTCAATGAAGTGGCTTACCACGTGGGATTTTTTTTTATCGGTGCCAAATACTCTAAACGCGTGATGTTGATATTAAATGTGGAGCGAAAAACCGGAGGAGCCGGAGAAAAATCCACGCAACCGTGGGTAGAGAGACATGCAAATTCCAAATATAGAGGCGTCGGAGTTGGGATCAAACCCACGACCTGCATCCCAGGCGAGGTAGTTAACTTCTCGGCACTGTGGCACCCCAGAGGCGATGGCACGGGGCAGAAGTGGGATGAGGAGGAGTGATGAAAGAGCGATGGGAAGAGAGAAAATCAGGAAAGGGTTAGGATCCAGTAAACATGCAACATTCTGCCAACTCCAGCCCTTGGGCTCCAACCCCAACCATATGCCATAGTTGAGCCAACGTGTAATTTTTTGAATTTGGTAAATTTGGACCATGACTCCGGCATGTGGTGAATACGGAATTGTGGCCCTTAATAAGTAATGTTACGAAGCGGTCTTAAACAGCTGAATGCAGCTCCGGAGCTCCATGTTGCCGACCCCTGGTTTAGATGGAGTGAATATAGGCCACAATAATATACAAGTTAACCCTTTCCCATTCCGATGATGTACCTGTGTACACTTGTTCACGTACACTTGTACACGTACGTGTACCGAGGCTCCTATGAGGCCATGCAGGAGGGTGTGTGGCACTACTCTCACCGCAGTTCACTGCTGTGAGAAACAATGTCCTTAAAAACAACGACACTACACCTCTAAATAAAATTAATGCTGATCCGCTTGTGCTTTCTGAGATTCAGAGGTGAACGGGGCAGCCACACCCCACACCCTCTCTACCTTACAGACGTCTCGGGATGGGAAAGGGTAAAAAAGTTATAAAATGTCGGCAGGTTATGCAGTAGCCTGGTCGAGGTTCAGAAGCCACCAGAACACAAGGGAAGGGTCAGGAGAGGCAGGCCCGGAGGGCCTTGCCAACTCAATGTGCAACAACCTCCAAACACATGCACAGCCCAGGTGATGGACCAATCAGACACGACCACGATACGATCCTGCTTTACGATGGTTTCCCAGCGAGCCTTGCGCTCAATCATCACGGGAAGTTACGTAGTTCCACGGGCAGAAATGTGACATTACCCACGTGTTCGCTCGATGCCTGTCGGGTCTCAGATGCTTTTATGGACCAAGTGAATTGTGGCTTCGACTGGGTCTAGTTTTGTTTGTATGCATCGCTCCATCGGCGTCCGTGCACACTGCATCTCTCACAATCGCCGAGGAACCACAGGCACGAGCTGGAAGGCAGCAGAGTCCAGGCGGTGAGCCGGCGCTACCAGCAATTAGCCAAGCTCTGCAGTCCTCTGTACAGTAAAACCTCGTTATTTCGGTATTTGATAATTCGCAATTGGGAATAATTCGGCACGGCTGCACTTTCGGCATATACTGTATATTAGTAATTCGCCATAATCCGAATTGCCATACCGAATGGTCCAATTTCGGCATAGCACGTGGTGCGACGCCGCGCGCCACGATCAAAACAACAACTCAGTCTGGTGGTGGCGCAACGTGGTGAGCATTAGTGCAAACCTATTGTCTTTAAGTAAACAATAATTGTTAAGTGGAAAATATGAAATTACAGCTACTGTAATTTCGTGTTTAAGTTATAATTTAGTGATGAAGTGAACATACAGTACAGTAAGTGCATACTAAGTGCATTAAGCCCCCTCCACAAACTCTGTCACCTACCTCATGGAACCTACCACATCCTCCTTATTTGTCTGCAGTGCCGGTATGACTTTTTTTGGAAAATCTTCTTCTTTTCTTCTTCTTCCTAGCGTTGTTCCCGCTGTGGCGCAGGGTCCGCTTTTCGGCATTGTCTTCTCCATTTGGCTCGGTCCAGGGCATCTTCAGGGGATGCGTTGACTGGAAAAAAATGTGGGTATTTTTTTATTGGTGCAGGTGGTACTGGGGAGTCCAATTGTACATCATTTGTAATATTGGATAATTCGGCAAGGCCAGATCCCCATATGTGCCGTATTAACAAGGGTTTACTCTATATTTAGATGCTTTAAGTCACTCTTAATGAGTATTTGTAGGTGTGAAGGGAAACTGGAGCGCCCAGAGAAAACCCACACACGCGAGGGGAGGCAACACCATATCCCATACGCAAGGGACAGATGGAGAGTGGCTGACACCTATGTCACCGAGAAGCGCTCGGGTCACTGTTTGGATATGTCAAAACTTTGTACGCATGCCCTGGAGGTCATGCCCAGAACGAAACCGAGTTTCACCAACTGCCCAACTGTTGGTCGCTGCGCTGCCTGCCGCCCCGCGTGCTGCCGCCGCAGGTCAAGGAGTTTGACGAGGAGAGGGGCACCCTTCTGAGTCGCGTGTCGGTGCTGACGGGGCGGCTGGCCGAGGCTGAGCGAATGATTGCAACACTGGCCGAGGATAATGTGAGCACCTTGCCTGTATGGGCCCCATTCCCCCCGACCCCCACCCTGCCGTCCCCCCCCCCGCCTCACACCGTAGTGATAAGGACGATACTGATTTACGATTCTGACGGTGCCCTCCTCCTTCAGGCCGGGGCGTCTTGGAGCACTCTACGCGAGATAAGCGACTTGCATCGCATCTCATCTCGGCACCTTTGAACAGGGTAGCTGTCCCCGTGCGGCCCAAGGTGGCTCAGCTCCTGAGCTGCGAGCGGGTGCTTTGTCTGCTGCCGGTAGGGGGGGCGCCATGTTGCTGCACAATCCCAATTGAGTAATTTTGTTCGGTGTCATTTTTCGAATTTGCCAAATTTGGACCGGTGCATCGCACTCAGATGAAGCCTGCATGAGAAGGCCTTGTTTTTGTATTTGTTCTCTTACGTTATTTCATTTGACACCTGGGCAGGGTTCATCGCCTCGGCTGCCGGAGGACACTTGCTCGCTCTCGTCTGTCGTAGTCGCTTGTTGTGAGCCGAGCCGTAATGTCCGTTCCGCGGCTGCTGGCCTCCCAGCAAACATGCAACGTTGGGCCACCATTGGCACGTGGTTATGACATTTGGACTGACGTTGGCCCAACAACGTTCCATTTCATGTTTTCGTGGGCCGTTGCTGGTTCATCAAATGAATCTCATGTATCGTGCAAATAGGTCTTTGCTTTTTTTTGAGGCCGTGATTTGTGGAATCTACTCCCTAGCTGCCTCAGTTTTCTCATTGATGTTTTATCATCGCAGTAAAAGCCAATAAGGAAGACGCCAGGGCAGCAATCAACCCTTACCTCACAGATCCACGCCTAAGGTGTGTGCCTAGAGCTGTTTTGAGGTTTTGCTTACCAGGAAATGAATTTTTAGTTAAGCCGTGTGATATCGCTGCATTGGGGCTACATTGCAAGGTGCAGGGATAACATCATGACCACTCATAGTGTCAGTTTCTTACGGAAGCAACATTTTTTTACGAAACTTCAAACACACGTCAGGACTCGCACAGAGACTTGGGGGCATCTCGTGAGGGACGTCTCCGAAGCAAGCTAGACCCGAGTGACCTAACCTTACATGTGTGTGCAGCAGTTCGCGGACTGTAGTACGAACCCGGTGACCCGAATTTGCTTCCCGCTCACGATCAATAACAGTCGTGAATGGTTGAACTGGTCCTGGGCCTCTCAAAGGTCGACTCAGCCTTAAATGAGTACCTGGTGCAGTGTGTAAACATCGCCACTCGGTGGTGTTTGTCGCCCACCCCTCGTGCGCTGTGACGACATTAAAAGGTGCTCGCTAAACTGCACTTGCCTGTTCAGGCTATACGGGGCATCTTTGTCTTTGCTTGTGTGTGTTATACAGCAATTGCCCCCCCACTCAGGATGTCCGGGTGTATGGGTCCTCTGTGTGCATTGTAGAAACGCTGCCGGGAAGACTGCCGTCTCGCCGTGCAGCTGCTACAGTGCAGCTCTGGGCGCTTTGCCTGCACGGCCGACTCACAGGTGCAGCAAACGCGTCGCGATCGAACTCACGACTCTCTCACGGTCACCCTGCTCAAGGCAGTGGTGGGGCAGCAGTGGCCACAGACTCTGGGAAGCTGCCGCTGCTGCCCAGCTTCTCACCTGCACCCACGGGCGTGAACACATTGCCCTCACACTCCGCCGGTTACGGAGGTGCAGGGTAATCTCAGAGGAAGCCATACGAATTCATCCAACAAGGGTAATGAAGGCTCAAGCGCCGCACCGCCACATGCCCACGCTTGCGTTGCTGGATTCACCAATTGTTGTCTGCACTTCGTTCTTTCTCCGCTTGTTCCGTCTGACACCAGCTGTTTCCGGAGACGAGTGAGCGGCCGGTCCCCTCGAACGAGGGCTCGCCAACTCCATCCGGCTACCACCACGCCGCCTCTTCCATCGCCACCGCCGCCGTCGCGTCGCCCCCCCGCACGCAGACTCCCATGGGGACCCCGCTGCCGCCGCTACTGCTGTCCCCGCGCACCTCGCCGCCTGGCCCGGGGCACGGACACGCCGGGGATGGCGTGCTGCTCCGCCCCGGCCAGCGTCTCGACGGGGAGCCATTTCGGGGGCTGGCGCTACGGGCCGAGGCGTGCTCCGAGCCCGAGCTGTGCTCGCGGCACGAGCTGCCCCACGACGCCGTCCTGCGCCAAGCCTCCGAGGATGGCGCCCCGGACGCCTCGTGGGATGGGGCCGCTCCGCCAGAGCCCCAGCGAGAGCGGTGGAACGGGCGGGCGTGCCGGGGCCGGGCGAGGCCCTTTCTGGCGCGCCGATCGAGCCGGGAGGCCGAGGGTTTCTCCTCCTCCTCGTCCTCATCCTTCTCAATGGCAGCGGTTGCAGGGGCGCCATTCTTCGAGGAGTACGGCAACGTGGCGAGCTCTCCCGGCGAGATATTCGACGAGGAGGATGAAGAGGTGCGGGAGCTGCCGGGAGCGACGGCCGCATGCTGGCGCACTGTCCCAGACTCGCGTAGCCCGGCTTTCGGTGCCTGGAGACGGAAGGAAAGCCTGCGCAAGGCCCAGGAGTATGGAAATATCCTCAACTGACTCGATAAGACAACCCTGGGAGATTTTCCAGTGTCGTGGTTCCTCAGAGATGGTGAAATTCACGTTATAAAGAATGAGAGAACAGCCAAGGTGGATGAATGTTGATTGAAACTCCCTGCAAAGCCTGCTTGGGGCGGAGCTTATTCCCATGTACGACCCGGAGCCAGTTGTGGTAATTGCAAATTCCCAGTTGACTTCCCGCAGCGTAGTGTACTTGTAAACAATTATGAAGGCGCTATCTCGCCACTGCTGGCGGAGCCAGCTCCTCCACGACAGGGAGCTCCAGAGGGTATGTTGTGCCTGCTCTTCTACGCTGGAGAGGTGGGAGTACCCACACTTTACCCTAGCACACGCGAACTGCCAATAAACTCGCTGTGATTTACCCATTCATACCGCTGGGTGGACGGAGGCTTGAGAGTTTCCGAAACTTGCCCAGTATTTCAACTGCCGCGCCAGGAGATGGAATCAAAATACTACCTATAGATTGCATGTCCAGTGACCGAACCATTTCACGACCATGCTAGCAATCCAGGGACCACCTCCGATTAGCACGGTTGGCAACGTATGGTGTGAAAGAAGTAAAAAATACATACCTACAAGCGCTTGTAGATGTATTGCCCTGTCCCACTCCCGACCAGGATATGTATGTACGTAGGTAACATATGCATTACATACGTAACGTACATACGTAACACGTATGTTTGCTCCACTAAAGGCATTTAGGGTATGGTGGATTAGCAGGAAGTAGCCATTTTGCCCAATCACAGACAGCCCTCGTTAGTCACAAAGCCCGCAGTCACGTGGTCACGTCACGAAGCGTGATTGTTTGTTTGGATACATCTAAATGTGCAAAATGTCAACTTGCATCCATACACAAATACAATTATGAATGATAAACAATTGCTATTCACGTTAGTTTCTATTGTCGGTAGAGGCGCAGTTGCCAGACAATATCCACGCGGTAAACACAAAGTGTCTCCCCGTCGAGACAAGCACTGGGCGGCGATCTCCTCCCTTAGCTTTACTGAGCCAATGCAGGAATTTATACATTCCTGTGACGAGTTCAACCACTGCTGACTTTTGCACAGAGAATAACTCCCAACCTTCTGCAGTTGGCGACACATGGGCTGGAGCGGCGCTTTGTGAGGTCGCCATCGTGACAGGCGCCATGCGACTGCAATGTCTTATATTATATTAAGCTGACAAAAGACCCAAGACAGAAGACTGCAGTGGTTGGGACACGTCTCAAGAATGGCCCTGGCAGAACGGATGCCAAACGCGGTGATGCACAGCAGAACACGAGGATTGAGAGTGCGGAGAGCACAGGGTGTGTGGCGATGGACAAAGCCGTGAGATTGGTTAGACAGCGGACAGCGATGGAGGAGGCTTGCCGACCCGTCGTCGCTGATGACAGACGGGACATGATGAAGAAGCATAGGAATGTTGTAGTGAGAATTGTATTATTTTATTATGTTTTATTTTATTATTTTATTATCTCCCTTCTACGTGAATTTACCGAAAGAACCAAGAAGAGGAATGTTGTCGTTCGCTGACTGCTGCTGACTGCTGCTGCGGTCGTCCTCACGTTTCCAAAATGCCACTTGGACGAGCTCTGCATGAGCTCTGGAAGCCTAAACGCCCTGTTGCACGTCGGCTGCAGAGAGGCAGTTTTACGATCATCTAAAGAGCCTTGGCACCATACTCGACCGGAACATGTCGTTTGATCACCACGTGCAAAATGTCGTCGGGTCCTGCAGTTTTGATATCACGGCTCTACGACACATTCGACCACTATTGAGTCGTGACATACCCGCCACAGTGGCGTGTAGCGTAATATCGATGAGGCTCGATTATTACAGCTCACTACGTCTGGCACAAACACATGACCAAGCTGCTGCGTGTACAACATTCTCTGCTGGTACGTGTCGTGACGGGTGCTGTGAGATCCGAACATGTCAGTCCAGTGCTCGCCGAGCGGCATTGGCTTTCAGTTGCTGAACGAACACGTTATAAGGTCGCGCTCATTACACACAAAATTATTGCCACAAATGAACCATAATACCTTGCTGATCTCGTCAAGGAGCATAAACCATAATGCGAACGCTGGTCATCCTCGCAGCGACTTTTGGCAAACCATCATGCTTTCAAATGTGCTTCTGCGGCCACCTGGAACGCTCTTTCAATATTATCAGGATGCCACTGGAGCTTTGCACTTTTAAACTTAGATTGCAAACTAATTTCTTTAGAGCTGCTTTTTGTTTTTAGTTTGTTGTCCTTCCCCCGCACCTCTGATTAGTACGGTTGGTTATGTAGGGTGCGAAATAAATTCTACATATTGTAGATTTGAAGCTTTCGTGACTGCAAGGATTCATACTCTTAGGTTCTTTCGGTAAAGTCACGTAGGTAAAAATGTTTAACTTAATAAAAGTAAAATAAAACAAATTAAAAAGTTCACGACGTTTCGGAAGCAACACAAGCCTCCGTCTTCAAGTGGAACCGTCACAGCCACGACAGCTGTATCAAGTAAATGAGAGATCACAAGAAATACTACTCCGTATATATAATGGTTGAGGGGGGAAGGGCCAGGAACGGCACACTTTTTTTTATTAATATGGTAAGGTGAGGCTTAAGACCAAGAGTAGACTGCATAACAAAGGACTGAGCCTTTGTTATGGAGAGGTGCGGTTTGTAACTAACACATGGCAAACATGACAAAAGCGTGAAAAAAGAAAGCAAGTAAAAAACTAAAACTGGTAAAACAACAAACTGGCTGTCTATCAATGACCTGTAATAGTTGTCTGTCAAATAAGATGGTCCAAATAAGTGTAGTTACATCTTTTTTGCATGGTTAATCACATCTTTCCAATGATTACTCAGTTTGTAACCCTCATCACGGTTGAAATTATGTCTGTATTTGTATATTTGTATGGCTTCGTGTACAAACCTTTGATGGTAGCCAGTAGGTTTGCAGAGCACCTTGGTCTCGGAAAAGACAATTTCATGAGAGCCCACAGAGTTGTAGCAATGATCGGCAACAGCCGAAGAATCAGTTCTGCCGTGTTTCAGATCTGACTTGTGCTCGCGGACATGATCAGAAACATGACGTTTCGTTTCTCCAATGTAGCAATCACCACAACTGCAACTCAATTTGTAGACTCCAGGATACTGTAAGTCAGGAACGACATCCTTCACACATGGAATCAGATCACGGATTTTATGCACTGTACTGAATCGGACTTGGATCTTATGTTTGTTTAGAATTTTGGAGATCTTTTTGGTCACGCCTGCTATGTATGGTAACGTGATAGTTTTGGTCGGAGTTTCATGTGGCTGTTTCTGTATGGTGGGAGAAACAGCTTGGCGTATGGTGCGGTCAGAGTATCCGTTCATCCTGAGGGCCCGATGTACATGTCTCAATTCACTGGCCAGGTGAAAACCTACTGGCTACCATCAAAGGTTTGTACACGAAGCCATACAAATATACAAACACAGACATAATTTCAACCGTGATGAGGGTTACAAACTGAGTAATCATTGGAAAGATGTGATTAACCATGCAAAAAAGATGTAACTACACTTATTTGGACCATCTTATTTGACAGACAACTATTACAGGTCATTTATAGACAGCCAGTTTGTTGTTTTACCAGTTTTAGTTTTTTACTTGCTTTCTTTTTTCACGCTTTTGTCATGTTTGCCATGTGTTAGTTACAAACCGCACCTCTCCATATCAAAGGCTCAGTCCTTTGTTATGCAGTCTACTCTTGGTCTTAAGCCTCACCTTACTATATTAATAAAAAAGTGTGCCGTTCCTGGCCCTTCCCCCCTCAACCATTATATATACGGGGTAGTATTTCTTGTGATCTCTCATTTACTTGATACAGCTGTCGTGGCTGTGACAGTTCCATCTGAAGACGGATGCTTGTGTTGCTTCCGAAACGTCGTGAATTTTTTAATTTGTTTTATTTTACTTTTAATAATGTAAACATTTTTACCTACGTGACTTTACCGAAAAAACCTAAGAGTATAAATTCTACATACATACGTACACGATTCTACCAGCTTTGTTTAGTCACAGATCAGAGCTCACCCACGCCCTTAATTCGCGCTGCCTCGGAACAGAAACATCAACCGTGGGCCGCCACTTGGCCTGTGGCTGTTGGCCTGATGGAGGATGCGCGTATTTGTCACAGGGCAGCGTTTGTGATGATTTGGCAGCGTTTTGCAGTCATGCCCGTGGCACCGTTGCTGCCCCTGCAGTCTCTACGATTTTTATTGATACAGCAGTACCCCGGTTTACGTCAGGGATGCGTTCCTGAAAGCCGCGGCGACGAATGTCCAAACGACGTCAGCCAAAAGCGATTTACGGGGTAGTCGGTGGTGGAGGCGAAGGCTGGGAGGCGATGGGTAACGAGAAAGGCCGGACGATGACGCCGTCAGCGACGTGAGTGTGGGGGTTGAGGCGACACAAATTAGGTAGTGGTGTTCATAAAGCGAGGACCTATTTCCTATACGACGTAAAATGGGGATACGTCAATCGGGGTGTTACTGAAATGTTCGCGAATAAGCTCGTGCCCCTCCAGTTGAGAAAATTTGATTGATTGGATTTATTTTGGAAAGGGGACATAGTTGGTGCGTCACGTGATCCGTCAGGTGCACGCCGTCTCGACGAGTGATGACCGAATCACGTGGGGGTCGTAGGTAGAGGGATTTTTTCCCGGTCCAATGGAGCACGGAATCCGGTCATTGTCAAATCTTGTTGGTAAATTTGTACAAAGCTACCCCTGGTTTCAGTCCCAGTTTTAAATATTCTGCATGCAGAGGACGCATCCATTCAACGGTTATATCGTATTCCTGCGCTGATGATATACACATTGAGCTGAGCGTGTAAACACTGCAGTGTTTTTTTATGTGTGTGTGTGTATATTTCTCTTCTTGGTTCTTTCGGTAAAGTCACGTGACTTTACCGAAAGAACCAAGAAGATTAATCCCTGCAGTCACGAAAGCTTTAAATCGAAATTTGTGTGTATATTGTTAATAATTGTTTCACAAGACCCCTGTAGCCACAATATAAATTGTGTTGATCCCGGGACACCGTCAGTAAGTGGCCCAGGCTCACACGCTCCGCTGTGTCTCCCAGTTGTCTCTCCGACAGATTTCTCTTTCCAAATCAGCTCAAGCCTCCCGTAAATCACGTGACTCTCCCCACCCACTGTGAAAACAGTCGCCGCTCATCCGCACTGTTCAATTCCGCCTGCTCTCTCCCTTCTCTCTTCCCCTCCCCTCCCACTATCACGCTCTCATCCCGGACATCTTGGGTCGGTCATTCCTTCTCTTCCCCCTTCCTGCCCGGCGCTCCTCCTCTCTTGCTGCTGCTCATCTTGAGCCGTGCCCTCATCTTTGTCCATTTTGGGGGCTCTTTCAGAAAACGTTTTCGAGCGTTGCCATGAAGAGGTCTGGCCTGACTCCTTCTCGCTCTGTGTCGTGGCTTTCTCAGTTGTAGATGGGGCACTGGTTCTTGAGAGCTGCTCCATTTTCCACTCAGTCAAATGCCTCTGCAACGGTCTACAGAGGCTGGGCACAGTGGTAAAACTGTTCTTCGTTTGTCTGTAGTATGTGTGGGTGTGTGGTCAGCAGCTGGGAAACCTTTCCTGGACCAATGGTGGAGAGTGGTTGGGGTTACCAGATGACAGTGATAAGTATTTAACTTCCTTCTTCTGAGGATGAACAACTGTCTTCAAACGGACGAGCAAATGTCGTTGACGTCAAATCACGTGACACCTCCGCACGAGGTCGGGGTTACAGGAGAAAAGCAAAACCATCGAGTGAGAGAAATGACCCCCCCCCCCACGCACACACGAGCGAGCAGATGGTGCAGACGCACTTGGAAGGGAGAGTTGCAAAGGGAGTAGTGTGAGAAGAGCGATAGACTAAACTAAACTGTTTTTATGTTTTTATTTTAATAGGCAAGGCCCACTTAGCTTTTTCAGAAGCAACCTGGCTATTACAAATTATAACCCAACGAAGTGGCTTATCATGTGGAAATGTTAAGTTACCAAACACTCTAAACGTGTGTTTTTTTAATGTGGAGGGAAAAACCGGAGGACCCAGGTAAACATCCACGCGATCACGGGGAGAGAGACACGCACATTCAATATACAAGGGGTTTAAAAGAGATGGACCCGATTTGAAATCGCGATATCTCTGCAATCACGAACCGCCCATGAATGAAACGCTTACCACTTGAAAGGGCGGGGCATAGAGAGGACGGGGCATATAGAGGGCGGGGCATAGAGTTTCAAATGATTACCGCTCGATGCCTCTCCCGGCGCACAAACAGCCCCTCGCCTCAGTCATTCGCAAGATGATGACCCCGCAACACAAGGGGCGTTTTGCGTTCTGCGGTTCATCAAGACTGAATCCGTACTTGCGGTGCAGCGTGCGTTTCAACGCCGTTTTGGCATTGATCCGCCAATGTCAAAGGGCATTCGTCGTTGGTGACGACAAT
This sequence comes from Lethenteron reissneri, assembly GCF_015708825.2. Lineage (NCBI taxonomy): Eukaryota > Metazoa > Chordata > Hyperoartia > Petromyzontiformes > Petromyzontidae > Lethenteron > Lethenteron reissneri. Next base: position 1,471,880 of record NC_083792.1, read on the forward strand.
TTGAGGAAGCAGGCTGCTGTTTCTGTAAGGGGAATAGCACAGGGCGACCACGCACCTCAGAGGAAAACGTGAGAAGAGAGGCGTTTGGGACGAATTCAACTATCGTCTCGATGTTGTCCGTACAGCAGGTGGAGGGCACATAGAACATTTATAAAATGGTTACTAAAACTTAATTACTCATTAAACCCTTTGTTACTTTTTGTGTAATTGTAACATGTTGCCATCGTGAAATACACTGCTTTGAAATTGGGTCAACCTTTTTGAAACACTCTGTACAGCAAGCGTCAGGATCAGGATGGAATCCACGACCACCTGTACACCAAGCGAGGTAGTTAACATCTCCTAGCCACCGTGGCAGAAGGACAGACACTGGGAGAGACACGAGGCGAGAGATAAGGAAATGCGACAGAGAGACAGACGAGGAGAAGGGGACAAGAGGAAAGGCGCGAGAGGAGATGAGCGAGAGAGAGAGAGAGAGACACGGGGAAAGATGAGACGCAAGTGGAAGAGATTCGAGGAAGAGACATTAAGGGCATAGAGAGAGAGAGACGCACCCACGCAAGGGAAATTGTGACAGATGACCTTTGATGCACTTGGGGTCATGACTCACATCTGAGGTTTTGTAACCCCATACCCTTCCTGCAAAGTCAACTCCCACAGGCGGGGCGGGGTGGCGTTGGGCCCACAATGGAAACATCGGCATCATCCTGGAATGGATCACCAACCTACACCATCGAGTATAGAGGGGTACGGGTTTGACGGCTGCTCATGGCTCGGAGGTAGCATCTGCGATGTAGCGTGTGAGCACATTTCATCGATGAGTGGATGTTGGGTGTCAAATAAAACGCGAACGTTAATGGCAGTACGCTGCTCGTTGTGTGGCTTTCTTGTGAGTAATTCATTAACCCGACACCGACGTGTACAGGGTGGCCCAAAAGGCAGGACGCATAGGGTATGATTAATTTTTAACTAATCACGTAGGGTTATTTTCATTTATTTTAACGAACGTTAAAACTCACTCCCACTAACATTATTGCTTTAATTATCTTTTGAGATTAATTGAGGTTTTCATCGATTACCTCTGCCTTCATTAGAATGCGTAAAAATGAATTCAACTCGTTCATCTTTCGTCAATTTTCCTTCCATTTTTTATTTCACCTAAAATGAACCCGAAAAATGTATATTAATAATGATAATGGATAAAATATTAACGTAAAAAATAAACTATTGAAAAGTTTTAATGTCAGTGTTAAAATAAATTAAATAACCCTATGTGTCTTGACTTTTCGGCCATCCTGCATATATATAATTCTCAACTATTAAATGCAGAATTCCTGTGACTCCTGGATGAAGGCTTTCCCAGGTGGTCACCATACATATAACATTTAAATGTGGGTTTAAAAAAGAAAATTCAATGAAAATTCCTGACTTAGCAGAATGCACAAAGGAGGTGATCCCTCGGACCCACGTTGGATTATGTTCCAAGAAAAGGTGGCGTAAATCAAAACGACGTAAGTCGAGGCTGATTTTCCCAGAAGCAATAATATAATAGGTGGTTACGTTCCTGACCAAGGGTCCGATATGCAACTGTTTATAGATATAAACACAGATAACATTTAAACCAACTACCAATCATACATAAAGTACAATAATAGTGTTTAGAAAGTTCTTGCCTTTTTTTTAAAGGATGAAATTAATAAATTAAATAAATTAATAACACTTAAAAATCACGAAGAATTCGCAGAGAGGCTTAGCACCCGAGCGCCCAGACCGAGTGGGCGAGGTCCACCGCACGTCCGTTTGTGCGTCGAACCGGCGCGTGAGTCGGCGTCGTGCCCGAAGTGCGGCCCGACCGCCGTGAACTTCCAACGCGGCTGTGGCGATTGGCGACCGGCGTGCAAAACCGACATGTTTGTGCAGTGCATTGTGGGACGCACGCGAGTCACGTCGCCGTGTAAGCAGCTTTGGATCGTGAGGGGCCGGCGTGTGTCACTGAGGCACATTCGTAGGCTTCATAGCTCATGGAATGACTCCAGTCTAAATAATTATTCTTATTCTCCCCATCAGAGACCAGGCTATCAAACTACTGTCTGGATACCATATCAGAGACCAATTTATAGATTTATTGTCTTAATACCCCATCAGAAACCAGTCTATCGATCTATTGACTCGAGCCCCCATCATAGACCAGTCTATCAGCAAATTAACTAAATACCCCAGTCTATCAGTTTAATATCGTATTAAAAAGAAACACATTTCAACACATTTCTCAATAACTGTTCCTTAGAACAAGAGTGTGTAAGGCAGTTGATGTTTAAGGCCACTGTGTTATTGGATGAATGAGTCCTGTTGTTTGTACTTGTGCGCTACTGCCACCAAGTAGCAGCACCGCAGCGACTTTGTTTAACATTTTGCTCAAAGACCTCACCAGACGCTGGTCTGGCAAAAGTCCGTCTATTTGTTCAACGTGAACCCTCTGTATACAATACTTCCCGATTCGAACGAGTATTAATTGACGTCATACACAACTCGATGCGAGCAGCGCGAACTCGAAACATGTGCGTGAGTCGATGCACATCGTCACGCTCCAATTGTCCACAGACCCCCCCCCCCCCCCATCAGAGACCAGACAGTCTGTTTTCAACAACAAAAAAACCCACCTACAATCAAACGATAATTTTAAAATGTCTGCTACAGCAACCAGTCTCAGCATTTCTGCTGAGACTGGTTGCTGCTCCCGACCGACGTGAGGACGCCAGGGGACGTCTGGACGTCCGGTCCTGGCCGGGTGGAGCTGGAGGCGGCCGCGATGAGCTGACCCCCGATGCCCGGGCGCTGCACCACTTGACGCTGCGACTCGCCACGTGTTGAGTCTACACCACCGTTGTTTGTCTGGAGGCATCCAGTTCGTCCCCAGCGCTGGTAACCGGGGAGCACAGACTTTAATATATTGACTTATCGCGATAACAGAAAACAATGACCTATATCTGGGAATGCGCAATAACAAAAATGCCGTACAATTAAGAAGACTCAAAATAACAAAGATGTAAAACTTAAAATCTGAAAAGTGTCTCAAAATTCTATTACATTGTGACAGAGGCGTTGCTATTGAGTGTGCAGGCGGTGCAACTGCACTAAGGGTCACGGGCCCGCGGGGCCCTGAGGCCAGAGGGGCCGTGGAGCCCGAGGGGCCCTGGGGCCGGAGGGGCCCTGGCGCCACCAAGCCACTAAAGGGGGCTTCGTTCCATTCCTGGCACGAGGGCCTGCGCCAACCACGCTTACGCCGCTGCCCGGAGACTTCCATTGTGATCGTAAGCAATGAGACTTGTGACAAATCTGCGCTGAAGTCTTCTCGGTTTTGAGACGGCGAGTTGCGTGTTATTCTCCCTTGAAAGATCTAGATTAGCGATATGTATTTCTAAACATGTGTAAAACACGCACGCACATGTTATAGCTCTGCGATCGGGTCGCAGCATGACATTTCAAACGCACGCCTGCCACGCTGCACGGCGGAGGGCCATCCTCGGACGCCCGCTGCGAGTGAGTGCCACGCGCATTTTTGGCGTCACAATTTCAACATAAAAAAACAAATTCCGCGCGCCTCCGCCGACGGCCGTGCCCCCCCCACCACCCCCGCAGGTGCCGCGTTTCCCGCCATGCCCAGGCGCCCAGGCAGGTGGCGGACGTGTCGCTCGGCTCGTCTCCGTTGCTCGGCCGCGAATATCAAGGAGGGCACGAAAACCTCGTGTACTTTGCTTGAAAGAGAGTACAAATGAGTCACGGGAGGGGGGGGGGGACCCGATATCGCGGCGTCAACGCTCTCCCAGTGACGTCAATTCACCCAGCGTGGCAGCGCCTCGCGTGCGTCACAATCTCACTTATCGGCGCCCATCACGAGAGTTGTCCACAGCTGAGTGGGACCCCGTGCCTGCACTCGCTCGCCTGGTGATGATACTGACATTTCACTTGAAACATTCAGTCAGGTGACCACCCGCACCAGAGATTCAGCGAAGCTCTTTGTGTCAAAAAGCTCCACGTCAAGCGTAACGTCCTCGCCGGCGGACACGGGGCGGCGGTGGAAATTCCCCAATATGATGGCAGGTCCCGGCCTGTCAGTCGGAAAACTACCGCTGATGTTACACAGAATCAATTGTTTCTCTTCTCTCGGCCGTATTCCAGTGTGAAGGCGCAACCAGATCTACAGCTGACTGCACGTGGTCCATCGAGTACTTTGAGCCACGGTTCAGTGCTGTCTGAACGGCTGTTTCTAAATGTGCGTGAAGGCGCTGCCGCTGCTGATGTGGACTCCTCTTCTCCAATTGTTGCCCGTTGTCGTTTTGCAGTGGCACATGTCTGTGTCCCCCACCCCAGGGTCAACCTTGGCAAAAAGAACGACTGAGCTCAATGGGCCCTGCCCATGGGCGGGCACAAATGCAACTAAACATAAAGTGGTAATCATTTTATAGACCTCGAGGGATGATGGGCTAAGTCGACCTCGGACTGAGATTTGAATTCGTATATTTCTGATCGAGAGTCGAGTTTGACGCCTCTCGCCACAGTCACGTCGTTTTAAGCGCCGTCTACGGTCAAGCAACTGGCACGCTGCTCACGAGGGCTGTTTGACCATGCTTCGCTACACCGCTCAGCGTGGGATGGTGAAGGAGCGTGGAGTGCCAGGACCGGTTCGCATATGACTCGCTGCTGATGTTATCTGTCACTGGGAAGTGAACTCGGCTTGCTGGGTTCACGGCGCAGTGCGCTAACCACGCGTCGCTGCTCCTCCTCATATTGTTGTTATTATGATGTCACATTACAGTTGCTGTGCCCCATTTGCTCCTTCCTGCCTTTACACGAGGGCACCCAGTGGCTTTGTATTAAGACTTGCGGTGGGAGGCTGCTACAAGGTCGAGTTTGTAATACACGAGTCCTGCTGAGAAGCACTCGTCTGAGAGAATAGGTAGCGAGTGTCCTTCACATAACCGCCTCTACACAAAAAAACGAATACATTCAGTCACTGAATAACGAACGCCCGATTTACGAACATGTCAACGAGCTTCCATGAGATATTTTTAACCATCCGATTTGCGAACTATATTGTTCAGTGGAGTGATCATCCGCGAGTCCCATCATCCCGTTGGGAGTGAGTGTTTGCGCGTGCGTGTGTGTGGGGAGCGGTAGTGTAGCAGTCAGCGCGCTGCGCTACGAACCAGGCGACCCAGGTTCGATTCCCGGGCTATCCTTAGGTTGACCTGGTGCGGTGTGTAAACATCGCCGCTAGAGAGACAAAAGCGGCCGGGCGTGGTGTTGGCTACTCACCCTCTCGTGTGCCGTGCCGGCCTTCAGAGGTGCTCGCTAACAGCACTTGCCCCTAAAATATGTTACAGGCTATACGGGTGATCTTTGTCTTTTTTACGTGCGTGTGTGCGTGGGGAGCGGTTTGCTCGCTGCGCTGCGAAGCTGGCGACCCTGGTTCGATTCCCGCTCATGGCCAACACCAGTGACGATTATCTGAACCGGTCCTGGGGCTCCCCTAGGTCAACTCAGCCTCCAAGAGCATTTGGTGAGGTGTGTAAACATCGCCACGAGGGAGACAAAGGCGGCGGGGCGTGGTGTTGGCCACTCGCTAACAGCACTTGCCCCAACAGTCTGTTACAGGCTATACGAATATCTTTGTCTTTGTCTGTGTGCGTGACCCCGTGCCCTGCGTGTGTGCACCTATGGGGACTCGTTATGCCCCTTCCGACAAGCAAGCCAGCATCAGGTCTCAAGGTAAGTGAAAATAAACAGTTTATTTATTTTATGTTACTTTATTTTATGTTTTATTTCCTGTACAGTATTTGTTACAGTACAGTATTACATGTAAATGTACAATATTTATTCATATTTATGAGTGTAACAATACTTTCCTTGTTTTGTTGAGCCGTAACGCATGTTATAACACTGACCGCATGTGCATTCAATACGGTATACTGTTGTGTTCCGACCTACAAACCGTTCGGCTTACGAATAGGTCTCAGGAACGGAACCCGTTCGTAAGTCGGGGCGGTGCCCGTAGAAGCGTTTCTCACTCAAGATCGGCCACAACGGGCTTCTGGGAGTGCATTATTTCAGCAGCATTCATTCAGTACAGTCATACCTCGGTATACAAACAGCAAATGCGTCCTTGGAGCTTCCTTCGTATATTGAAACTTCGTACATTGAATAACGTCTGGCAGCACTATGAGGATTAGTTCCCAGCCTTCGTAACGTACCATTTCATACTATTGTAGAGGTGTAATTGCGCATGGCTACGAATGTTGAGGTGTGATTATGCATGGCCACGGATGGCCAACAAACACAAGGGGCGGGGTTACGGCCGTACACAAGGGTGGCGCTCGCACTGACGTCCGAATGTGCATCCCTCACGGGCCCCCCCTCGGGGGGAGTCCTATAAAAGGTGATGAGCTCGAGGGCTCGAGGTCGGGACTCAGCTTTAACCAGAGAAGACGGAAGACCTGCTAGTGTAGGCCCCAGAGCTCCCCTGGCTCGCTGTCCTTATAAGGGCCGACCAGGGCAAGCCGGTGGCGTGGCCCCGAGAGCCCAGACGAAGCTGGTCTGGTGACTCAGGGAGCCGGGATCCCAGCTTAACCAAGCTGGGACAGATAGCCTCCCCTAGTCCCGTAGTGGAGGAATTGGTATAGGTTAGAGGGGTTAGCTGTCGAGAAATCCCTGTAGCCAAGTGACCTGTAATAACTGTGTTGGTGTAATAAATAAGTGTGCCTCCGATCCTGTCGTCAAGCCTCCATATACTTACTACATCTGGTGTCAGAAGTAAAACGTCCAACGATGGACACACGAGGGACGACACGTACCAAGGAGTCGGAGATGGAAGACGCCGCGGCCGAATCAACACCAGAGATGGCCGGGGTCGGATCGGAGCAGCCGGGGCCGAGTACGCCCGCGCCGCTACAACAAGAGGGGGGGGATGCGTCGGCTGAAGGACTCCGGCTGGCCCACTCCCGCCTGGCGGAACTGCTCTACGCCGCGGCCGCCGCGTTGGAGGAGATCACGCGGCTGGGGGCTGGAGGGGCAGCGCGGGTCGACGACAGCAGCCGGCGCGCGGCGACGTTTCCCGCCACCCCGACGCGGCTCGCGGTTAAATTTCCCGCCATCACTACAGTGCGAGCGGACGGCGGGGCCGGCCCGCGTCACGTGACTGCTGAGCGCCAAGCACAAGCCGTGACATCATCAACACCGGCCAGCGCGTCAACATCAGAGCGACCGGCGATGCCATGCGCACAGCCCGTCCACACTGTGTCATCGGCGGGGAGCGACGGAGAGCGATCTGCAGCCACGGACGTCGCCTTACAGCAGCGTCTGCCGCCTCTGAAAGAATTCGTAGGCGCAGACGGAGACTGGGGCGGCTTCAAGAGGCGGTTCAACTGGACGGACGCCGAGGCTCTACGCGCGCTGCCGGCGATGCTGGACAACGACGCTCTGGCTACCCTCACCTCGGCGCCTAGGGAAAAGCGCGCCACTCTACACCTGGCGTTGCAGCTGCTGTCAGCCATCTATGGGCCGCCTTCGGACTGCAGGCAGCTGTTCCACGATCGGCATCGGGGCGCTAACGAATCGCCCCTGGCCTTCCGGACGGCTCTCCTGGCCCTGGCGAAGGCTGCTTTTCCAAGGATGGACGAGGAAGGAGTGGATGCCATGGTGGCTGAGAAGCTGCTGCTACTCGCTGATGAGCTGGACGTCAACGTCCTGGCTCAAGACGACGCGGAGATGTCGTCCCTGCTGATCGCGCGCCACATACACGGGGGCTTGCGGTCCCTACGTCGAAAGGCGGCAAAGGGAGCGGCCGGCCATGCCATGGCGGCCACCGCCCTCCCGTCGGAGGAGGTCTGCGGGGTGGAGCGGCGAGGGGAATGGAGATCGGCGGCGCCACAGGCTCGGAATGGACCGAGCCGCCAGGAGCAGCCCAGGACATCTGGGGCGCTCACACGCTGCTACAACTGTGGCCTGCAAGGCCACGTTGCGTCAGGATGCCGGGCTCCCCGTCAGCGCGGGGCGACACCTCGCCAGGACGCCACGCCGTCTCCTCCCAAGCTCCAGCAGAGAAATACGGCGAGTCGCGGCACCTCACACGTTTGGCCCACGCACACATCCGACACACACTCACGCGCTCAACTAAACAGGGCTCCAAATTCCCCGTCCGTCGCGCGCGATTGTTCTGTAATGCGGCGAGCGCTCCAACCAGGTAAGTGGTCGGAGCTCGCCCATCGTGTCGTTGCTGCGTCGGCGGGATCATCGGTTGTGGTCGGTCACATTGATGGGGTAGAGGTGCGGATTTTAATTGACACAGGGGCATCGGCGACCATTATATCTGATTTGATTTATAACATCCTTCCCGTTCAAAGTCGTCCCTTGCTCCCTGTTGACGTGCCATGCTATGCTGCTAACGGGGGCTCGCTGGGCATTATTGGGCAAATCCGCGCCACTATCTGCATCGGAGACATTAAATTATCCGGGCCTGTTTTGGTTTCCTCCTCACTCGCGGTTCCGTGCCAACCAGGGTCTGGTGACCACAAACCAGGATCTGGTGACCACCAACCAGGGTCTGGTGACCACCAACCAGGGCCTGGTGACCACCAACCAGGGTCTGGTGACCACCAACCAGGGCCTGGTGATCACCAACCAGGACCTGGTGACCACCAAACAGGACTGTGACCACCAACCAGGGCCTGGTGACCACCAACCAGGGCCTGGTGACCACCAACCAGGGTCTGGTGACCACCAACCAGGGCCTGGTGACCACCAACCAGGGTCTGGTGACCACCAACCAGGGCCTGGTGACCACCAACCAGGACCTGGTGACCACCAACCAGGGCCTGGTGACCACCAACCAGGACCTGGTGACCACCAACCAGGGTCTGGTGACCACCAACCAGGGTCTGGTGACCACCAACCAGGACCTGGTGACCACCAACCAGGGTCTGGTGACCACCAACCAGGGCCTGGTGACCACCAACCAGGACCTGGTGACCACCAACCAGGGTCTGGTGACCATCAACCAGGGCCTGGTGACCACCAACCAGGGCCTGGTGATCACCAACCAGGACCTGGTGACCACCAACCAGGGCCTGGTGACCACCAACCAGGGCCTAGTGACCACCAACCAGGGCCTGGTGACCACCAACCAGGACCTGGTGACCACCAACCAGGACCTGGTGATCACCAACCAGGACCTGGTGACCACCAACCAGGGTCTGGTGACCACCAACCAGGGCCTGGTGACCACCAACCAGGGCCTGGTGACCACCAACCAGGGCCTGGTGACCACCAACCAGGACCTGGTGACCACCAACCAGGGTCTGGTGACCACCAACCAGGACCTGGTGACCACCAACCAGGACCTGGTGACCACCAACCAGGACCTGGTGACCACCAACCAGGACCTGGTGACCACCAACCAGGACCTGGTGACCACCAACCAGGGCCTGGTGACCACCAACCAGGACCTGGTGATCACCAACCAGGACCTGGTGACCACCAACCAGGACCTGGTGACCACCAACCAGGGCCTGGTGACCACCAACCAGGACCTGGTGACCACCAACCAGGACCTGGTGATCACCAACCAGGACCTGGTGACCACCAACCAGGACCTGGTGATCACCAACCAGGGCCTGGTGACCACCAACCAGGACCTGGTGACCACCAACCAGGGTCTGGTGACCACCAACCAGGATCTGGTGACCACCAACCAGGGTCTGGTGACCACCAACCAGGGCCTGGTGACCACCAACCAGGGCCTGGTGACCACCAACCAGGGCCTGGTGACCACCAACCAGGACCTGGTGACCACCAACCAGGGTCTGGTGACCATCAACCAGGGACTGGTGACCACCAACCAGGGGCCTGGTGATCACCAACCAGGACCTGGTGACCACCAACCAGGGCCTGGTGACCACCAACCAGGGCCTGGTGACCACCAACCAGGGCCTGGTGATCACCAACCAGGGCCTGGTGACCATCAACCAGGGCTTGGCAACTGTTGTCAGCGTAGGGCCTTGCGAAGGTGTGGCCAGGAGATGGCAGTGGTCCTTGTGTAGTGTGAGGTTCATGTTTTTGGGGATCTCTGGATTCCTTCCACATTAAAGCCAACTCTCATCGCTGGACTCGACCAAACACCTCTAGAATAATCATGGCATTTATAACGCGCCAGATGTTGCAGACAAGTCAACCAATCAGAGGTGGGAAGTCAAGCGCAGGGCTCGAAAGCCTGACCCAACACAGATATAGAGGCCTTTAGATGTGTCTTGAAAATCAGAGGGCATTCGATGTTGTAGATGTGCAAAGGATATGGAGTTCAACACCAAGGGGCAACAGCAGAGAACCGACGTGAGGTTGTAACAGTGTAGTGTAGAGTATAGTAGTGTAGTGTATAGTGTGGTGTATAGTAGTGTAGCGTACAGTAATGCAATGTATAGTAGTATAGTGACGTGAGGCTGTAACAGTATAGTGTAGTGTATAGTGTAGTATATAGTAGTGTCGTGTATAGTATATTGCAATGTAGTGTAGTGTATAGTGACATGAGGCTGTAACACTTCGAGACCATGAGCGTCAGTGCAAGGCGAGAGTAGCGAGGTGAGAGTGCAGTAGCACTCTCCTGGGAGGGGTCTTGAGACCCGGGCCTTTCTTGTGTGAATGACATCAGAAATTACTTCCATTCACCTTCATTATGGGCTCGGAGAGGTCGTCAACGTGGACAGTTCGAGACACGTGGATCTGTGGCGTCGTGCTCCATATGGCCCAGATTTTGGGCCCACGCTCTCCACCGGCCACACGCTCCCTCGAGTGACGGAGAGCCACAATGCCCCACTCTCGCCTGACCGTAATCACGATTGACTGTCGTAGAACAAAGTTGTAGTTTTTACTTTATTCACATCATCAGGCATCGTTTCTCATTAAGACGAATATAAGTAGAGTCATGCGAATTCATTATTGCGGGTTAAAGGCCACTCATCTGCTGTATCGTCTTACTGTATCATTATCACGTCATCTTAAGCTAGTGGTTGTAATTCCACATTGCTGTGTTAGGGGGCAATGACGCTGGTGGTGATGAGCAGTGGTGTATCGGTTCGTGCGCTGTGCTACAAACCCGGCGACCTGAGTTCGACTCCAGCTCACGGCCGACACTGGTGACGAGTTTACGTTTTGTGCCCTGATTTGGGTGCATTTGGTATTTCCATTAAAGTAAAGTACAGCCCGATCCATTTATAGATACCCCACAGATTGCTCACGGCCCTCTGACTTCCCTCTCAACAGCTGATTGAATATCGTGGCAGCGATGGCTCCGAGATAACGCACACAGAGGAGATAATTAATTAACGAGTTTAATGAGTTGTATTGAAACTTGTGGGATAACATGTAGAAGCTTCAAAATATAATGACATTTCCTCCATAATGTGTCCATATTGTTTCGACCACTCGGGATATGAATGACGTGCCTCGCTGCTGTGGTTAGTGGCCAGCAGCAGCAGCCTGCTGGCCAAGGACCCACGGTCTCAATGAACACGTCTCGGCTGTTTCGCGTTATCTGGTGGCAGGAGGCTCCCCACGCAAATGACACGGGACTCCTTTGTCTTTGCCTCGACGCGTCTCCTCGCCTCGTCTGGCGCGGCGAGACGAGGCGAGACCCAACTCAACCGGCTTTCGCCTGATCCCGCCCGACCCCCCTCCGCGCCGAGGCGATTTTGTCGGTGCCCGGTGGGTGACCCCTGCTCTGGAAGCTTCCAGTGCCCTGCGATGTGTTTTGTCTGCAGCGTCGCCTTGTTTTGTCGCCTCACGTGACCTGACAGAATATTAAGTGAAAACGAAACTATTTATATTTTTCTTTGTTTTTTTTTCGGTAAAGTCACGTATAAAAATAAAATAATAAATTAAATAATAGCATACGACGTTTCGATTGCAACACAAGCAATCATCATCAGGTATAATGAAATAGCGACATAGAATATAACCAGAAAACTATAGACAGACATATAAGCAGACAGATATCACCAAGATACATAGAGAGAGCAACCCAGGTACAGAGAGAGGTGATCGTCTCTGTGGGGTGGCCTTAATAGACAGAGGGGGGCGGAGGCAGAGAGAGGGAGGGGGTAGGGAAAACATTTACATGTCAATGAGTACGAAGGGAGGGGAGTAAGGTAAGCAGGCTTAGAGGGAGACAGAACACACTAAATTAAATAACCTAGCAAAGTATCGAAATGTTATGTAAAACGACACAGAGAGTCGGTATTTATATTTTACCGGGTAAGGCCCCAACCCAGCTGTGTGGCTCTTTTTTTCAGAAGCGACCTGGCCATCACGAATGATAGGGCAACGAAGTGGCTTATCATCACCATGTGGACATTTATAGCAGCCAGATACTCTAAACGCGTGATGTTCATTCGAAATGTGGAGGGACAAACCAGAGGACCCGGAGAAAAATCCACGCGACCACGGAGAGAGAGAGACACGCAAACTCCAAATATACAGCAGGCGTCAGGGTTGGGATCGAACTCACAGCCTCCTGGAAACCAGGCGAGGTAGTAAACATCTCGCCACCACGGACAGACAGACTCGTTAAACACCCATCGTCTCGAACATCGAACCTCCGCACTCATCGTGAGCAGATGGGAAACAACATCACGGGATTCTACAACTACCAAAGCAGCTGACTCACACAAACGCCCTTTCTGTACCCGGGCAAGCCTCGCTGCGTCTCTGAACTTCTCGTCAGGATGGCCCCGGGTTGGGCGTGTGTCACCAATCACACGAATGAGTGTTTGGCGTGTAACGAATGAAACTGGAGAAAGCCCGAAGTGCCGCAGTCAGTAACAAAGATGGCTTCAAGAATCCGTGGTTGTGGGCCCCATCTCCTTGGCCACCTCACAGCTCAATCTCACAACGTCCGCTATTCCCACTCTCCCATGAAGCACAGGAGGAGCTGAGCCCTCGCGAGTCCGTGCCGTGCCAAACACAGCGACACTATTCTGGGCCAAACCGGCCTCTTCATTTTCCGCCGTCCCGTTCGTGAGTCTCATCTCGCAACCTCCGATCCTCCTTAGAAGTCGTCTCCTCCCCCGCCCCTCCCCCTTGACAAGTGCCAAGTCTCTCGAACCGTGCACGTGGAACGTCGTTTCTCTGTCGCGGCTCCACTCGCCTGGAATTCACTCCCTCCTCTTCTCTCACTGGAATTCACTCCCTCCTCTTCTCTCCATGGAATTCACTCCCTCCTCCTCCATCACTGGAATTCACTCCCTCCTCCTATATCACTGGAATTCACTCCCTCTTATATCACTGGAATACACTCCCTCCTCTTCTCCTACCACTCTGCACATAGGCGTCAGTGTTATCACTCCTGTCCGAATATCAAGACGATTCTCCCGTGCCGCCAAATGTCCTCTTCAGTTCAATGTGAAAGCGTTACCCATTGTAACAATTAATGATTTGGGTGTGTGACAGGGCAGAGCTGTGGTGAGACTACCAACTGCTAACCAGCGGAGGTTTGGCAATGGTATGCCCCTCAAGATCGAATAGATCATTGCAATACACGGTTGTGATAAAAAAAATAGATTTTAACTATTTTGGTGAATGTAGCGACCCCTAGTGGCAGTGCGGGTTGGAATAAAGATTGTTATAGAGAACAGGCAATCGGCAAGACAATTGTAGTGGGTCCCGGCTGCCAACAAACCCCCATGGAACATCAACAAACCATGTGTAATAAAACACTTCCAAGGCGATGCTTGTTCGAGTGCTTCTTTTATTAACGGAAGTACAGCACGGCTTCGCTCCTTCCCCCTCCAGTATGTCCCTCTTTCCAATCCCGTGGACGATGCGTCCACTCTCCTGGCCTAGCCGCTGGCTGACGGCACGCTGGAAGCGGAGGTGAGCTCCGAGGGAGGATCCGCCACGTGGCCCGTGGCGAGGAGGAGATGAGCAGTGACGCGGTCCGGAACCCAGGCTCCCCACACCGACCCTGAGTCCTTCCCCGATGCCCCTTATATCCTACTCGGAGGAGCTAAGCTCCGCCTCTGGCCACGCCCCCTCGTGGAACTGTCCCAATAGTTCCCGAACCTCTCTCAGCAACCCCGCCCGTCCTCTCTGGCCAAAATCTTATCCCCCCTTAGGATTGGATGCTGATTACATCATGGTGCCTGTACCCTTTACCCTCTGGCACCCCCTGGATGGTGCTCTCTCATTACACATGTAACCACGTGTGCCTCTTTAAAAAAACGATAACAACAACAAACCGAGTGGTCCCACATAAATACCCCAACGCACCTGTACAAAATGTACACTATATACACACATATTGTTGCACGCCCACCCGCATGACACACCCAATGACAACGCGGCTAACCGTCGGCATGACAAGGGCGAGAATAAACCCCGAACAGATGACCAGTCGGACGCAAGGTAAGTGTGCGGTGTGGAGGCCGTGAGAATGTGGGTAAGTTCAGGAAAATGTTTTCGATTTTGAGCGAGTCCGCGTGGCTGGTCCATCTGGAGCGGCGGAGGGTTGCGGTGGCGGGTCTGCAGGGCCCCGAGCAACCTGGTGGCTCTCTGGTTGGGCGGACGAATGCTCGCCATCACTCTCTCAGCCCCCGTGTAGTGCGGACGAAGTGTGCAGTGCGACAAAGGGTTTAAGACGCGACGGGTGAACGTAAACGTACCAGCGGCGCCTACAATACTGAATCTGGACACATTGCAGCCAGACGACCCGGATGATCTCTACGGGGCTCTTTTAAGGTTTGATAAGTTTTGGCGATGTCGCCAAAGGTACCTGGGGGAAATGGAGCCAAGCCCTGTCCCCCTTTACCCACTGATGACCAGACGTACGAAGGACCCGAAGGCGTTCATTGGCCAGTTGGCGCGACTCCGAGTTATGTTTAGCAGCCTCCCGCACATCGACCAACTTTTGGACATTGAAACGTATGTGGTCGGCGATTTTAGACTTAAAGGCAGGCAGCTTGACATGCAATTGGACCTTTACCAGGGGGTTAATCTCCCTGCCATACATTAGGTAAAATGGCAAAAAACCAGTCGCCGCGTGAGAGTGCCATCCTGTACGCAGCCAGGCACCTGGGAATCAAGCAGGTCCCAATCGTCCTGCAACTCGCACAACTGGTGGCTCGACATTTGCGGGTGATATGGTGAGGTACGAATTTTATGCATGCCCAGCAGATTGCACATGTCCCGCAACAAGGTAGACGAGAAATTCTTCCCTTGATCAGTCAGCAGCTGTTTGGGAGCACCCTTGTCCAGGACATAGCCCTGAAGAAAGGCCTCCATGATGGGTGCAACCGATTGGTTGGGGAGTGGCCAGGCCATAGGCCATCGAGTGAAGTATTCTACCCCAACCAACAGGTACTTGTTACCCCAGGGAGTGGCAGGAAATGGCCCCAAAATGTCCAGCGCGACAAGTTCATTGACACTGGACACACGAATGGACTGCAACGGCGGGCAGGACGGTCTAGCGGGAGGTTTTCGGCGTGCGCACTCGGTGCAGTCTTGGAGTAAGTCGGCTACATCCCTTGCCATACCTGGCCAGAAGAAGTCCAGCTGGAGCATGGCAAGTGTTTTATGTACTCCCAAATGCAGGAGGCGCTCGCGAGCAGCCCAACCGCCTTTCACCGTAGGAAAGTGGGCACCATTAATTTGTATTTTTGTGAGCAGCTGTCCCATCTCATGAGGAGGCCGTCTCGTATGGTGAAGGAAACAGGACCCCCATGACCTCTATCCCCGCGAGACTCACCGGCGCAACGGCGCAATTTAAAAAGGGAAGCGTCTTCCACCTGAAGACGCCCCCAATCAGCCAAACTCAGGCCCAACAATGTGCCTTGCGTGACCGATGCATCGGACACCCCAGTGGAATTGATCCCAGCATCGGCCGCAGCAGCGAGAGATGAAGGCGAGCCATCAACTGGTAGCCTGCAATGCCCCGAACCGAGGAAGCACGCGCACCTCCCGGCAGTCGGCAATCGCGACAATGCGTCAGCGTTGGCATGTCGGACACCCTTGCTATAGGTAACCGTGAACGTGTAGTCCTGAAGGACCTCGAGCCAGCGGGATAGTTGACCGGATGGCTGATCAACTCGTAACGCGTATTGAAGTGCCGCGTGGTCCGAACGCACTGTGAAATGTCTACAGTACAGGTGAAATGAGTGGTCTCCGACACGGTAAATAATATAAGTTGTTTATTCAATAAAAGCTCAGTACAGCCACACGTCTCCGTCTCTTTCTTCTTGCGGCATCCACTCTTCATGTAGCTACGCTTCCCCACGCCACTCACCCGCTCTCCAACGCACCGCCGGATGACGGTGCTCTAAGGAGCGGCTGGGCGGCTGGAGGACGAGCCGCCATGTGGTTGATGGAGGTGGCGGGGCAGCAGCGGTGGGGCTCCTCTTCAGTCTTCGACACCGACCCCTTCACATCGCTCCATGTCCCCTTATATCCCCCTACCCAGGCCTAAGCCCCGCCTCTGGCCACGCCCCTTCTGGAACCTTCCTGAATGTTCCTGAAGCCTCCCTGGTGGAACCGCCTCTCACTTTCACCCAGATATAAACCCCACTATGGATAAGTATGGTTGTAGAATAAAATACATGCCCCATGAATAATCCAGGCGATGGCGCTCTCATTACATCACCCCCCCCCCCGTATATATTTTTTTAGCCGTCCCGGCTAAGGAAGGGCAACACAACAGAATGCCATCAGCTGCATAACACAACACAACGAGAGAAGAAAATTATGAAAAAATGTAGGACTCCCCCCAACACAACAACAACGCCGCGGACAAAGCACACAATCCGAATAAAATAATGGTTTAAGAAAATAGCAACGATTTAGAGCGTGCCCTCATAGCTGGTCCGTCCGCTAGCGGCGAGACAGGAACACCGACTGGTGGGGGTAGTGGTCCAACAATAGGCGGTCCCACCAGAACTCCCGCCGATGGGCATGGGGAATTAGCGACATCCTCCGGACTCGCCGCCACCTTAAGTGGCGCTGTGAACGGCAAAGAAACAGGCTGCGGAAGATCACTCTTGACAGGGATGACAGGTCTGTTGGGAATGTCAAGCACCGGAATTGAATTCCGGGATTGGGAAATGACGATGGCGGCACAGGAGCAACGAACGGTTTTAATCGCGATGGGTGAACAAACCAAACCCGGCAACCGTGATGAACATGAACACACTGAGGGCGCAAAACCTTCACAATCATCACAGGGCCATGCCAGGGCCGGTGAAGTTTAGCAGATGCATCAACTGGCACCTGTGGGCAATGAAGCCACGCAGCATCCCCAACCGACCATGGCATGTCCCCCTTCGACCAACGTGCGCAACGCTCATTCTGAGCCTGAGTCTTTGAGATATTCACCCTGTCATTGGGGAGCTTAAGGGCTCTATGATGTCATTGGAGAGCTTCATGACACTATGATGTCATTGGGGAGCTTCATTACACTATGATGTCATTGGGGAGCTTCATGGCTCTATGATGTCATTGGGGAGCTTCATGGCTCTATGATGTCAATTGGGGAGCTTCAGGGCTCTATGATGTCATTGGGGAGCTTCATGACACTATGATGTCAATGGGGAGCTTCAGGGCTCTATGATGTCAATGGGAGCTTCATGACACTATGGTGTCAATGGGAACTTCAGGGTTTTATGATGTCATTGGGGAGCTTCAGGGCTCTATGATGTCATTGGGGAGCTTCAGGGCTCTATGATGTCAATGGGGAGCTTCAGGGCTCTATGATGTCATTGGGGAGCTTCAGGGCTCTATGATGTCAATGGGGAGCTTCAGGGCTCTATGATGTCAATGGGGAGCTTCATGACACTATGATGTCATTGGGGAGCTTCATGACACTAGGATGTCGATTGGGAGCTTCATGGCTCTATGATGTCAATGGAGAGCTTCATGGCTCTATGATGTCATTGGGGAACTTCATGGCTCTATGATGTCATCGGGGAGCTTCAGGGCTCTGTGATGTCAATTGGGGAGCTTCATGGCTCTATGAAGTCAATGGGGAGCTTCAGTCAGACCACTTGACGTGACGCAAACGTTCTTGGCAACCCATGGAAAATGCCTACAATCTATTTAAGTGACCCTTCAGTAATGTCCCCACGACTCAGGTCCACACGTATAGCCAGGCGTTCGGCTCTCTCTATGATTGTCTGCAATGCAGCATTCTGGAGCGATGGAGAGTTGGTGGATTGAACCACTCTTGTAAAACTCTCTTCCCGTGGGCGTCGAGGTGTCGCGCCACCTGGCTCCCCAGGAGAATGCGGTACAGTAACAAAGATTGGACTCCAATTGTTTCATCTATATGGGATAGAGCGTTTCCCCCTCGCACATGTCGGCTTTATTTAATTGCTCTGGTTTTCTTCCATATCTTAAACATTGATAACACCTTAATATATAGAGGACCACGGAACTCGGGGCAATTGTCGGTGCTGGCTGACTGCGTGACTGCCTTCCTGCTTGTCTCAGTCATCCTCTCTCTTTCTCTCTCTCAGCGAAAGTGAGCGGATACTGTGGGGCAGTGTGCTACAAGTCGAAGATGTTATTCTTATAAGTAGTTCCTGATGTTTGTGCTAGGTCGTAACTTACGACGTCTCCGTAGCCTCTTCGGTGAAACCATCACAGACGCGGTGAGAGAAAAACTCCATGGCACCCTGGTGAGAGACGCGATGCCCATGGAACACTGCGAGGAGCGGAGATTAACAAAATCTTCAAACTCCTCCAATTGGACGGCGTAAACCTGAATGTTTTGCATTGTATTGTCCAGCTGTCAGATTCTGAACATTGGCCTTCATCCAGCAATTTGAATCGCTGTGCCTCTAAAGGTTTAGATTTGCCATCGACCTAATGGCCCAATCCAAGTCGTGTAAGTAATTAAATATTGTTGCTTTCCAGAAATCACCTCGGTATGAGCAACATCTATGCCTAGCACAAGCCAGCTGACCCAAGAAGCCCGGAGTTGAACTTGACTCGGCGCTAACCAATGGGCGTCGGCGCACCGCAGAGCCGCTAAATTGACACCACTCAGTCGCTCGCACTCGTGTCGTATCAGACAGATTAAAACAAACTTCAGTCCATAGCTCCATATAAACATATTGTAACACACACATTTATATAGTCGTTCGGCCTATTGGCCTTCTAGACTTATAGTAACTGCCAGCATTTGTTCCCGCAAAAAAAACGTTCAGTCAATTTCAAGTGCCAGGCTTGATAAATAAATACTACCGGGTTTGTTGTTCAAGATGTTATTTGGTGCTGAGAGGGCCCCTGTCGGCACAGCAAAACGTTACGAAATTATTCACAAGTCCGATTTTTTATAAAACTTAGGATGCGCTATTGGGAAGATCACCCTGGGTAATACAACGAATAACTCACCCTATGTTTTGTCTCTCAACGAAAAATATACTGTATCTGTAGGGCAGCACGGTGGCGAGATGTTAACTACCTCGCCTGGGATGCAGGAGGGCCTGGGTTCGATCCCGACCCTGACATCCGCTGTATATTTGGAGTTTGTGTGGATTTTCTCTCTGAGTCCTCCGGGTTTCCCCTCCACATTTAGAAACGTGCGTTTAGAGTATTTGGCTGCAATAAATGTCCACATGACCAGCCACTTCGTCGAGCTATCATTTGTGATAGCCAGGTCGCCTATGAAAAAGAGCTATATAGCTCCGTGGGCCTTATCTGGTAAAATAAATAATAGTTTGTAGTTTTCTATTGGCCTTCTAGATGTATTCTTCACCAGCAACATGTGTCAAAGCCATGCAAACCTTCACCATCTTCTCCGGAACTCCATCGCTCTTCACTGTGCTCCATCCACGTGGATTCCCGATGCACGATGTCGAAAGGTGGACGTCTTGAGGTCAATGTCGGTCACGAGCACCGGCTCCTAGGGTACAGAGGGCACAGAAGAGACTTCTCCTAGCACGCACAATACTTCCCTTAGCACGCACAAGACTTCTCAGCCAGTCGTCGCAGCGCTTTTATCCATTCGCAGCATGATTTCCCCCAGAGAAATCCTGCCCGTTCAGATCTCGACGTCTGATCTACTGTCTCCCTTCATTGTGCTCAACAAAATTCATGACAATCTTGATTGGAAGCTTTTGTGACTGCAGGAATCCATACTCTTTGGTTCTTTCGGTAAAGTCACCTACGTGGGCAGTGGCAACACGTTAACTCCAGTCTCAGTGCATGCTTAGATCGGTTGTGGGATTTCAAATTCATCCCTCCCTCTCCTATCCGAGATTGCAAAATGACCGAGAGTTGTTCAATGATCACTTCCCCGGATTTTAGCGACCCTTCATGGAGCGTATCGGCAGCTCCAAGCATTGCCATTGTGAAGTTATCCTTGGTGACCTCTGCTTTGGTTGCATCATCTGTACTCGTATTGATAACTGGAACATGGATATTTGTCCAAAGCCGGAGCTAGTTGTTGGTAGTGGGCAGTTCAATATTAATTCAAAATGTTCATCCCATCGTTTAGCAACTTCTTAATCTCTACAAGAATAGGTTTTACCCTTTCTGGCAATAAAACTGTTTGTTAAGATGTTAAAACACCAAATAGAAACCTTTTGCAAGGAATCATGTTACTGCATTAACCACATACACTTGTGGCGAACATGCAAACTGATTGGTCCACACCAGAGACAGCTTCCTTTACAGCCTCGTTTCAAAGTGTTAGACCAGAGGACGCCAAAAGGCGAGCAGCACAAAGGCAATGCACTGTTTGCATGTTCGTCACAAGTATATGTGGTTAATGCAGACATGAGTCCTGTTTGGTGTTTTAACATCTTGATACAAATTGTTAATTGCCAGAAAGGGTAAAACCTATTCTTATATTTCGATAGTAGCAAGGGAGGTCCTATGATGTAGCTTCTTCATCCCTCCCAATCATCTGCCCATTAACACCACTGATGGATGGATTTGGAGAGTATCCTCTGTCAGACAGCTCCTGAATTCCCTTTAATACTTTCAGTCTCTTGTTACTGCAGCTTCAACGGCTTTGTCCACCAGTCAGTGATCTTCTATCACTGCAAGGGGTACAGAGGGCACAGAAGAGAAATAATTGCCTTTTTGATTTGTGGACTGGATACGTGAACTTCACGTATCATTATAATAGTCAATGTTTTATTGTTCATGTTCATTAATTGTTCGTGTACATTTTAATTGGCTTTAAATATTCATGATGTTTGGGTCAGATCGCTATATGAGTAAAATGTGTCATGAACTCTCCTCCACCTGACAGGGCCACTTGATGAAGGTGTCACGTGGTGAACCAACGTTACCAATCTATCGCTGCTGCTTGAGCACCATCGGGCGTTGTTGCTGGAGAGCAGTCTGGACAACATTTAACCCAATTGGGCACGGACGTTACCCTGGCACGGCAGTTAAAACCAGTATCGTCCGGACATCTGAAAACATCTTCCCAGTCTTGGGCTTTAGGTGTGGTTTTAAATTGGCCAATGAAAGTATGATTTTGAAAATGAATGGGTGGATGTCGATCCCTCGCGTGGTCCCCGGGCGGTGGCGTGAGCGAGGAGGAGCGCTCCAGGTGCCCCCTGTTCCCTCATTGGCCGCCCACACCGACTCTCACCACCCCCACGTGGACCCGCAGCCCAGCTAACACGGGGGGGGGGAGGGGGGTCAGGGTGCCCTGGTCAGCGGCAGTTAACAGCAATGAGTAGAGACCCCGTGGCGTATTGCTCACACGCGGCTGTGTCGCAGCATCGTCCCCTCCTCACCCGAGCCGTGTGGTGGCTGCTGATTGCTAGTCCCGCGCTGTGGAGAGGCAGTGACAGCGAGGGGTTGGTGGGTTACCGCACGCTGATGTTGTTGTGAAACTCCCCTTCTACCCGTGGGCGCCGAGGAGGTGCCCGTACCCTGGCTCGCCAGGAGAAGGCGATTACAGCAGCAAGTGGATTTTCTACGGGTGTTCCGGTTTCCTTCCACTTGTACAATAAACACAACCCATCAGTAATTGGCTGAACACATCTTGATAAAATAAAACCTCAAAAACGAACTTCTGAAAAGAGTCGTACGACTTATGGTTACACGACTTGTACAAACATACATAATAAAAATAACTCTTTTATTTTACCAGGTAAAGCCCACTGAACGATGTAGCTCTTTTTTCAGAAGCTACCTGGCCACAAATAATAGCTCAACGAAGTGGCTGATCATGTGGACATTTATTGCAGCCAAATACTCTAAACGCACGTTTCTAAATGTGGAGGGAAAACCCGGAGGACCCGGAATAAAATCCACGCGACCACGGAGAGAGACACGTAAACTCCAAATATAAAACAGGCGTCAGGGTCGGGATCGAAGCCAGGACCTCCTGCATTCAGGCGAGGAAGTTAACATCTCATAGCCACCGTGGCAAATGAAGCGAGATAACGAGTGGTCCTAGGTGAGTATGAAAGTCTCGAGACGCTGATGATGATTGACCAAGAGCATCGCACCCCATGGAGGGCGCGTGACCACGAACAGGGCCAGCACCACGGGGCAACCACCACGGTGACCACCACCACGGTGACCACCGCTACGGGACCACCGCCGATGACCACCACTACGGGACCACCACTACGGTGACCACCACTACGGGGCCACCACTACGGGACCACCACCACGGGGCCACTGCGCCCGCCGCTCTCGGCCGTCAGGTTCCTCGTCCCGCGCGGAGCCACGCGGGGGCGCTCGCTCACGGTCTCCAGGGGCGAGTAGAGCGCCTCTCACACCCCCCACGACTCCCAAAGCCCACCACCCCACACCCCCCACGACTCCCCAATCTCACCACCCCACCCCCACGACTCCCCAAGCTCACCACCCCACACCCCCACGACTCCCCAAGCTCACCACCCCACACCCCCACGACTCACCAAGCTCACCACCCCACACCCCCACGACTCCCCAAGCTCACCACCCCACACCCACGACTCCCCAAGCTCACCACCCCACACCCCCCACGACTCCCCAAGCTCACCACCCCACACCCCACGACTCCCCAAGCTCACCACCCCCACCCCCACGACTCCCCAAGCTCACCACCCCCACGACTCACCAAGCTCACCACCCCACACCCCCACGACTCCCCAAGCTCACCACCCCACACCCACGACCCACCAAGCTCACCACCCCACACCCCCACGACTCCCCAAGCTCACCACCCCACACCCCCACGACTCACTAAGCTCACCACCCCACACCCCACGACTCACTAGAGCTCACACCCCACACCACGACTCACTAAGCTCACCACCCCACACCCCACGACTCACTAAGCTCACCACTCCACCCCCCACGACTCCACTAAGCTCACCACCCCACACCCCCACGACTCCCAAGCTCACCACCCCACACCCCCACGACTCCCCAAGCTCACACCCCACACCCCACGACCCACCAAGCTCACCACCCCACACCCCACGACTCCCCAAGCTCACCACCCCCCACACCCCACGGACTCCCCAAGCTCACCACCCCACACCCCCCACGACTCCCCAAGCTCACCACCCCACACCCCCACGACTCCCCAAGCTCACCACCCCACACCCCACGGCTCCCCAAGTTCACCACCCCACACCCCCACGACTCACCAAGCTCACCACCCACCCCCCACGACTCCCCAAGCTCACCACCCCCACACCCCCACGACCCACCAAGCTCACCACCCACACCCCCCACGACTCCCCAAGCTCACCACCCCACACCCCCACGACTCACTAAGCTCACCACCCCACACCCCCACGACTCCCCAAGCTCACCACCCCACACCCCCACGACTCACCAAGCTCACCACCCCATACCTCCACGACTCGCCATTGCTAACCACTCCACACCCCCACCCCCTACTAACTACAGCCAACTCCACCCCCACATTAACCATAACTAACAACCCCCCGCCCGCTCCCACTCCTATTAACCACAGCTAACCCCACCCCCCACATTAACCAGACCTAACCCCCCACCCCTACTAACTATAGCTGACCTCCCGACTAACACTAAATACCCCCCACTCCAAAACATATCTGACCCCCCGCCCGCCAATAGCTCTGTCCACTATCCAACCCCTCCCACCTACACCTTATCCACCCCCACCTAACCCCCCCCCCCCCACCACTAACCCGAGATAACCCCCACCGCGTCCTCACCGCGGCGCACGCTCGGACCACCACCACGACCGCAGCGTTAATCCGCTCGCTCCTCGCCCCGCGAGGCAAAAACAAAACAAAGTGACGCATCCGCTCACCCGCCCGCCCGCCCGCACCACGTTGCGCTGGTGCTTGCGTGCGCGTGTGTGCGTCCCTACCGCCACACACACGCACAGACGCACACGCACGCACAGACACACACACACACACGCGCACACAGACACATATATAAATGGCACGAGCGAAGTTCCAGCGGTCCACTCTCCATCCATCCACCCACGTGGAGCACCATCAGCATCATCGCCATCATCAGCATCATCGCCATCATCACCATCATCACCATCATCGTCGTCGTCGGGGTGGGTCCAGGACAGCGGCAAGTCAAGGTGGGCGGATCACCTGTGGCGGACGACCGCCGCTCCTCCTCCTTCAGGCAGCAAGTCGCGGGCCTGGCCGTGTAATCCTCAAGACGCTCGAAGGCGTCGAAGGCACGGGGCACCGTGGGTCTGGTGGCGCGCAGGCCCCTCAGCCATCCCCGCGGCGGCAGCGGCCACAGCGGCGCCACCGCCACCGCCATGCTGCTGCTGCTGCTGCCGCCCGTGGCGGCGCTCGGCAAGGTGCTGCAGGTGAGGCGGCTGGCCGAGTGGCTCTGCGTTCTGCCGCGATTTCTCCTCTCGGCGCTCATGCTCTTTCTGCTCGACGTGCCCTGCGTGCGCCGATTTGTGCTCGAACGAATGCAAAAGTCGTCGTCGTTACCGGGCGACACAGCAACCGCAATAGCGACAACAGCAGCAGCAGCAGCGGCGCCGCCTTCAAAATCATTTCCCTCTGTGGAGTCGTCCTCCAGTGCACTGCTGTCACCAGGTGACGGCTGTGGCGGTGACGGCAGCAGCAGCAGCGAGGAAGCAGCGCCCCACGGCCAAGTGAGCATCGACATTCCTCACAGCGACGAAGGTGCGGCAGGTGCGAGTGTCGCTGATGAAGGAGCAAGACAGCAGCAGCAGCAGGAGGAGGAGGACCCCCCGCTGCGCATCTCCGCCACGGAGCGGACTTTCACGTGCCCCGCGCTGCGCGCCGTGTGGCGCGGCCACCTGATGAACGCGGGCCGCGAGGCGAGGCTGGGCGGCCCGGCTCCCAACTCGCCCGTCGTCGCCGTGCCCCGATCGCCGACGCGGCTGCCGCAACGGCGTCGACACCGGCAGCGACCACCTCCTCGACTTCTCCCGCGACCCGCGCCGCCCGCTCGTCGTGTGCTTCGGCAGCGGCAGTTGACCGCCGTTCGTGGCGCGGCTGGGCGCGCTGTCCCGCCTGGCGGCTCGCTGGGCGGCCGTGGCCGACGTGCTGGTGGTGTACACGAGGGAGGCGCACCCCTCGGACGGGTGGCGGACCGGGGACGCGCTGCTGCAGGTCCCGCAGCACCGCACGCTGTGCGAGCGGCTGGCCGCGGCCAAGCAGCTGTCCCCGCTGCTCGCGCCGCCGTGCGCCCTGGTCGCCGACGGCATGGGGGACGCGTGCGCGCGCCTACGGGGCCGCGTTCCACCGCCTCTTCGTGCTGCACCGCGGCCGCGTCGTCTACCAGGGCAGCCGCGACCCCACGGGGGGCCGGCTGGCCGACGTGCGCAGGTGGCTCGAGGTGTTCCAGGGCGGCCAGGGGCGGGAGGGGGAGGAGGAGGAGAGGGGAGCGGGTGAGACTCTGCTCCTGCCGCCCGCGAGCGCGTAAAAGTTCCGTGCTCGCGTCAGCATCAATCATCAATCCGTGTTGCCTCCCTCGTAATTAGCGCGCGGATTTGTCAAAGTGACGGACACGAAACTTTACGAGCCGCATCGTAACCGTGACAAATGGCTCTAACCATCATCATCACCACTATCATGGCATTGTCATCGCATGAGCATCATCATCGCCGTCGTCAGTAGAGAAGTAGCAGGAGCGCCGTTATCTTTGTTTTAAAAGTGGCAGAGTTGCTCAGGGAGGGCATTCATAATGGCGGCGTCGGAGCACTGCGCCGGTCCCGCGAGACTCTGGGTTCGAATCGGGGCCTCAGCCGCCTGCGAATGAACCGGGATCCCGAGGGGCAGTGGAGCGAGCGGGCGAGCTGGAGTCGTCGGCCCGCTCGCCGGTGACCGCCAGCAGCTGCAGCTGACGCGTCACGAACTCTCCGTCTCCCCCCCCCCCCGCGCCCCCCCCCCCCCGTCTCTCAAGAGAGCCACGCGGATAGTCGCAGCTAGGCGATCGGTGGCCTTTAATCTCACAAGGTCGTGCACTACTCGCTGTGCGAGTTCCCCGCTGAAGTGAATCCCTTCGTCTCTTGGCTTCACGTCGGCACAGCGCAGCAGCGGCGTGATGGGAGGGACGTCGCCGCTCTCAGTATTGACGCTGTGCACGAGTCGCTGTTATCGCTCTGTCTCCACAGCGGCTGTTCCTCTCTCGGGACGCGTTCTCTGCGCTGCCTCTTGCGCCGTGGTAGTATGTGTGTGTGCGTGTGTGTGTGTGCGTGTGTTTGTGCGTGCGTGCGCGCGTGCGCGTGCGTGTGTGTGTGCGCGTGTGTGCGTGTGAGCGTGCGCGAGCGTGTGTGCACCCGTTGCGGTGTGCATACGTCGGCACTTTAGAGACAAAGGCGGCCGGGCGTGGCGCTAACTGCGACAACCCCCTCGTGTGCTGTGCCGGCGTTAATAGGCACTCGCTAACAGCACTTGCCCACACGCTCCCCACGGCGACACGGGGAGTCGTGTTGCGAGGCGCGCGGTGAGCTGTGAGCCCTGGCGAGTATTGACGGGACGCACGTTGATGAGCCCTGGCGAGGTATTCCACTCGTCCATAGCACCCGAGGTGGCACAACTTTAGCGCTTCCAGTTTTACTTACGTGGCCAATACCGGTGATCTTTTGATAACCTAATTGCAATGAGTGGGTTATTAAATAATTAACTCACATCAGCCGCATGAATACATCACTAGGGCAAGAGTGTTCGCTGCCTTAGGTATTGCCAGTGTCTGCTCTGGCTCGGGAACTATTCCAAGAGGACAATTTAAAATATTAAGGAATCAACTCTATAAGAGTCCAACATAATCTCGGCACAATTGCATCGTCAGCGACCGCTCTCATTCCGCGTTCCGCCTCCCGTCAAAGGCCACGCAAATTAAACCCCTACGCCCCTGCGGCGCAGCACGTTCATCGTTTGCAAGCGATGAGATTGGATCCAATTTGTAGAACGCATTTACATCGATTTCGCATCTCAATTGGCTTACCACCAATAATGATCAGCCATAGTGGTCTCATGTATGGGATTTGGTGTAGGATGGTCCCTTGAAGGGTACATGAGTGTGATTCATGAATGACTCTGATGA